>NC_090661.1:7479435-7849435 GCF_013368605.1 Nyctibius grandis
GCCCCACCACTTTTTTTCAGCGTGGCTTCTTCCCAGTACGGTATCATGGGCTTAGTCCCTCCGAAGTACAGGACTTTGCATTTGTCCTTGCTGAATTTCATAAGGTTCCTGCTCGCCAGTTACTCCAGTTTGTCTCTGTCTCTCTGAAACACTCAAAGATCTCTGGGTCCAAAGCGAAATGCTAATGTTATTTTAATGCTCCCACATGTGCTGCGAGGAGGGCAGGATGTTACAGTGGCAGATCCTATTTCCTAAAATGCATCTAGGATATACCCAGAGAACGAAAAGAAAAAGGGGGGATGATGACACAGAGTATCTCTCCATGCCCCCCCACCCCGACCTGAGGTTAGCTGAGTCCCTGTTTTGTATAATGTACATGGCAATAACATCTCCATGTTGTGGCCTTCAGTGAATGCAAGGTTTAAGATGTGAGGGAAAGATATCCATAAATTCTCTGAGTGATGAATGGTTGGCAGTTTCATTTGAGTACTTTCTGCTACAGACATTTAACATTTTTTTCCAAGGGCATACGCCGGAGAACAGAACGAGGAGACATTTTCGTCTGAATCCTTGCCCATCCAGTACGAAGAAGGTGCAGTCACTGTGGGCCAGCAGAGCTGGAGCAGTTGCACGTGGAGCCCCTAAGTCATGAAGAAGAAGAGTGGGAACACAACCGGGTTATGGTCTTGGCAGAAGCCTGACAATAACATGACATGCTTTGCTGGGCGAGGTGGAAGATGCGACGTTCCCAGCTGACAACTGCTGGTAACTTAATACTCCCAGATGGAAGCTGAGGGCGATAGGATATTCCCAGCTGGTAGCCAAGGCCTGCCTCAGTGCATTCCCATTTGTACATGTGGCTTCTCCATACAATGAGAAGGCGTAGGCGAAGTGTAATAAAGCAGCTGGTCTATTAGAAGATAAGCTTCATGGAGAATAACACAAACATGCAGAATCCTCTTAATCTTAAACTTTATTACCCTAGATAATAGGCTTTGGTAGTGACAACAATCAGTTGAAATGCAGAATCGTCTTGGCTCCCGCGGCACCTGCTGTGTCAGTCAGTCAAAAGCCATCTTCTGCCGCACAAAAAGGTGGCTGCTTGGTACGAGCAAGCTAAAAGGGTTTTTCTTTGTTTATTTTGAAAAGGTAAGGGAAAGCTGGGCATCCTCCCTTTGCAGGTTTAAGCGTGCGCTCTGAACCTGCTCCAGGGGAAAGGCTAAAGCGATATGAAAGCTTCCTTGCTTTCTTTACCTCCAAGGAGCAGTAGCAAGGCATCTTCTGTCCACTGAAGCCCACTTGAAAGAGTAAAGGTTGTTATTCCCGCTCTGAATTAGGTCAAGTTTCCCAATATTCAACCAGCAATGAGAAAGGGAAATATCACGAAATCTTTTTGTAAAATCTTTATCTGTGTCATTTGCAATATCTCTGACATGAAATTAACTTAGTTATCCGAGGTACAATTCAGAAGCAGCATCTCTCATTCTCCTTTTGCTGGAAAATTCGCATCCCCAAAGCCCGGTGCACATGTGCAATCCCCACTCCTGCACATAGGCAGGTACAAAGAGCTTTGAAATGAAATGGCATTTCACTTTATAAATGGCCTTGGCTTTATGAATTTTTCTGGGTTTCTTTTTAAGTTAAATTTTTTCCACAGCCCTATGATCAAAATATGAGGAAAAAAAAAATCTCCTTACCACAAGCTGTTCTTTTGTTTAGAACTATTTCAATACTTTTAACTTTGGTTAAAAGAATAACTACAAAGTGACAGAGTCACAGAATTTTTAAGTCATGAGAGATAAAAGCAGTTCAAACAAAAAAATTTGTGCCAATTATTTCAACTTTCTATTGCCTGCTAATAATAGGTGCAACAAGTAGCGTAGCAGAAGCTCACAGTGCAAGACATATTGGATAGGAAAAGGGGCTCATTTGGGGAGGGGGTGTTTATACAGGTCCAGGCAGTATAGTTAAATATGTCTGTATGTTATGAATATCAAAGCTGGATCTAGTGGGTTAGATTTTGGTTCTTAGTTTTGCCCACAAATCCAGGATCTTTCCCTTTTAATGTCTAGCATTTCACTATCTCCTCTGAAGAAAGTGATGAGAGGAGATTTTAAAAAAAAATAAATTGAAACTAGCAGCATATTTTGGCTTGCAGAACTATAAACAGAGAGGGAACAGAAGGTGCATTGAAACCTGCATGGCTTTCTGCCTCTCTCCGAGCCCAGAAGAAGTTAAACCTATGTCGAGGCGGCAGCGACCGCCCCAGCAGCCTGCCAGCCAGAGGGGGAAAAGCATTGGCATGGAGGAGCAGATGCCATCATGCAAACTGGCTGGACCAGAACAACTGGGAAACAGGGAAACCTAAAAGAGATGCTTAATACCGTCTCAGAGGAGCTTTAGAAGAAATGCTACTTCGAGTCTGATTTACCTCAGCTGAGTCGTCTTTGAAACCCATCGTCTGGTCCAAGCGATTCGAGGGCTCCTGGCCGGTTCACGAGCTTTATCACCCTTGTGTCTCAGCGGGACCGAGATGAGCTCTGCTCCTTCAGACGGTTCCACCTCCTCTGGCAGACACAGCCAAGACACCTCAGCTTCCTTTGCCATGCTGTATTGATTTTTCTGCGGTCTCTCTTTCCCTAAGGAATTGAATGCACTAGATCAAATTAAGAACAATCTGAGCATTTAATGGGGCTCCTTCAATACGATGAAGTTTGATTGCTTGAAGTTGAAGTTCATGATAATTATTTATGCTGACAGCACCCTCACAGGCAATAAAGCCTGACCCTTTCCTGAAGGCCTCAGTCTCTCCATCAGGGAATTATTTGGATCCTGCTGTGCTTACCCAGTACACATACTTCTAATTATTAAATACGAGAATGATGAAGAGAGTAAAATGTATTGCATTTCCACCAAAAGTTGGTATCAGAATCCTGATTTTGTTTCCATTCTCTGTCACCAAATAAACTCTTGAGCCTGACTAGCATTAGCAGTACCAGAGCTCATCTGCCGTTTTGAGATTAGCAGCAAAACCTTTGACTGCGCTGGGTGCAGGATCAGGCCTGTACCTGCTCTTCTGCAGTTCCAAAATAACTAATAAAATCCATTCATAACAAAAATTGTGGATTTCTATATTGTCTAAGAGGTGTGTCCTGAGGATTGCCTATAATCACAACTCTTTGAGTTAATAAACAGGATTATCTGTGAGCAGGTATTTTTCATGAATGACAGAAAAGCTGAAAATAAATCTCTCTTGCAACTTCTTGAGCCCTGTTATTAAAAAACCCTCCTGGTTTGGTATAATGAAAACAGTCCTCAAAGTCTGTGTGTGTGAGTGCACATGTATCCCATAAAACCAGCTGCCTTAACACCTGGGGATGCTTGTCAATGCACAAAGCATCAACACACTTTCATTTTTGGTGTATATCTAAACACATAAAAAAGTGAAAACATGATGACATTGTATGTATACATGCATACAGAAATACACAGAGATATGTAAAGTAGCCCTCCACCTGCAGCTGCTATAAACGAAGCAGTTCAGCTCCTCAGCCAAGTGTACAAATTCACAGCAGCTGATGCTCTGCTTCCAAAAGTGCAGGAGGTAAGTAAGGAAAGGAGGCGGTTTTCTGAATTTTTTTTTTTGCTGTTTTTTAAATCTTTCCTCCTCCCCCTCAAGAACAACAGCTACATCCATCCTACTTTTCTCTGGAGCATAACTGTCAAAATATAATGCATTTTTTCAGGCCATTCACAGCCTGGCTTTAAGTTTTCCAGGAATACTGAACTCCAGGTGACCCTCGCAGGCAATAATTGCTTTAGCATAGGTTTGACAACAGCAGCAAGAAACTCTCTAAAAATAAGCACAAGCTTAAAATAAATTTCAACCCTGGAGACCTGCTCACGTAAAGAATCCAGTACATCTCCCGTGTTTTCCTTGATTAGCATCACAGTTCTTGGCAGGTCGAAAAAGGACTGTTTTCAAGGGATTTCCAATGCCTCCTGCTCCAGTTCCTAACCTGGCAGGAAGCCAGCCTGCTCCGATGGCCTTTAAAGGGACCTCAGGGGGCAGCTCTGGGCCAGCATTCCCACTCGTTTCCCCCATTCTCTACCTTATTTAAAGGTGGGATATGGAGTAAACCCCAATTTATAATTGTAGTGCCTGGGAGAAATGCCTTTCCTTGCTTTCTAGCTGTAACGTAGCTCATTTAAAATGGGTACGTCACACCTTGCAATGCGGAGTACCCAAAAGCTGTCACCAAAAACATATTTAGTCACCCTCAAGCTGGAAGAATGAAACAACTTTCTGCCCATCAGCAGGAAAAGGGGAGATTTCAGCCACAAGTTCTGAAGGAATTATTTGTTCTTGAAGAGGTGCCCCCAGGACATGTGCAGAGCAGAGGCACATCCACTATCACAGAGCACTTTTAGAGGATTTCATATTGTAACGAATCACCTGGAAATTAGCCCTTATCCTGCCGAGGTTTTAAGGCACTACATATACCTTGCTGCTACACTGAATCTGGGGTCCAGAAATCCCAAATGTTCACTAAATTTGATGGAAAGTAACTCTACTTTGAGCAGGGAAGAAGAAAGCAACATGCTTAAAGAAGATGAACTTTGCTTTTTCTGGCCCATTCAGTAGCGGCATACAGGGAAGTCCTCTCACAGGCTGAGGCCCCAGAGCCCCTGAAGTTAGAAGCTGTCAGCTGTGCTTTATCGACCACAGGATGAATGGTGCTTTGGTGAGTAAGAGCAAAGAGAACCACCTTATTATTCTCTGGCTCTTTTTAAGGACATTTTTCTCAGTTTGCCAGGCTGACTTCTTGCAGGCAGCTGTCCCACAGTATGAGCTATTGGAAGTTAGAAAGTACTTGTCCACCTTGCATATTCTCCTCTTCCTAAGATTTTAGAGGATGGTATGTTAAGAAGAGAGTTTTAGGACATTGGCGAAGAATAGGCACATGCACAGAATCCTGCATGGCAGTGAATGAGTAATCCAGGCTCCTGTGTTTTATCCTTGTAGTAAGACTTCAAGTAAAGAATTTGTATCAAGTTTCAATCCTCTATAGTAAACCTATAGAAAAAATGTTTCAAGCTTTAAATACTGTCGGGTTCCAGGATGAGGTGTGTGAGGCAAGAGGAGACGTACTTTCTCTGCATACTATTGTCTGCAAACTGGTTTTTTTTTTTTTCCTTTTTCCTCCCCTCTCAGATAAAAGCTAGAGTTAGATTCCAATTGTAAACTGTTCGCCTGACAGCAGATTTTCAGATATTCCAGGCAATCCTAAGGCAGCACTCTCTCCCGTGACAAACCAGAGATCTGAATTCTGAGAAACATAAATAGGAAGAATACATCCTTCTCTGGCTTTCTGATTAAATACATTTCTGCTCTGTCATCACTGATGGGATCAATTTGGCCCAATAACTGTTGATGAGACAAAAGTGGTGGACTTGCTGCTGGCTTTTTTTTAAGTGCGTACCTCTTAGAAAAAATCAGCCATATCAGCTCGCTAAATAACAAAACTTGTAAAATGGCTTATTTTAGTTATCCTTTGAACTAGTAGTAATTATGCCTGTAATAGTAAAACGAGGTTTTAATGCTGATTAATGAAACTGCTAAGCTGTCAAGACTGCTAGTCACACTTACAGGTCTCTGGAGGCTGTCCCCTAAAATAGTTGCCATCGTATGTGTAATATGGCTTTTTTTGTAGGACCAGAAGTGAAGCATATGGTGACCTATTACAGTAGGGATGAGCCATAAGTCCTGGCTGAATTATACTGGACAAACTACTCAAACAGAAAGATAACGTCCAGTGATTATTATAGGATCATAGCAGCTTTCTAGAGTGTAAGGGACAATGATGAGCTTGGGAAATTGCCTAGCTCAGTTAATCATTGCTGCTTGATAGAGTAATACTGATACTCTTTCATGCTTATTTATATCATAAAAGAGCACCATTCTGCTGTGCGTGCAAACACACCATAAAACACATCGCTACTACATACGTCGTTCTCTCTCCTGCCCGTTTCAGGAACCTGTTCCCATTGCTGGAGGGAAGTCCCATGGGGCGGTGGGTGCCGGTGAGGGGAACCTGTGGCGTTCCCCGGCGCTCAGCCCAATGCCTGGCAGCAGCAGACCTTGGAGGTACTGCTGCAGAGGAGATGTGCTGTATGACTGAAAGGATACTGTACCATCCATCCCACAAAGAAGCACCCAGGAAAACAAGAACTAATTATGCAATGAAACTCACTGCTCTTTTATGCAGAGACACAACCGCAGTGTCATCGGGCACATTTTACTTCCTTATGGCCATTTAGTCATTGAGGCAGGGTCGTTGGTTGCAGGAAACCAGTCCATTGCTGCGCTGAGCTCTGGAGGGCTGTCACAAGAGCACCCATGTCCCCTGGCAGAAGGAATGTGGGCAAGACTCTTTCCTGAATAACCATATTTCCCCATACCCATTAACTTGATTGTTATCCAATACTGTACTCAAGTCTTTGGTTTGCTGGAAGAGCAGATTATAATAGACTGCTTTTCAGTTTTGCTACTGCCACTTTGTATTACTCTTTGGTATGATTCTGTCATTTTATGAACAGTTTAACCTATTTACTCATGTGTAAATGGACAATGGTTGAAGATTAGAGAGGCTTCATTTGCTATGAAGAGCTACTATCTTGTCTCAAAGGAAAAAGAACCAGTTGACCTAGACGGCAGGTCATCTGCTTCTTACTGTGGATGGATCAAATTATCATCACAGTGTTGGCCTATGCATATAGTAACAAATAGCAATAGCACGGCTACACACTGATTTTTAGAGGCCAGAAAAATATAGACAACTATTTCAGTAACTAAATATACAAATTAATACGCAGGATGATTCATAGGCACATGCAATGTGTTTCGTGTTCATTTCTAACATCAGTGTTATAACTACTGCAGGTCAAACTTACTTTGGACATGATGTCCTTGTTTGGATGAATGTGTATTTGGAGGAAGGAGTACATTTTGTCTTATCTCCTTCTAAACACACTTCCAGTATTTCTTCCATTGCCATATTCTTGGGCTCTAAAATTGTTCCATCAGATAGAAGTGCTCTTCTTACAACCCAGCAGGTCTTGCTGTTTCATCAGTGGTTTCACAGCACCCACTCCTGCACCCCTAACCCCCACAAGCAGTATCACCAACTTCATAAAATCAGATCCACAGAAATGCTGAAACTACTCACTGCAATTCTGCAATCATGCAAGGCTGATTTGTTGCAGTAATAAGTTCTCTTCAAATTGTCGGGCAACAGGAACTGAGGTATTTTCGTCATATGGCCAGGCTTTCCGTGACAAATAATGCTACCACAGCTTAACTGGCATTTATACAACTATTCAGGCCTGTGAACGATACCAGTGAAAGCCACAGCTACAGCTGGATTTGTCTGCATATGGTTACTACACTCAGACAGATAATTCGTTCCTTGGAAAAGTCTGTTTTCATAGTAACATAGTTACAAAGCAGTCTCTGAAGTGCTGCTGTGTCAGGAAAGCACATCACAGGCAGAAGGTAATGACTGCTGACACCACACCAGCTTTCCTCTTGTTCCATATAAAAGCCAGCAAACTCTGTATCATCCACGCAACCGTGCTGCTTACCTGCCCCCATTGTTCGAGCATGTCTTTATAGCAGGGAGCTGAATCTATCAAAACACAGTTTAAGAAAAAAATTTACTGCACGGTGTATAGAACTCCGACTGGCTGGTCTGAAAAAAATTAACATGGGATTAAGATTTCAACAAAGAACAATTCCTACCCAATGAACAGAGCTTTGTGAACTACTTCGCAAAAAAAAAAACCCAAAACAAACCAGACCCAAACATCCCCAAAGAAAACTGAGGCAGGAAGGTCTTAAAATTGTTCCTGTCCTGGGTACTTGGGCACACACTGTTATAAGCTTTATCAGAGAAGAAAGATTTCAGTAAACAAGTAACAAAATACTGTTTGTGTAATATTTGCAGTAGTTATAGTCTATGTACTTAAGCCTGGAAATCCAGTATGTCTTTAGAATGCCCCAATAGCCTTAATGTGAAATGTTTTGTGGGTTTTTCAATTATTTTGTTTCTCCAAGTTAGGAATAGGAAGCTGGCTCGCTCTCACTGTAACATCTTTCCAAATAAAAAGCTGTGGGGGGCTGAACAGCAGCAAGCTGTCACATCAGGAAATAAGGATTCAGCCTTTCGTTTGGCCACAGGTCACTAGTGTGACTTCTGCTGATTAGCTTAATTTTTGTCTCAGGGCTCCTCTAACACTAAAAATAGCAGTTACCAGCTTTTTTGCTTGCCCTGATTCTTGCTTGACAGTAAAGGGACTCTCTTTCTATGTTGGACATGTAACACCAAGTCAAGAAGGTCTTAGCCTTGACTGGAGTGCCACTGTCATGCAAACGAGAGCCGCAGCTTTTCCGAGCAGGTATTTGCAGAGCCAATTGTTTGCTGTAGGGCATTATACTAAGAACAGTAAATTTTATCTGCAACTATCCACTGTGCTTAAGTCTAACTTTGGAGTAGCTTCAAAGTAATCTTGGAGCAACAGGTCAGATTTTTTGCATAGAACATGTCCAAAACTGGATTTTTTTTACATACCTCTAGATACATCAGGTGATGGATTTAAATGCCACCAAAGTGATGGGGTGTCCAATAGGATTTTTCAAATGTTCCTGGCAATGTAAAGATACCTGAAAATCTGGCATTAGTTTGATAATAGAAACCCAAATCAAAGATAAAAATAAACCACTTGAGTTTCATTTTAGCTGATATAGCTATTGAATCTCAAAGTTTTACATCTAGTATAATTGATTATGAATAATAAGCCTATGTATTTTGTAGTTTTAAGTCTACAGTAAATTCAATAGCACTTTGTACTAGAAGTTGTTGATTAGGAGACCTTAATCAATACAATTTAGCTCCTCTTAGGAACTGCCACTCTCCCAGCCTGAGTTGGGCTTGAGCCAGATGCCTTGTAGTGTCAATACGATGCTCAAATACGTTGTCTCCATAATTCTCTAGATACCTCATAACACAAAGCCAATAACAATGTGGTGTTACTGACAGAGCTGCAGTCTGTATCTTACAGTAATGTAAAGATTTTGTACCTGCTTCAGACCTTTTAAAGAATCTATGCTAGTGATCATCTTCAGGGAGTTTCAACTAAGCTAATTCATCACTTACTTGCCTGCTGAAGAAAAAACATAAGATGCACTTTAACACTTTAAGATGATTGATAAAGGTTTTGCTGTGCATCTAACAGAGATTGCTTGTTTTGTTACCAAGAGCTCGGTTTTACCTGCTTATACTCCCTCTCTTCTAGCTTGATTAAAAATGCAGGAATTGGCTTTGATTTCTCTCTAGCTGGAAGTCTCCCCTGTCACAAACCAGCCTGTGTTCCAGGATCCTGGGATGATTTTCATAGCAGCAGCTTTGTTCTTGGGGTAACAAAGGAATTGGTTTCTCCATCTATTTGCAAAGTAAAGTGTACAAAAAGGAAAACTGTAATTAAAGAGCTGAAACACTGCTCAGGAGATGCAGATTCAGTTCTTAGGATTGTGAGATCTCCTGTGTAATCTTGGGCAACTCGGTCACTTTTCAATCTGTTAACCCAAGAGACTGCTTCTCTCCTACCTTTTCAGCACCCCGTCCCTTTAGACTCAGCCTGTCATGGGAGATCCTTTGTTATGTGCATAATGAGCTCCCAAACAAACCAGATCCACGCTGACTTTGGGCAATACTACCTATACTGACAATTAATGAAAAAAGTTACACTCCAATTGCAGTGACTCTCAGCAGCCAGAAAAGAAAAAATATTTTGCTGAAATACTCACATGCCACTGAATGTTGAAAACACTTGTACACAGTATGCACAGAACTTAAAACTTGTTGGGTTGTTCCTTTTCTCACAGTCCATCACTGAAAGCCCTTGGCAACAGACTGACCCATTTGAGCCACATTAACAGTAGTACAAAAACACATTTTAATGGGATTTGAGGAAGACTTAAGTCTTTTGATTTGTACTTTAAAGTCTACTTTTGAATATTTTGTAGTTTAAAAGTCTTCTCTCTTAGGACTCTTGCAGTCCTAACTCCTCAGTTCATAAAGCCGACAAGCCCTGTTGTACCACCGAGCCATCTACCTAGATAAATACTACGCAGTGTTTAAGGAGGAGATGAATGCAGGCCATTCACTCAGTTATCCCAAACTGAGGTACATGTTTTTTGTCAGACCCTCTCCCATGAATGTAAACCTTAGGTACAAAATAAGTTACTGAACTGTGTAATAAGAACCACAGGGAAATGCTGCCTAGAAGAAATGAAGGATTCCTCTCGATTCTATCATCAACAAAAAGCAAACTGAGCCTGAGTAAAACTTCCTCAGAAAAACTTACAAGGCAAAACAAAATGAGACATATCCTTATAGCCACATCATAAATTAATAGTTACAAAACTGTCTGGCTCAAGCCAGAGATGGAGGTATGGAAAGCGATAACTAGATGGGGAAAAAGTAAATCAATATGGATGACTGAAAAACGATTTAGTACACTGAAACTCACTCAGACTTCTCTTGCATTTTCTCTTGATTAGGCTGACAAGAACTGAAGTTGAAAATGTTAAAACCCAGCTTTAGCCTTCCATGTCACACTTAGGCTGCACTCATTTATTAGAGTCCCTTTCTTTGTGCTTCTACAGGTCAGACAATGCTTTGATGGCTGGGGCTTCCTGCAAAAGTGCATTGGGAGTCCAACAAGGGCTGACAGCTGCATAGTTGTCTAAGCCTGATCATAACATAATTCTATCCGAGTAGCAGGCGAATGTAAATTAGAAACAATGATTATGCATAAAAGACTGGTTACTGCATATGAGGAATCTACAAGGCAGTTAGGATCTGCATCTCAAAATAGAGGTAAGACAAAACACACTGCTTTGTGTTGCAGGCTTTGGTCCATGCAGCTTCTACAATACATTTCTTTTTCCAATAAGAAGTTATCAAGTTGGGCAGGGAAAATCAGGATCCCTGCCTGTCTGTAACTGCTAGAAAATAACCTCATGTTAAAATAAAAATAATAATAATAATAAAAAAGAAAATAAAAAAGAGAAGGGTGGGGGGAGAGAAGGGGTGAAAAGAAAACTCCAGAAATGTAATTCAATCAGGTGTGGTCAAAAGCAAGGTCTCAAAGAAAGCCCTTGGGTCAATTTAACAGAGAATGGAGGGGCTACAGAGTTTGGAAGTCTCCCTGTGACTTAAATTATAGATGGTTTCCAGGAGTTTCCTTAATAAAATTTGTCTAGGGAAAAAATATTGGTGTCAGTGAGGGGAAAAAATCTGATTCACGGAAAATGGAAAAGAGAAAGGCAGCTTCAACCAGGAAGGAGTTAGTCATTGATCTATTTCTTAGACAGAGTCTTGGCAAAACCCATTCTCCTGGTAGAACTTGCCTGGAGTAGACCAGATTGATTTGACAGTCTCTTAGCCTAATAAATGCTTGACCTCAAGGTCTGCTGAATTCACTAAATTCACTATGCAGAGAGAATTGGGAACCAATCACCTCTGGGGAACATCCTGTTCCGCAGCCCTCCCCTGACAAAGGCCTTGACTGCTTTCAGCCTTATCGAGATGACTAGATGAAAGCTGCTCTCAGAAGAAGAAAGGTTAATCGACTGCGCTGCTGTTAATCAATCACTTGGAAAGATTCAGCACTTACAATAGGTAGGTCCCTCTTCCTGCCAAGAGGTTCTTGCATGTTAACCAGGGACCATCTCCTCCAGTTTGAAGGATGAGTAATAGACAGAAACACAATCCAGATAGATGCCAGGTGTCTGATCCAAAGCCAGCTGAAGTCAATAGAAACGACTCCCAGTAAGTTCAATGGGCTTGGATCAGACCCTGGAGAAAGACTTATTATCCAAGGTTTATTGTGCATACAGATACCGAGCTCCTTTTAGTAGTGAAGGATCCTTGAAAAGAAGCAGATCCATCTCACTTTTGCCTCTCTGTGAAATCAAACTTCTTCAAATCATACTGTGTCCCATTTACCCTGATTGTCAGATATGGCTGACATCCAGCCAAGAAAAATTACCTGCCTGTGACAGCAAAGACAGACACGTATATATTTCGAAATCTCCAAAGAGTACAGAAAGAAAAAATGCCAAACTGCTAATGTTTTCCTGGTCTTTTTGTAACTGCCGCTAGCCAAAATGACAGCGTTCTCAGCAGAGGAAAAGCTAGATCAATTTCTGAAAGAACGAAGAAAAATTGAGGGAATAAAATTAAAAAGAGGGAATAAAACTAAAAAGATCCTGCCATGGAGAAGAACAAGCTCAGTGCTGAACAACTGGCACTATGCAAGGTGAAGACGACAGAGCCAGAGAGAAAAAAAACACAAGAGAAAACACGTGCTTAGAAAGTACCCCCGAAGATCAGGTATTTCTCTAAATCAGCGGCTGTATTCAGCACCAACATCAACTGATGACAAAGCAGCAGCCTTCCCTGATGCCCGTCTAATGGGCAGTAGAGTGTCTTAGCCTGTTGTTATAAACCCAGGCCCTCGTATCCCAGTGCGGACCCACTTGGTAACACACCTGCTGCACCCCACAGCCAAAAAGCCCCATGGCAAACAGCTGAAACCAAAAGAGACACACCTTTAGGACATCTACAGCTACAAGTACCAGTTATAGTTCATTGCAGAGTCTGGTACTTTTGCTTCTTCAAGGCATTGCTTCTGGTATTTTCTCCCTACCAGCCTTACCCAACGCAGACTCCTGGCTGAACGTATGCCAGCCTTTACCCATCTGGCTCCATCTGCTGCCAGAGGGCTTCAGGCTGCTCAAATCCTGGAACAAAGCTGCTGGCTTAAAATTTTTGCTTTAGGAATAACCCACTTTTCACTAGATGCAGATACCTGAAGTGGAGAATGACAGACTGGTGCCACGGACTGTACCTGTCCTAGCTAGTGAAGAGGTGCCAGGTCCTTCAGAAGGCTGGAGAGCAATGCCGATGCAGCGGCTGTTCTCTGCTTGTCTGGAAGTTCATGGCACTACAACACATCCCAGGTAGTGGATATTTCCTCCTTATGCAGTGACAACAAGCAACAGATCAGTGAAAGAGAATGATCTAAGGTGCACTATATATATGATTTCTGTGTGCTCCAAGAAAACGCTTTATCTGAGGAAGGACAGACACCTCAAATGTAGCCGTGTTCTTTGTCAGTAAACAGCTGTGGTTGCCAAAACCAACTCCCAGGTCTTCCTATTGCTGGCTGAAAAAAACCCCACAAGACAGATCCTGCACCTACTTCCAAAAGGAAGGACTGACATTTGGCGACTTTCTTCCCTTTGGCTCAATTGGTAAGATAACCAGCACTGCAAGCAAAGCAGGGCAGATACCACTAAAGAGTGAAGGTGCCTGTCTATTCCATAAGGAAACCTGACAAGAAATTCGACATACAAAACAAGAACTAGATTTAAGAGGTAAAGCAGCTTCTTCCCCAGAAAATACTTTGGTATAGCAGCCTTATAAATCTGAACATTTCAGCCTAACTCCATAGTTATGTGTAATGCGCATTGCATGAAAACCCACAAGCAGCAGTCCTCTAAGTAGCAGTCTGCTGTAAGAGCCTAGGATTTGTTGTCCATAACCTTTGTATCAAAACAATGTCAAAAGTTAACAACCTGCTCAGATAAATGGGAATAGTCTGTGGCTTTCCAGGTCTTGTTTCACGTTACTGCAGGTGCAGATTCAAGGAAACAGTGCCTCACCTTCTCATGTTTGAAACTGGATTTTCACAGCCATAACCTCTATTCTTGAACAAGATTCTGTTATTATATACTTAACTGTATTGCTGGAATAGCAGCAGGTCCTGTTGTGTTTGCCATTCCAATGGCATACACCAAACCACACTCCCCTGCAGTTCTCTTGCCAGTGGTGGAACCTGCTGTAGCCACAAAACTGAGAAGAGACCCAGATAAAAAGTGATCTATTTCATCTATGACTATTCATTTCTTAACCCACAGCGGATGAGCATAAGGCACCTGCAGCTCAGTACTAATGACCAAGCGAGGAAGCACGAAGGTTACTGCCTAATCAATTGTTCCTCGTGTCGCCTGGAGTAGTATCCTACGAGACTTAACTGAACAAACTTGGTTGCGCTGAGTTATATCATCTGAAGACAAAAATCTCTTCTGTCTAAAAGGAATGGAAAGATGGATGGCAGAGAAATGGAAGGAAAAGTCTGAGTGCTTTATTGACTTACCTGACATCCTATGAATGGCAAGCAATAAAAATTTATTGAGAAATAGAAAAGTTCTTACCTACCCTTATAACTGCCCCCCGCCCAATTGTTAATGCCACAGAAAAACGCAAAATTCCCTTAAACCACACATTTAAAAATCTTGCAATTTTATTTGCATATAAAGGCCGCTAGATATAATATCACAATAAATTTAAAGAAAAAACTGCTTTTCTAAATTCCATTAACAAGGTAACATAAAACAGAACAAAGCTCAATAGCATTTACAGTGGTAGAACAGAAATAACTATCTGCAACAATATTTTGTGCTAGCGAGATTGCATTTACACACAGTGCAAAATAAGAAAAAGGAAATAAAAAGACAAGAAGAATATTTAAATATAAAGGACAACTAAGCCTTATTTTAGTTAGGCTTGATTGTATCCATTTGACTCTATACATGCCTGAACTACGACAAAGATTTAACTCGGGCTCTTGAAGGCCTTGAGCACTTGGAAAATGTGTCACATCCTTCATAATTTAGATGTGCTGTACAGCATAATTTCGCAGATGCTATACTGGCAATATTAAATCCCAGCTTAGTTATAATGCACAAAAAATACATATATATATAAATTCATATTTAAAAGGAGTCCGCATTTACATTTTTTTTTTTTTTTACTGCATGAAATACCTGCTCTTTGCAGCTTTCACCCCCAGTCTTTTAAAGCTAAAATAATTTAAAAAACAAACAATAAAAGGTAGCTATCACATACAGGCTGTGGCTATCTGTATCAGTCTTTAATGTATAAAGCAGATACAGACAAACAACCAAGAAGTCTATTCTCCCCTTGCTGCATTCTACTGTGAACAGAAACCAGTTTCAGTATACGCACACGTATCAAGAGGTAAATGGACTCCAAAATATTGTTTGTGCTACTGAAAAAAAAGGATACAAATGGAAATGAAAAGCTAACATTTAGACCTAGGGAAAAAGAAGACACTTAAAAAATCCCGACAATAACATAAGTTGTGCAAATTTGGGTGTTTTTAAATGCTGCCTATTTTTTAGCTTATAATATAATATTAAAATAAGGTCTCTCACTTATTAAAAGAAAGCTTGGCTGTCCTTTTGAGAACACTATAACAATTTACAATGGCAAATTTATTGAAAAACAAAATTCATTTTACAAATTCACAATGCTTTATCAATTTAAAATGAATGCTGTATTTCCAAAAAGCACAACCTCTAACTTTTCTTCTTTTGTACCAGCAATTTAAAAAAAAAAAAAAAAAACACAAAAAAAAAACCCACGCCAAAACCCAAACCCCACCCCAAAACAAAAACCCCATGGTTCCCCCAAATTCTCACCCCCCTCCCGATTTTGAAATAAACATGTAACAGAATGCAAGTTTTATAATCAGAAAATGGCAGTTTATAGACCTTCCCCAGTTCCAAATGTGCAGTAGTGCTTCATGATCCTTGAGGGGTTGGAAGGTCAAATATAATTGGAGGGTTGGTTGGTTGAAAGCTGACTGTACACGTTGAGGCATTGATGTACGTTGTGTAACCGTCTGTCATAATGCCATAACCTGTGGGGACAATGTGTCACACTTACTGTAATATAAACAAACGATACTGCCCGTGGGCAGCTGCTCTGAAAGCTTGTTGTGGGATCAATGCTTCGGAATAAAATTGAATTAATCCCTTCAAAACGATATAAGCACTTGAAAGCTGCCACAAAGGCTTGATTGAAAAAAATACAATGTGCTGTATTTGAAATAAGAACTGCTGCTTTTGTTTTATGTACAAACTTTTTTCCTCCATGGAAAATCCTCTGTTGCAACTGGATACATCAGAAACAGAGACAAAACCACACATGTACTTTTTCTAATTACTTAATTAGTGAGCTGTAGTTTCCATGCCTGTAATGTCTGTCATAAGAAAAAGACCAATAAGGAGTAGAAGATTTAAACCTAACTTGGGTGTCGCCTACAAAAACCCCTCTCTGGGCAATGAACTGAACCTGGCAAGCTTTCCCCATTCTAGCCCTCTGCATCCAGTTCCTCATCATAGGACTGCCAAGCTGGTGCTCACGCTGGCTTGTGAAACCTCAGAAACTCATTAGCAGGTTAAACATATGCACACATATAGATACACACACACACACATATATATATATATATAGTAAATATGTATGTTATCTACCAGTGAAAATCATGACTAAGGAAAGGAATCTCCTGCTGTAAACACAACAGAGCACTGGAGGTCAGTGGATGACCCCCAGCATAAGCAGAAAATGGAGGTGAAGGTTAAACAGATGACTGCTTTTCATTACAAAGGGATCTTGGTAACTCGTTCCAAGAAGCAAGAAGCAGCAAATATTCATCACAGTTTTTTCATCAAGCCAAGGGCTTGACTCCTCAGTAACACTATGGCGTCAGTTTCAGGATGCTGAAGTCTGTTCTCAACCTTCTGAACATCTGGCCAGCAACGCTCTTGTTCAGGGTGCCTCTGAGGCACCTGCAGCAATGCTGTTTCTCTGCCAGCCTCTGTCTTCTCTCCTACTTGCCACACGGGAATAGGACATAACAGAGGGTTACGTTCTCCAGTGATTTGGGGCAAGCGGAGCAAACTATAGATACCCATGAACTGAGTCACACCTGAGTCTTCATTCAGCAAATGTGATGTGAGAAAACCAATGATAACAGAAGTACAGAGATGCGGAGAAGGCAGAAGCTCTCCTCTTACAGACATTCTCTCAAGGATAAGGAGATAGGGGCTCCAGTTCCACCAGTGCAAAAGATGAGAGAAAGCTTTGCCATTGTTTTCAACTGACATTCACAGAAAGCTAACAAAGAAGCTAGAGAAAATATAGGAAGAATTTGGCATCAAAAGTACTTTAAAAAAAGTAAAAAAAATCAGAGTTTCATGGAGGAAGAGAACTTCCCTTTGCTGCCCACAGGGGAAGAATGTTTTTCTTTTAAACCATTATGATACAGTACAGATCACTGCTGCCTGAAAGCTAAGATAAATACAGCTACCCACAGTGTCTATCAGAAAGAATAATCACTTCAGAATTGCTGCACTGTCCGCCTGTATTACTTTATTTATTTAGACTGGCAATTTTGATTTAGAACGTCTCATGTTGGGAAAAACCTTGTTTGCAGTTCTTCTTGCTTATCAACCAGGAAAAAAAACCTGCATCACCAAAATGTGTGTATAGCCTCCGTTGATTTAATGGAATGTAGTGCATGTTCATCTCAGCTGGAGTTGGATGAGAATTAATTGCGCTGTAAAATAATACTCTTAACACTTCACTGCTTCTTTCTGTCCTGAAACAAGCTGGTTTTATGTCTTCTGCATTAAGTACTAAACAGGATTTTAACTTTTTTGTTAGTATTCTTCTAAGAACATATTTGAACGTTCACTTTTAATATGGGCTACCACCTTTCCTATGAGATTTAAATGTAAGCTGCTGCACGTGGCTCCTCGGTGCTTTCTCGTCATGATGAACTTGTACATTAAAATAACTTCCTCACCAATTTCTTAACGCTATCACAACTAGAAGTATCATCATCCAGTGTGCCTACAAAGGCTGTAGACAATTTACACGTTTTAGCTGGAAGCCCTGCCGTATTCACTATTCTTAATATGCAAGGATTTATATCTGTACAAAATATCCAGTCTTTTCCTGGGTGCATTAAAAGACTGGTATTCATGCCACTATACTTAAGGTCATGTCAGTATTTTCATTATAAACTCTTTATTTACAGATATTGGGCATAAAACTCATTGTATGAAGCCACAAAGGCTTCAGAAAAACCAACAACAGTAGTTGAGAAAGCTGTTCTTTTTTATTTTTCTTTTATGAAGTCCTCCAAATCTTTAAGCCTATGGAGAACCTAATTAGTGTCAATGGAGAAACCTCCAGGGGGAACAATATAAAGCATTTAATGTGTAATTTTGAGTTCTAGGGTCACGAAGTCTTACATTCTCTCTCAGCCAGAACTCCTAGTGTTTCTCTCTCAGCCACTTGAAAGCTACAAAATTGTATTAAATATTTAAGTATCTCCAAAATGGATTTAATCTCTCAGGCTCTTCCACTGCCACAAACTGAGCTTATTGTTTCTGAAGCTTCACACTCTGCCTGATCTGGTACTGGCAGTGGGGAAATCTCTCTTCTATCTCTTCTGCTGGAAGGTAACATACACAGTACAAACTGTATCACAGGATGCCTTTAGAGATGTATGCGAAGTGAGTTCTGGCAATCTCTCCTCCTGACATCTGACTCAAGATGCCCTCCCTTCTGTTTTCCCTTAAATGCTCAGGGAGGTGAGCTGAGACAGTAAGTTGCCTTCGATTTTCTTTTTTTTTTTTTTTCTAGCACCTTTCTTGGCTCCTGTGCTTGGAATAATGGGGATAATTTTCATTTTGGCTTGCAAGTGTGGGGAATCTCATCTGTTCCTGTAATCAAGTTTGTCAAAATTTGAATTGCTTTCAAATAACCTGTATAGAACAACCTTTGCACAGTGAACCATGTAGGTGGCTAAATGTAGCACACATTCCTGAAAGTCTGTTTTAATTCTGGCATAAATTTACGAAGTGCTGTGCATGCAATTGCTCCCCTCAATTCCCTCCCTACTTTAGTCCAATACGCCATTATCCATCCTCTGCAATACACCATCGAAATGCGCTGCTTTGAAAGCAGCCTGAGATCGAAGACGGGAGTAGCGCTGCTCCTTACCTTCATGGATCCCACCAAAGACATGGAGTTTGGGTCTTACTCGCCTCTGCACCGTGTTCAACAGTTCCACACAACCCACTCTCTGCAGCTCCTTTGGAACCCAGTCTCGAAAACCTGAAGGCAAAATGCAATCAATGCTATTAATTTTCTCTATTCAGGTAAGGTTTCACGTAGTCTTTCAGGAAGTCGTAATTCACGGAAGGTTTATTACATTATTTGTAGTCGTAACCTCTCCATTAGAGCACACAATGGCTTTTAAGAAATGTTTCACTGTCACTTTGTCTTCCTTAAGATTTCCTCCCTCCACCTGCATTAATATTTTTCTAGGTGTGATTTGGTTTTTTAAACCATAGGTTTAAATTCATCTTCCACCTTGAAACCCTGGGGCGTTTATTCCTGGCACTGCTGCAGATTTTTCTTCCCCTTCCCCTGGCTCTTACAGCAGTCAGCTTCCCAAGCCAGCTAGGTGCTTACTCCAGAAATGGAATACCTCAGGAAGCTGAGCTGATCTACGACCCGATACCTCTGCCACCCCAAAGATTTAAAATACAGTCTCCCACAACTTCCAGAGGACCACGGTCTGTAAATGTCAGGTTACTTCTGACTCCCTGGTCATCAACAACAAGCAACGTAGCAAAATAGCTTCCAACAAGCCAGTGCCAATTGACCATGCTGCCACTCAGTCCTACAGACAATATGGGAAAATGCACAAAAATTGACATCAGTTAGTATAGAAACCTGCGGCCTGGACTAGCACTGACAAGGATCAGGACGGCAGGATGAATGAGGAGTATTAAAGGGGAAATCACGAACCACATCCAACTGCAGCACCCTTCTACTGACTTTGAAGTAATTATACTCTGTGCCAACTTTATCCCAGGTAGTAAAAACATGTTGTGACATGAACTTGACTGAATTTTGGAGAGAACAAAGAGTCCAGTTACAGCTCTAACTCCCTTCATATTTACGTCATTTAAAAAGCAGCATTTTGTCAATATTATCATGCAGGCTGAGACTTAGACCCCCCTCCTTTTAGGCACAGTACTAACACCTAATCTGTGTCTGTAGTTAAAATACTGTGCCAGCCTTCTGAAATTGAACTTCATTACCTCCATCAAAACCAAAATTTAAGTACGCTTATTCAATTAAAGCACTCATTAGTGTCTGCAGCATCACAGTATTTCTATATGAACCCAATTCAGAGCAGATGGATTAGCAACTCATTTAAAATAGTACCCAGGAAACATTATAAACATGCTTGTGGGGTTTTTTGCTTCTTTGGGAAAATAAACAGATTAAAAGAGTGCTATTCAAAGCGTTGGTTTTCAATATCCAGTGCGTTCCACTGTCAGCGGATGGTGTATCGCTGCTCTATCAAAGCAGCACGCTGGTGGCTCTACTAAGATTAAAGAGAATTTGCAGATCGTCTTACAACACTCTTTAAGTAGTATTAAAAGAGTAACCAGGATATAAAAGCAGCAGTAAAGTACATTACTGTTCAAAAACTTTCTGTACTTTTTTTTCTCCACTTAGCTCTGCTTAGATTGCCAACTCTCATTAATTGTGGTACAAAACATAAGCACACATTAATTCCTGACTCCACGGTCACTGAGAAGCTCTATGAGCGCACTGAGCCAGCCTGGTAAGCACTTAAATGCTGTTTTATAATGGCACCTTACAATTCTGGGAAGTTTTTTTTTTTACATTCACTACCACCTCAAAAGTCAGTGACTTCATGTGATCATGATGATTTGACCCCTTGGATTCCAAGAGCTTACTAAAACCCTGACAAAATCACAATCTACTAAATAATTGTAATAAAGAAAAGGCTGACACACTCTCCTATCCTGATAAGCCATATTTATAAAAGGCAGATGCTCAGTTGTTGTAAAACCAACTGAAATATTTAAAATATGGTCCTAGACTGCTTGCCACATGTGTCTTAAAAGAAAAGCAGTAAATAATATGTGATACTATCTTGTACGTAGGGAAAAAACAGTGGGAACTTTCAAATGGTTTTAGTGTAGTCTTTAATGACTTCAGATATGCCAGAGCTGAGTACTCCTGCCTCTGCTGCATGATCATCTTAGTGGTTTTTTGAGACCATCAGAACTTAGAATTAAAATGGGGATCAGTGAGTTACTCACATTTACAAGACAAGCAAAATTTAACTAAATGAAAAACTTCAACAACTGCTTAATGAAGAAACAAATTATGCATTCATAGACTTGTGCTCACCTGTCATTAGTTCAAGTAATGAACAACTATCTGAGAACATAATTTTATTTCTTCACAAATAAGCTATAAGCCAATTAATATATTTAAAACTACCATTACATATTCTAAGTTTACAAGGACATTATCAAGGAGAATATGTGACTACATACTCCTGAACTCTTGACTGTGTACTCTAAAACCTTAAGGAAACATGTCATTATAGTGGAAAACTGTTTTAAAAATTCTAGTCAATCTCTGAAAAAACGCATGGGATTGGAAACTGTTCGCCAGATGAATACTGTTGTAAAATAAAACGTCAAACTATAATGGCTACAGAGTCTGATATTTGATCTTCCCTAGCTTGAGTTTAACAAAAAAAAATAGTTTTTATTAAGAAAACACCTGGAAGCTCAACAGACCTGCTAAGCCTAATCATCACTTTACACTTCTTCCAAAAAGATTTTTTAATTCATAATTTTGAGTTAGGGTGCAATTACAGCATAGCTTATAGTGTTATTAATTTTTGCTTATTTTGAACGTAAAATTCTCATGCAAAAAATCACACACAGCTTTTGTTTCACTTACCAAGGGGAGGTCCATGTGTCATTAGTATATCAATTCCCTCAGGAATAAGGTTCCACTTGTCTAGCAAAGACTGACCTCTGGGTAGGTTAAAGCCCCATCCATTAAACCACGGTGTCCTTCGGGGGAAAATAAGATTAACTGCATCAGCGTAAAATAAAAATCTCTTCCCTTCTCCAATTTTTCTGAATTAAAACAATTTCTGTGCTTCAGAGATTACTTGCAGACAGCCTTTGTGAAGTGGATGACTCTAAAACAAACTGGTTCAAATACATACATACTCTAATCTATATGGTTTAATTTAGATTCATATTCTATGCTCTTTTTTTTACTTCAAGAGTATTCAGCCCTGGGTGTGTTTACTCACTAGACAGAAAGGGAAAAAAGTTAAAATAACACAGTCTAAATCTAAAGTTTTTTTTTCCCAAAGTTTGGGGATGTTCAAATATAAGAACTCCTTCCTTATATTACCTACCAAAACAAGCAAAGATCTCAAAATTTTTTTGGAGGCCAGAGTCAGTTTCTCACAGCACCGGGCAGCTAGTGAGTAACAGCTCAACAGGAAGGCCGTATGATGTTGCACTTAACAGCACCATCTGTACTACGGTATTTCACTAAACTCAAACTTGCTCCTTCTAGCACTTTTAATAGCAGAACATGGTCACACAACTTGGCTTCGAACCCCTGAGCCTCCTAGAGGCCTTGATCACACAATGTTTAGCCTCACAGTGACTTTTTCAAGAGATCTTATAATTTAAAATTAATTTAGTATTTCTCAAGGAAAACTGAGATCCTCAGCTCCCTCCACCACAGCACAGCGTTCTGAGACACTGGTTTATCCATCAACCCAAGTACGCAGTGATGAAAAGTGGACCTTCTAGGAGTACTTTTTCAATTCACAACGGCCAAACCGAACCATTTTGATGCAGGTATATTATAATAAAGCCTTTCCGTATCAGGTAGGGACATAGAGCAATTGTTCTGAAGAGCTACTGTAATATTTACACCTGTTACTAACAACTTTTTATACAGCTGTTAGTATCCTACTAATTTTAAGAGTTTTCATCCATGTGTGTGTTTCCCAGAGCTCAGGCAACAGATTTAGACTGAGTTGCTTCATGTTCTAGGTAGGATACTCCTGTCCTAGCCCTAGTCATTTGGGGGCATCTTTCTGAGAGTTCAAGCTACTCCTGCAGTCTTCTGTGTACTGTAGTTCTGAAAATAAAAAATGAAAATCAGGGGGAAAACCAACCATAAACCAATCTTAAAGAAAAGCATACTTGTTAAAAAGAGCAAGATCATTAAGAGCCCTACATCCTTTCATTCTGTAATCTGCCTCCTGCACCCTCTAAATTATGTGTTTTTCAGCTTCAAATATGCATTTAAGTGGAAATTTCCTGCTGAGAATACACTCCAATTTTTATTTTTTTGTAATTATTTTGTTTTCCAGAGACAATAATTTGACCAATGAAGATCATACCCAGTTATATGTATGGTCTGAATTCCTGACAATCGGCAGTATGGGAAAACAGCAGGCGCTGCTAAGACGGGAGCAGGAAGGTCACTGGTGCCTTAGTAACAAATAATAGACATACCCCATGTAGTCCTACTGAACTAACACTTACAGTACACACACAGAGGAACTCGTTCAACCCAGCAGACTTCCTGGATGCTGGGTGAACGCTAACAAAAGATGAGCAAATTAGATGCTAGTTAAACATTTTACATGAGCTCTGGGTTCCTCATATGCATAGCAATGAAACTTCACCTCTCACTGCTGGCTTACTCTGCACCCACTGAAACACTTAAAAAAGTTCACATGTCGGAAAGTAAGGTCAGCACACCTCACAGGAGGTTTGTACACAACTGAATTAAAACTGAAGCATATGTCTTAGCTTTAACTAAATAACAAGTATTTCTGCTTTTCTGCAACTGACCTTTCTGAAACATCTATCTAAATTTCCCTTCCTAGAATGCTCCTAGGTTTTAACATTCAAGATTATCGTAACCTTCAGGGCTGCAGTTAAAAGTTAAAATATGGTTTGGCTAAACATTCAGCTGCTTAAAAAAACAAACACACAGGCATAGGTTGAACTTTTCACTGTCAATTAATGATTCTTTCCCCACTTGTATTTCTCCTGCAGATAATACTGTAGTTATTACACTATAGTTAAACCTGAAATATGAAACCACATCTGTGATCTCTCTGGAGCTCTTTGGAGACTACAGCCACAGAAAAAACCTGGATTTGTCTGCAGGTTTTTTATTTTATTTTCTTCTGAAGCACTGTGAGGGGAGGAGGAGGGGAACCTGAGCACCAATATATTCTTCCTTCACCAGCCCCTGTAATTAGCTGTGACTAACAGGCACCACATGGGAATCCACTTGCAGGAAACTTTTGAGAAACCTTCCCCATTACGCAGCATGTGCACAAAAAAGACGGTCAAGTGCTTCTTTAATACACTAAATATTTTCATACGAAATGAATAAATCGTGGAGAAGAGAGGGCACGACCGGAAGAACACCTGGCTTACAGATTTAGGTTTGAGACATTTAAAACACGGACTTGTACTGCATATTCAATGAGAGTCCTGTGCCCTGACTAGGCAAAGCGGGAGTCACCGGCCCCTGCGTCCCTGAGGTAGTTCAGGCCTCACCAGACAGCCAAGAGGAAAGAGGATGTGGTTCAGAACACCACCAAGAAGAACAATGGCTTTATGGACCAGATTCAGGCTTAGCTGAGATCACAGGGAAGGTCACCCGATGTCTGCACTACGCCGTGTTGCAGTGCAGACAAAATGGAGTTGATGTACTGTGAATGCTGTGAGGGGACAAATGAGTAGCTGTTCACCCCCAGCAAACTTCAAATGTGTGCAGGAAAGATAGAGGCCCACTGTAGGCAGGCAGCATCCTATCAAGGGATATCGGATAGGGATATTTCACTCCTATTAGTGCCTTTTTTTGCATACTTAAGACTTAAATAGAGTCACACTCAACTTTTAAATAATTTAGAGGGGAAAAAAAAACCTGTGCACGTAGTTATGTGCCTTCTGCAACATCTTCTCCAGCTGATTACTTACTGGGAGAAAACCACCTCCTACCTAGGAAGAAATGTCTAGAATGACCTTTGGCTGCACCCACCTGTCATAAGTTGCAATCAGGTGCAAGTAATTAGTAAAGGCTACTTAGTCATTAGTAACTATATTTAAGATCTGACATATTTTTCTTCTCTATGAAGTTTTAAGTAAAAGATTTCGGTTAACTCCTAAAAACATTAAAAGTATACTTCATTTTTAAGTAGCTGACAGGAAAAGAAAGTGATCAGCTGTTGAATAATGCCACAAGGGAGCTGCAGACGTAAAAACCACAAGGATTAGTAATGAGAGATTACAAACGATTTTGTCATTTTACGTTTGACGGACCAGAACACCTCCTCATACCCAATGCATGGTGTGACACAGGTCCCGCTTGCCTGGCGTGTCAGCCCATGACTGGGAGAACCTAATTGAGCCTCTGCTTGTCAGAACCACGCTGCACTTCACAGCATCCTTCATGTGCCATCAAACAGTCACGGTAATTCTTGGTCCCCAGCCCACCTGACAGCTCAGCCCTCCCCTGACTGCAAAGCTTCCTTAGCATTTAGGGATAGCAGTTATGCTGGCACCAGATGTGACACAGGGAATATCCTCATGAAAGGCAGACACCTGGCCCATCGTTACTCTCTTCATTTATTTATTTCTATGCAGGAATCCCCACAGATCCCCCTCCACCTGGCATTTCGGAAGTTACCTTTTCTGCAATTAAAAGAATGCTTATGCAGTAGGCTGCATATTAGCTTCACATCTTGTGCTGCAAGAGACGCAGGCATCACTTGACATAATACCAAGAAGGAGGGGATCTTAAGCTTTGTGACAACACTCATCCTCCCTTTGCAGGTGCGTTGGGAGAACTCCTTGACAAGACACACAAATCCATCTGCTTTTAAAGGCAGACAGCTGCCTCTTCAGCAAGTGATTGGACCCCCTTTCTCCCAAGTAACTGTGTATGGTTTTACTATTACATTAAAAAAAAAAAAACAAACCAGCACAGTGATGGTGCGTTATTTTATGACACAAAATCACAACTGCTCCTTGGTGTGTACATCTCAGAAGCAACATCATCACATGGGGGAACGGGAGACACAAGTCCATGGCCAAGTTCATCCAGGTGATACAGGAATTTCAACTCCTTCTGGAACTTTAACATTTTTAAAGGATGGTATCCCCTACTACCTACTTTCATCTCTTCTCTGGCTCATGAATTTAATTACCTGATCCTCAGAGTTCAACAACTCAAAAGGTAAATGCACAATGAGACCTTCTAGGTTCAGGTTTTCCTTTTACCTTCACCAGTAAATCCAGTTATTTCAATGGTTACTTCTAAACAGGATTAGAAAAAATAATTCTCTCTCTGTTTTTAATCCCATGCATTCATTCATTTTTAAGGCTAGCTACTCTTTTAGGAAAGCTTCAATTTTATCCTTAATAATGAAATGCTCTTTATTTTTGTCAGTGTTTAAACTGAACACAGAGACCTGGCTCATGAGGGAGAGAGACAGTTCCATCAGCAGAAGAAAACTGGTGGGACAGGACACCGATACACACTCCTAAACTCGTTCAGTTACAGGACTAGCCTATAAACATATCCCCGAAGTATCTATTACAGTCCTAGATGAATGCTGCAGCAGGGCAGCAGAGAACAAAGTGCAAAAGGAGTAGAAAAAAAAAAGTGGCCTTTGTGCACAGAGAAGAAAAGCCTTTCAATCCGCCTCCCTCCGCCCCAAACAAATGTTTGCCAGGGCAGAGCAGCACACACGTGCCCATCTCCATTCAGTCAATGGACAGAGCGTGCCTAGTGGGAACACACAAAAAGGGACTGTAGCATGGGACGAGGGAGAAGGGGAAGGAGAGCGTGTGTAATCATGGAAACAAAAGGCTGAGTAGGGCAAGTGCACAATGTATTAGGAAAGCACATTTTACCAGATAAGAGCTTCTATAAAGGCTCTGAAACTTGCCTTCAGTGCTACGAAAGCATTTTCTTGGTTAAGCTCTTTCTTATAGAGAATATACAAATGCTTCTTCGTAATGTAACAACAACCAGGAAATCTTAAAGGCTAAACGATTTCCTCAATGGGATCATTATATGGGATGCTGTGCACAGTAAAAGGCACAGTCTGGTGGCTCGAGCTGTATTTCATTCCCCCCAGCATTCACCTGCTGTGCCTCAGTCGCATTTAGAAAGTGAGGACAATAATACACAACCAAAAGCAGCATCACGGGGTCTGGTTCCTTGGGATTTTGCTTACCCTGCCATCTTTAAACAGCTCAAACTCTCATTAAAGTGGGTTACCAGTGCTGTGATTACACTAGCCATGTTACTGTACGCATCTCCTTATTATCGACCTGCACAGAAGTCAGGAAGCCTCTAAAACATAGTTCTGCTATTTTTACAATGTTACAAAAACCTGAAGCCTCAACAGCTGCTGGGATTTTTTTTTTCCCCAGGTTTTCCCTGTCTCTTTCAGCTTACATACTACAACCTCTAAACACTTGCCGGTTGTCTAAATGACAAGCCATCTGAGAAACACAACCTCCAGCCATCCACCACATTTGGAGGGAAAGAGCCCACACGGTGACTCTTCCCTACGAAGCAGTCCTCCACAATGAAAAGCCACAGCAACCACCTCATCACCACAAGCACGTGTGACCTGGTATACTCCTTGCACTGAGCTGTTCTCGATTTCTACCTTAGATTGTACTAGCTGGTCAATGGAGGTTTCAGCTTAGACTCCTGTCAGACAGAGAGCCGTGCTTGGATCTGCGAGAGGTAAGAAATAGAAAGCTAGGGCCTTGACTGCTGCCGTTCAGCACGTTCCATGGATGTGCTCATCTGGGCCAAATTATCACTTAGAACAGGGATAGGTACAGGAGTAAGTGCAGCTTTAGCCGTCCATACAGCTGGAAAATGCTCTGTGAAAAGAATTCCCTCCTGCATCTTGCAGTTCTTCCCCTTCTCACTCTCTGCGCATGTCTGCCTTTGCTGCCTCAACTTTTACTGATGGGTAACTGAGCTCTGGTGCCCAAATCTAAAGCCTACTACCTCTGTGGATACCTTTCAGTATTTGGTTTCTCTGATGGCCCACACCAACCACTGGCACCTTCTATCCTGGGTCTTGAATGGTTATTGATACATTTTGGAGGAGCAACATAAAATGTCTGCTCAGTTCACATGTTTTGTGTTAACAATACCAGAGAGACTATTTAATAGCACAACGCATCTTCTGTGGGGAGGATGTATTTTTTAAAAAAAGAGAAAACGGAAGGAAGTTATGTAAAGAAACACATAAAAACATACCAGGGTTTAAGAAACTTGAGGCCAAAGAAGCAGACAGGCAGGAGGTCAAAATGCCAACAACATCACAGAGGATCACAAGACACAGAGGACAGTAGGACACAGAGCGCAGGGCTCCCTGAGCACAGGGGATCATATCATAGATTCATAGAATGGCTTGGGTTGGAAGGGACCTTAAAGATCATCTAGTTCCAACCCCCCTGCCACAGGCAGGGACACCTTCCACTAGACCAGGTTGCTCCAAGCCCCATCCAACTTGGCCTTGAACACTGACAGGGAGGGGGCATCCACAGCTTCTCTGGGCAACCTGTTCCAGTGTCTCACCACCCTCATAGTAAAGAATTTCTTCCCAATATCTAATCTAAATCTACGCTCTTTCAGTTTAAAACCATTACTCCTTTTTCTGTCACTACACGCCCTTGTAAAAAGGATAGAATATACAATGAAGCAGAGGAGGGGATGACACCAGGAAACCAGCGGATACCAGAAAGGAGAGGAAGAGAGTAGATGAATTTTTCAAGTTTATGACTCAGACAACTTTTACTTAAGTATCTGAATTGCTCATCAAAGAGGAAATTTCCTCCAAATCTTCTGAGGTTTTCCAATCCCTAACTGCATTGCAATTATTTTATTTAGGGCTTTACTTAATGAGATCTGGGAGATATTTTAATATACCAAAATTATGAAAATAATTCAAACTTGACTCAAGGGCTAATTTCATTCTACTTTTAAGAAGAACAGAATTACAAAGGCCTGCTAATAGAAGCAGGTATTAGGCCTTGCATATTTCTGTGTTGCATATAGTTGAGGAAGGTTTGAAGAACAGACCTGGTCTAAGCTAGCACCAGCCTCAGCTGAGTCCATACATTAAGTACACTGTATTTCCCCGCATGGTGATGGGAGCACTGTGGCACAGCTCAAGCCTACGAAGTACCATGCTGGACCGATTTACAGAACCGCTTCTCATTCCAGAGTGGGCACATTCTCCCCTTCATTCCCACACTGCATCCCTCTGCAGGGTACCAGCACCCTTGAAGTGTCGAAGGATGCTGCAGGATTGAAAAGAGCTTCAACTCCTCAAATTGTTATGGTAGAATTTTGTGGTCTTTGTAGAAACGTAGAGAACCATGCAGTATCTACCTAGAGCAAGGAGCTCGCTGGTCCTGAAGCTCACCACAACAGAAACTGACTGTCCATTCTGACGGACAGGCAGGGGGGAAAGAGGAAACAAATGGAAAAGAGCAGCTGGCTGAAATTTTGATTCAATTTTGCTCAATAACTCTGCATGTCATAGAATGATGCTTGGATGCTTGGCTTCTTCTAGTAAACATGACTGTAATACGTTAGCTGTATTACATCTTAAACTGATTTTCTCCACGCCTCTTCTTATCCATGCAGGAAATGTAAATTGACAAAGCTTCCACCCCAGGTAGATCTGGAAGAGGGTTTTACTAGTAGCCCTGTTTCTGCAATGACAACACAAATTAAAGTAGAGCAAAAGGGAAGTAAAGACTGCTCCCTCAACACACACTTATTCATGCATATTTTCGATCCACTGGGGTAGTGTGTGTGTTTGACATGTAAAAATGCAAAATCTGTACAGGTATAATTACATCCAGTAGCTTCTGTTGAATATTTTATATCTTCATAAACATAGCATTTGGAAAATACTAACTGAAAGACAGCTGCCTTTAAAACAAGCAAGCTACATTTCAGTGAATCATGAAACGCATGTTGCCAGGTATCAGTTAATATAGCAAATAAAATGCTTAAAAAAAGTTATGCCTGCCTGGCCTATTGGTGAATTTGGTTTTTGCTCCTAAGAAACAGCCTCTAGAAATTTCATGATTTTGACTGCTACTTAAAACAGAATTCTTTAGCATCGCTAGAGAGTCTCTGTAGTTCTTCCAAAAGGCTATGCTGGTCAGAGAACATGATTGCTTATTCATTAATAAATGCCAAAGCCACAAACCAGAGGAATTCCAGATATATCTTTTTATGCAGTGTTTCAGCACCTTTACATAACTTTACATCTGCACCCCACACTGCTCTTAATACACGTAACTTAATGACACCAGCATGAAAGGTGAACGTTCCCGCAGCAGGTTAGCTTTGGCTGGGGACTCCCTAAGAGCCGCCGAGCCAATGTACCAGTTCACTGCTGCCCAGAGGGGTCACGGCCCCCCCATACACCCATCATCAGTCCTTGTACCAGCTCCAGTTCTGGCAGGCCCTATCTGTTTGAATCCTGACTAACAAATGGAGGAGAACACTAGATGATGTCACTACTTCTATAAGCCATGGCGCAAAACCCAGCCACAGATGATGGTGGAAAAAACAATAGCTGGGCTACCTGAAAGAAACTTTTCTCAATCTGTTGTTCTCTGAACATAATCCTCTGCAAACAAGAGAGACTTGCCCGTTTATGCTTACAGGAATACCTACCAGGTATCACATGTATGTTTTGAGCCCCCTTAGGAATGAAATCCATCACCAGCACGCAAGCTCTCACAGTAAAACTGTGGTTCATACACACCTAAAACGGTCTGTGAGTCATAGTCTCTCAAACAGTGGGCTTACATCACAGCCACATTTAGGTCTCGTTTTTGCATTGCTTTAGAGCTTTCCATGTAACACACCTCCATGCTCTAGCACATAGAACCAAGAAGAAAAGATTGTGGTCTTTGTGCCCTTACGTCACACATGTCTGGGTTGCCCTTGCTTTTCCTGACCTAATTTCCAGAGTTAACAAACCAGATTGTTGTTTCTGAAAAGTAAAAAATAACCAAAAAAAACCACTAAGCACAAACCTGCATCACAATCACAGGAACTCGAAGGCTTTCAAAAACTCTTTTCAAGTACCTTACAAGTAATAATTAATTTAGCCTCAGAATAGTTTAAGTAGAGCACTGTTTATAGAGGTACTGTGTAGAACTAGACTGACTACACCAAAAATAAACTTGACAGAATACATGCCTAAGTGACTTGCTTAAAACGAATCAGATGGTAGACACAGAATGCCGCCCTCCACGATTTTCACTATTAGTCTTTAACAATAAGTCAATTATTCTTATCTACTCCAATGATTTAAAATCAGGCACTGAGATTGCTTATTGCCAGATGGTGCTGTTTATCTATAAATACCACCACTATTTTTATTTTTGTTTTGCTCAAAATGCTGCTTAGCATTCTTCAAGAAGAAACTGAAACTTTCCAGAATGCCTGATAGGAAAACCAAACAAGGTTCACATGTATTCGTCTTCCATGCACACATAGCCCATGATATTTATTTGTAGAAACTTGTAACATAATCTTCTGCAAATTTACAGAAAAGAATGGAAACAGTTAGTTATAATTAGGCCACAGGATGCTCCCAGCAGTTCTTGTTTGTTTGACATCTGTGCTACCTTCCGTTTCAGCTTACCCTTGAAGCTGGATGTCAAGTCGCTTACCCTCGCTAACCAGATGAAATCAGCCAGAGAGTTTCCAGTGTCGCAATACAAGCTTATTTGGCATTTAGATATGGTATAAAACATCATGGCTGGACTTTAAGCAGTAATACTGGCTTACTGTTTAGTTACAAGTTTTAGGAAATGTCATGCATTTAAAAGATATGCAGATTTGCTTCATTTTCTTCATTTATTACAGCCTTTGCTTTGTACAGAAATTTAACATCTGGCCTACTCAAAATTTCACCTTTACTGAAAACTGTCATCCTACTTCGGAGTCTGCAGGGAGGGAAAGTTAGCAACTCCTGTCCAATTTCCATCCGAAAACACTGCTACTTAATTTGTCAAATTCTGTCAACCAAGAAACTAAAAAAAAAAAAAAAAAAAGTCATCTGGGGAAAGGGGTGATTATGGGTCTCCAAATGCGTATCACACCTCCTTCTCAGCTCAGGCAACCTCAGGAGACCTGCATGCAAACAAAGTTCACACGTACAAAAATCTTATACCCAATATTACATGCATACGTGTGCGTGCGCGGATATATATATATATATGTCTGCATAAAAATACATTTATCTCTGTCGCTCTGCCTGTGAGAAGGAGTCCAACAAATAACTTGAAGAAATGGCACAACGCACTCCCAAACCAATGAAAACTCAACTGCTGTACCACTCAAGCGTGACCTCAGTAATGTAAGCTAACATTTTCAGGTTATTACCTGGAGGAGCTGTCTTATGTATGAGCCAATTTAGCAAATCAATTAAAGTAATGCAGTTACTCGATCAACAGATGAACACAAAGGAAAAAATGACAGAAGAGACTGAGGGGAAAAAAAATCATATAAGGGTCATAAAAGAAGCAGAAGCTGCTTAGAAGACTGCAGAGAGCATTCAGCATCACAGAGGTAAAAGGAGCATTATTTTAATTGAAAAGGATCTGTTTAAGCATGGGTCGCTCGCTTTTGTTGGCTTCAAGATCATTAAACAAGGAGCTCAGATTACATGCAGGTCAATTTACACAACATTTAATTTTAGGCTCACCCACCTTCATGTTGTCCCTTCAAAGAAGTTTGTGGGAGATGCAGATTACCACAGACTGAATGAGAGTTAATTTGACTCTTTTGGTGAAAACAAACTAACACAAAAACTTTAATTAGAAACCAAAGTAGTAGAATTTTTACCTCAGTATCAGGGACCGTACCTGATCAACAACATGTTATTCATGTTCTTTCCAGTTCTCACCTTTATGGAGAGAGGAGTTTGACCCCCACATCTCTCCAAGGCAACTTGCAACACCTAATTCCCCTCAAGGGACTGTTAACGGAACATAATTAAGTGCAAGCAAGCAGCAACAACACAAGAGGTAGGGAAGAGGTCTTTCTCATCAACCACCACCACTCAGAACTCCAGGTTTTATGAGAAGCCTGAGTTGCCTCCTAGCTGGATTGCAATGCAGTTCCAAAACCCCTGCGCAGCCGCTGACCAAACCGCTTCTCGTGGAACCACAAAGCACCAGCCCCGGGCAGGGGCACAGTCCACTGCACAGGAGATCTTGCTGGCACCATCTGATGTTTCTGGTGCTACGAATGCCATGCTATACGTTCACAATTATGTATTTATCCCTTGGGATCATATACACTTCTATTTTTAAAAAGCACACTGCCAAACAAAAGTTGTGAGCTCATACTCCAAGTTCTCACTTAAGTAAATTTTTCACTGATGAGTTACAAGCCTATGAACTGGTGGTTTGTAATAGAAAGGGAGACTGACATTTAAATAGAGTGGTACTAGAATAATGGCTTTACATTAGTATTTTATGGGAGGCTGAATAACCACAGAGTTAACATACCATATTTTCTGGCAATAAAAAATCTGTTGAAAACAAAAGGTCATTTTATTTGATAATGTAAATGAATTAGATTTGTATTGTATGGTCAAGAGAGTAAAGGAAAGATTAATTCTTAGAGAAGAAGTCACTATATCAGGATGGCTAGGATGGGTTTGGCTTTAATTCTTTAAACATGTTGTAAAGCCTGTGGTTCATAACCCACAGCCGTATATTGCTGTACACTGTAGGTTTGAATACAGGCCCCGGACTTCAGTCTGATCCGATAAAAATCTGAAACTTGCACTAGGCCATTATGTGGGCAAACTATTCATTTTATATTCACCTCTTTGTCGTGTCAGTGCAGAGGTCATCTAAAGAGGGGGCCTAATTAATCAAACTGTCAGAGCCAATGAGGAGGAGCATGTTAATAGGACTTTTATTTCACCCAGGAAAGCAGTGGTCTGTCAGGAACCAGAAAATATGGCCTTGATGCTGCTGTTTATTAGCAATGCTGAGATCAGTGGTAATAGGTGCCAAGCAGCCTATGTTTGATAAAGCGCTGAATGTCAAGAACCTGCACCAGCTAGAAATTAGACTGACAAGAGGCAAGAACCTCAGCATATTGATAGCTACCAGAGAGCAGGTATGGTTTGGATGTGATCACAAAACCAGAACCTGCACAGGACACGTTCTCATTTTTTCAAAATCGGAGAAAAAAACCACCACCACTCCCCAAAAAAACACACCAAAAAAGCCCAGCTATTTCCCTGCACTTAAAGGTGAGGCTTTGCAATATTTAACTCTTATTTGGCATATATAAGTAAACACAGCGACACCTGTAGAGAAAAAGCCCTAAATTTGGTACAACACTGTGGAACTTCAAGGATTGCCTTGATGGGATCCCATGGTGGTGTAAGGCCAGCACACCGGCATGGCACGACACCTCTGTTACCCTTTGAGAGAACTGTCAGGATCATAAATGGTCTAAGACTAGTTTAACAGCTGACGCTAACTGATCCAGATCAACGCAGAGGCTGCATCAGATGAAGGAAGCATGGCACAGGTAGCAGTTAGGTCTGGGCACCTCTCGCCTATGTTAGATCGGGCACTCCACGAGTTAAACCCTGGCCCCACAAAACACAACGATAATGCTGAAATAAATGTGGCGAAGATTTCATTTCTTACCCAAAGCCTTGCCACAAAATGGATGTTCTTAACACAAAGTGCACGCCCGTAGTAAAGAAGAAAACCAGCCTATCTAAAAGAGAGTGAGTGGGAGATATAAGAGATGCTCACAGTTTTTGAAGGGCACTGGACTCATTTTAGCAGCAGCCACGGCATTTGCTGTGTGGGTGATATATGTAAAATTTTAAATTAATTATTTTAGTAATGCACCCCTACATGATTTCTCAGTCAGCAATGTATTTTATACTTCAGGCCATGGTAGGCTTTATAATTAACTACTTTCTGAGGCCATTTTAATTAATTTTTTCCCCCAACACCATTATTTCCAAATGAATAGAGAGCTAACATTAAACAGCCTGCTAAATAGAGAGCTGCAGGAATCTACTCTTGCAGGATAAAGCACTCAGAATCCTGCCCCTAGCAATGCCCCCGGAAAGGTTTATGCAGAGAATGTAGCAGCTGAAAGGAAACGGTGCTGCCAAAGGGGAACCCTGGTCACTGACGGGGCATGCAAGAACCTGGCTAAGTCAAAATCCCCCTTGGTGGAAGAGGAAAGCTGTTGTGTTTAGGGCTGCTGCCATGGATTCAAACATCCTCATCACGAATGATCTTTTTTTTCCCCTTCCCTGAGAATACTCCATTGTCTAGATCTTCCTCTTAAAGCCAACAATACTGAAACTGGAATGAAATGATGCAGAACTGGGTTCTGTGCCTCTCACTTGGGTGAGTCAGCCTCCCAGGGCAGTCCTGCCTTCTGCGCCATGGACAGCTGTCCCTCGTGAGTGGACTAGCACAATTCACTCTACAAAGACTAGAGAGAGAGATGCTTCCAGTAAGATATTTTTCTTTGGTGGCAAAACTACTTGGAAAACTTCCTGCCCCTCTCCTGAGCCTTCCCTGCTCCTCCACGCCACAGGCGCCACTCCCTTCTGATGGTACTGCTGTGATTGAGATGGGGTCATTGACATCACCCGTGTTTAATAAAAATTGGAAGATCTTTTCAGTTATTTGCTTTTACAGTGTTCAAATCTTCCACAGCACAAATACAGGACTGGAGAACAGTAGCACGGGACTCAGGACTGGTTACTCAGGGCAGGAACTGCTCCTCTGATGGCAAAACTCACTTAAAGCTTTACCATCGAACTACAGCTTTAAAGATAACAATTCACCCCTACTGTAAAAGAAACATATGAAGAATAATTAAGACATTCCTCCCTTCCTGATCTTCTGCTGTTGACAATGTCCTTTTGAATAGTTAAGATTATATTTATTGCCCCTTACAGTTTAATACGTCCTAATTTAAACAACATAAGGCACACCCCTATACTTCACAGAAAATACATCAGATTGAAAATAAATGCAGAAAGCTAATATGTGGCCCAAATTACTACCTTTTGGAGCTTTAAATGGCTGTTTCCACAGCTGCAAGAAAAATAAATGTTGGTGGGTAAAATCTTAATAATGGTTACAAGCCTCATTTTTACTTTTTTCAGTGGCAGCAGTGCTAAAAACAAGTATTAAAGTCAGTTCAGCATATGAAGTAGCACAAAAATTTGGAACTATATTAAGTATCTTTCTTAAAAGTATGGAAGAGGATTTTTCTGTCATTGACAATGTACTACTTAGCCATTAACACAGTATTTCATTAGTATTAGCATTTTATTACCTAGATTGTACTATTAGTTTGGGGGGGGGGGGGGGGGGGGGGAGGGTGTTTGAATTTTTTATAATGTCACACCTTCATTTACTATCATTGTGTAGTCAAGAGTATGACCAAGCAACTATTTCTTCAAAGACTTTGTAAAAGCGTAGTCTTTAAATTGCTTGCCTAACTTCATGGAGATATTGCTTTTATTTTGAAACAAAAGAAAATCTGCACGTTAATCCCAATGACATTGCTATAGGAACCTTATTTACCGTATGATTAAAAAAACGGTCCTTTCTTACAGCCTCATTAAATCTAAGCCTCATTTAACTACTAGGACATTTTTACAATGGGTTTACTGACATACTATGATAAATGTCTGTATAACATCCTTCAACAATAGCCCCGACTATAGCCATAACCACAATGTGTATAAACACCGCATCAGTTTTAACAATGCGCTGTCCTGAATAGTAGGAAGTGAAGTAACACTAAACACATTTTTACTAACCCCCAGATCTCCAAACCTGCATTTTGCTTTAGTTTTTTTTCATTGGTTTCTGTTTTGGGGGGCTGCTTTGTTTTGCCTTCTCAGTAGGAAAAGAAACCTTCCCCTTAAAATTATGAGAATTAAGATGCTAAACTTTTTAAATATTACAGGATCCCTTTGTAACTTTGACCTAGGCAGCAAGGTTTCCTGAAATTTGATTCTTTAGAGATAAAAAGGTTGGCAGCAGGATGAAAGCAGCCCTACCCTTTTTTCCATGTCAGAGAAATGAATGGAATGACTTATGAATACATGTAACTCACCCATTCAGGAGCCACGCTGGTGCCTATTTGTCCTGAAATATCAGTGTTAGGTTACTGTGCAAAGCAAAATAACTGCTAGCCAGCATGAACTCGACCCACAAGAACAATGAGGGCCAGAACAAGGTTTTTAGAAACTTAACAAACTTTTCAAACTTCCAAGGTAATGCAAGGAATTAAAAGACATTTCTGTGGGAATCGTGCTTTATAAATCGCACCTTTATACATGGTTATCCATTGTAACTTACTCTTGCAAGGAACAGAGTCACGAGTACCAGACCTGTACGACAAACTAAAACTGAACAGGCTCAACTGCTTTCCTGTTCATGTCTGGCATCTGATTTAATTTCACATCAAATGATACCACAAAGCTGGACACGGTAAACCTACAGTACTTTCACTGGAGACTAGGGTCTGACATTCTGTCTAAATGAAATTTCCCAGTTGTCCCAAACACTTTTTATCTTATTTCCATGGCAGCAGTTTGAAATGTCACTATGTATTGCCGCAATGACAGATAAGCAAAGGCACAAGAAAGCAACAGAGCTAGTTTCTCCAACGAACCATGCCTGGCAAATGGGAAAATTTACTTTTGCCCCTAGCTCCTGGTCCACTCCCAGGTATTAATGGTAATGGGTAAGATCTGCAATGTGACTTCATGCAGGCTGAAATATAGAGCATGGGTTAAGAAAACTTTGTATGCATCTATGTATGTATGTATACACATACACACATTATTAAAAAACACCACTAAGGACCAAATCTTGCAAATAATTTTTACTTTACTACCACAAATTATCTCACTAATGTTAGTGAGAGACTGACAGCAATAAAACCCCTGCAATACAGAATCTTGAGCCATGTGGCCATAATATGTATTTTATGTGGATTAATAAACTGAGGCTTGGACGGTATTGATAAAAAAAATAAATAAAACATCCTTCAGAAAACTCTTGCGTAAGAGATGATTCCTCCTGCTCACCGGGATTTCAGAACCTGCAAAGACTTCCTTTCAATGACAGCGGGGAGAAGACCATGGTAACATTTATCTTTACCCCAACTTATGTCAGTATTTCTATTAACTACAATGAGTTGTTCTAAGGAGAACTTCAAGATCAAACTCTGAACTCGGGTTTCTCTTTTCTAGATCTCCTTCTCTTGCTGTAATGAAATCATAATCTTCTGCCTTTAAAAGGCAACTTCTTTATACGGTCTTGCTCATGTCATAGAGCTGGTACCCACTACAGGAAAAATAAATGGGTTCATATCACCAATTAACACCTAAATATTGCTTTCTCTCTCTTCCATTTGAGTAACTGCTCACTCTGAATTCAAACACTCCTCTTTACCTCACCTCAATGAGATAGGAAGACTTGCCACTCACGGCAACGACTCTTTCTGAGCAGTGCTGAAAAAGGAGCAGCGAGCATTTGTATGCAGCAACCTCCACCTAGAAACATCCAGCACCCGTACTAATGTGTGTGAAACGCTGGTCTCATTGAACTCAATGTTCAAAATTTCACCCATGATCTATTTTTCAATAAGTCATCTCTCGCTGTTCTGCTCTTTGATATTGCTTTGCTTCTGAGAGCACAGAAGATATGGAAAGGTGCATTTCTATTAGCAACATCCACTTTAAAACTTCACATTCTACCCTCTTTATAAGGCCCTGCTGCCATCCATTCTCTGATACAAGCTGTTATTCAGCCTTCACCTGCCTTTATCCTCAGAAGAAATAATTTTGACTATCACAATACCTTCTGTGTAGAAAAAGAGGTCATCATGGTCTCTCTAATAAGCATTAGGAAACAAACTTTTGAGTAGTAGAGGTAGGGTAAAAATAGGGTTCTGCACCACATTTGGCTAGACTCCCTTGAAGACTTAAATCTATACAACTATTTTCTTTTAACAGTACACAACTGAGGCCCCAAATGATCAGAACCTTCCATGACTGAGATGATACCAGTGAGACACACCGTATTTGGGGGATATATTTTCAGAGCTCAATAGCGGGATGCATCTGAAACCTTCCCCTTCCAGGGACACAGGAGATTACCTGCCCCCAGGAGACCCACAGCCCAAGCCATTTCCTTAGCTTACTATTGCTTTGCCACAGCTGGGAGAAAGAAGGGGGAAGGGAAGCAGAAGACTGCGGATGGTGACTTCAGTTTATTCAATACTCTAGTGGTTAAAAAATGTCCTCGGAAAGTTCTCCTCATTCAGGAGACATAAATTAAATACTCTTTAGAAACCAAACAAAAAACTAGAGGGATAGCCTCACCATCCCCTACAGGCAAGGCCAGTAACTCTATCCATCCATGCACCCACACACATATACATAATATATTCCATATACATTTTTCATATATATATATATATATATATAAGAACAAGATATGCTATATTACATGCCATGCAATTATAATCAAGTAAAAAACGCATAGAAAACGAGCATGATTTGTCATCTTAAAGTAGTTTGACATACTTGCATATCAAAACATACAAATCCTTATCAAACTTTGTTCATCAAACATTAGAGCAGTTCAACTTCTGCCTATAAATATGAATTTTTAAAAGGGAGAGCAGTATTTAACTTTCTGTCTCAATGTCTAATTGCTTAAATGCACCTTGTATTCAGATAGATGAATTAGTGATTAAAATGCAAGCTATTGCTGGCTGTCGTCAGGAGTGAGTTTTCCAGTGCTTCACACTTTTCAGTGCCTAGATCACTGTCACCATATCCTTACTGAGGTAAGTTTATCCCTGCTGTAGCTTTATTTCTTACAATGCATCAGGAACAAATATGACCTATTATTATTAGGTACAGTGAATGCAAGTCTATTAATACTAGAGTCCTTGCCAGCTAAATTTAGCCATTCAGAAGTCAAACATTTGGTACGAGCTAATTTGCTGGGCTCCTTCATAGGCAAGACAAGCCCTTCCAAGGCGTACACAACTTGTCCATGGGCTGATGCTTAAAGCAGCTGGGATGGATCTCAGGTGCTGCCTTCCATCCCCTTTAACTAAAAAGGGAGCTAAGGAACTCTTGCTTGGCTTCAGCTCTCAGCTTCTAAATTTTTTAAAAAAAAAAAAAAAAAAATCAAACCTCCAAACCCCAAAAACAACAACAAAAAAATTTACTAGGCCTTAAGGAACATCATGCATTATATAAAATAAAGCTTCTGCAAAATGTGGTGAGAAAGGTGTTCGTTCACATGAGCGTGCATGTATATATACAGCATATAAAATCTGACACCTAAAAAATATATATACCAACTTCTGGCAATATTGAAAACCCCTCAGCATGCTTCTTCTTTGAAAGTGTGCAATGCTTATAAGGCGGCAACTGTGATACTGCTTTTAAGCTATTTTAGTAAGGGCCCTTGACAAGCTTCACATAAAATATTCAGCATTGATGCTTTCAAGTCCACACGATTTACCTTAAAAAGCTCTCTGTCTTCAGCCCACATTATAAGTAGGGTTATTATAAAGGTGGTGTGTGGATTAGATGCCTTCCTTTATCCTTCCCATCTGCCTTTCTAAAGTGTGATGGTACTGGACTGCATTACAAACACAAGCAAAAATTGAAAACAATTTCTTTTTAGAATTAAAATTATTTAGTGAAAGTTTTAATAGTTTTTAAGAATTTTGGAAGAATTTCACATACTGTTTCAAATAGTTATGTTTATATCTTCAACAAGTAACAGTACAGCTGAAAAGCAGTTGAAATTATAAGGGTCCTCTATTTATTTAGTCCTCTAGTACGAAACTACATCGGCCACGCCTTTTATTGGGAAGGCTTTTGTCTTCTAAACTAACTTTTGAAATGAAATCCTGGCTTTACAGAACTGAGGAGCCAATGCTACTGATTTCAGAGGGAGCTGGCTTTCATCCCTAACCTTTTATTTTTATCTGCGTAATGAACCGATACCTGCTCAATATAAGGAAGTTCTTAAAATAAGACACTGAAATATTGGAAACATCTACACTGTGGAAAACACAGCACCCGCATAACTTTTCAGACTATAGCTGCAATGAAGGACTCTCTGCAGGCACAAAGCAAAAGCCATTTTCAAATTCTTATAGTCCTGGCGACTTCAATATATTTTTTCTAAGCTATTCAGATGCCAAAGCTGGCATCAAGATGGAGATATGGTGGAGCCTGTATGCTGTATTTCATAATGTAAATCTGCAGTCCTTGATCAGGCAGAATTCCAAGTACAGTATTTAAATTTTTTTCATCTGTTTGTCTAAGAACTTCAGGATCAAGCACATAATTTAAAGCCTACTGAGATGAGTGGAAAAAAATCTATTGGCTTCACTAAGCTTTGGATCAGACTCAGAGAACTACAGTCAGAAAGTTATCTAGGGACTAAAAATGCATCTAGTGAGTTTTCCAAAGAACCAATGCAAGCCTTCCTGCAGATGATGAAGACACTTTTATGACTGAGTGCTTTCCGCCTGGGTTTTGAAAACAAACAGATTCCCAGTTGAACTATGCCAATTTTGCTAGCTCAGCATCAAAACTTCTAGTTATCTTAGTTTCCCTCTCAACTTTTCTACGTTCCTATTCCAAACTATACTAATCAGACATTTTCTTTATTCTTTGTTTCTTTGGAATCTGGTACCTCTTTTTCGCCCTCCCCCCCTTCTCCTCCTCTCTGTTTGGTACACTTGGGAATTTTATCCTTGACAATAGAAATTCACGATAAAATAGACTCATAACACTTTTAACTTCTACTCATGCTATGCAAAGATATTTTAACTTCTGCTGAACTCAAGCTATAGGAAATGGTGATTTCAAACTGGACTTGATACATTATATGGTCACTGAGATATTTCCTATAAATATTTTAGATGGTAATTCTATTCTTCCCCAAAAGAAAATGACTTAATTATCAGGCCTTTTGCTCACACTATTCATGGAAACAGATATACTTTTTTAGCATATTTAAAGATATTAAATTATGAAAACCAGTTCACATAGGGTAACTATCAGAGATAATTATTTGATAGTTCATTATGATGACTACAGCAGATTTATTTATAATAAGTGTCATGTTTTATAATACAGTATCAAAATCAGATACTACTTCATACCCAAAAAATGCCGCCTTTGGCACCAGCAGACTGAAAATCACTGCAACCTGTTACTCAGTCCTGTTAAAATCCAGACACACTTCTCTTTGCTATATCACTACCGCACGGCCACTGCAATCCATTTCCTTGTCCGGAGCCACCCAGGTCAGTCTGCTGTCTTACAAGAGCTATGTATGCACATAGGTAAATATGATTTGCCATTTTCTATGTTTTATAATCTACCATTTAACCTTTAAACGTGTGTTTACCAAAGGCTCTATAAGCACAATGTCTTGTTTTAGATGCAGAGTATCGGGCATACAATGCAAGGTTTACACAGTAAGTTCTGCTTGACCGCAAAATGTACCAAAACAGAGTGAGTCCCTGTCTGTCTTGGGGGGAACAATGGTCCTCTGTCTTCTCATCCCAGATTTGACAGCGACTGAAGCTTCATCTCCCACTGAAATGAGAAGTTTGCCCACTGATTTAAACTGTATCAAAATCTAATTCCAGGTGACTATTGGCAAGACATTTACTGCAGAGTTATTGCAAAACGTGTTTCATTAATGATAATGATAGTAAAACATTGGAAATCCATGAAGGTGGAATCAGAAGGACCGGACCAAATACTCATTGAAGTATATGGAAAGATGAAGGGAGCTCTGGATCATACCTTGCTTACAAAGCACCATCTTCTTTAGAGCTAGCAAAATCTTACACAAAGGATTAGAGGCATGTTACTGATTATCTATATAAAATCCCCACAGCATAAAATGTAAAAGAGTAGGTATGAATGGTGAAAACACAGTGAAGAAGCAGGAAGAGAAGATCGATCATGTTTCCACAAACACACATTATAACAAATTAAATTGTTCACACTGAAATTTGCAGGATGGGCTCCTCCGCTTACTTTCAACAACCTCATCACATATTTCAGAAACCAAGCATGGAAACCACAGTCTGTAAACTTCATTGCCTCAAGTTTTAACAGCAGCTTTTCAATCCTGAACAGTTACAAGTGCAGTGTATCTGACCGGGAGCCACAGAGCAGCAGCATGAGATGGATCTTCTGTTCAGAGCCTGGGAGCTCCCTGTGCTGCTCGGCTACCTGAGGGAGGCTGTTTTAAAGAATCACCACGCTAAAGAAAAAATCTAGTTTCTGGAACAGAATATTACGAATGAGCGGTTTCTATACCTTTGCCAAGTTTGCCCTTTCTTGTCAGCTTTTGCTGGAGTAAACCGAATTCAACTGAAATGTAACCATCTGAGTGGGGTGAGAGGAAAGTGCAATATAATTAGAATCAGAAGTATTACATGAAAGCTGTGATATGAAAGTCACAACCTCCTCCATCCCCACTATTTATTCCAACTAGAATAACATCTTTTGCTCACACCAATATTTACCTCCTTGTCATTTAAAGAGAAAAAAAAGGACCAATTTTTAAATTAACTTGCATACTATGCCTCCAGAAATTATCAATAATTCTTGAAAGCATAGTTAAGAACATCAACAAAAGAAAAACCTAGATTATCAACTGTGCAGAATTTCTTCTTGAACTAAAGCTTATTCCTCAAACAGTAAGATTTAATTGCCCATGCTGTAAGGTCAGTTGCTACAAAATTATGATTATCTAAGATTTTTATTGCACAATTCAGCATGATGCTTCTGTATGAAAGGCCAGTGCTTTCAACAAGTAGGCTGAAAAACACAAGGAACTTCCACTACAGAAACAAAAAAAAGGCATTGTGAAGAGCACCGCGGCTTCCCAGAAGCTGCAGCTGTACACAAGTTCACCAAGTTCATCTCAGTTTGCATTAGGTGTGTTCCAGAAAGCACCACACACTCCAGAAGTAGAGAAATACTGAAGTTCAGCTTATTATGTATGCCGTTTTAGTTTGCAGTGAGTGGGATGGCTTCTTATTATTTGTTGCTAGTTCTCACTGTTCATGATAGAAGAATGCTGACGCCTTCATTCTTTTATCGCTTGCAAAAGGCATTCAGTTCCCAAAAATATTTTTGACTTTACTGATTGGTTGCTTTCTTGTGCAATTTATTTTAAATAAGTTTCCATGGGAAAGGATATTTTGGAATACTCAATTAGAATAATTAACAACTAAAATTAAAATAAAAACATGGTAGAATGCCATTCAAAATCTTCAGCATGTTGTTAGCATAACCTTCTCATATTGTGTAACTAAACATAAAACCAAGTACCATAAGCAGCTGCAACCCCTAGGCACAATACGGGGGGAAAAGAGACTCTACTAAGTAGAAAAGTAGTTTGACATGTGGCTTCTCTGTTCTAAGTTTATCACGGACTTGCAGCAGAAATTATTAAGATTCAACCAACAAATGGTGGTGGGGAGACAAGCTTACATTTCTGATTTATTTAATGTGGATTTTTATTTTGAGTTTTTACATAATGAATTCTATTTTCTATTAAGTACATTATTACTGTTTTGGATGGCTAATTATTTTTAACATTTACCCTCAATCTGTAACTATGCACATAAAGTCTACACTTACAATAATATATTAAAATCATTAATATCCTGAAAAATAAGCAATGTTTAATTCCTCCTAAAGTTAAAAGTCAAGCCAGTGAACTGGCAGAAGTCCCCAAATAAGCTCTTAGAACCACGGTTTGCTGAAAAATATTTTTACAGGATTAGTTTCTGCTTTTGGAGAAGATAATGTATTTTTTATTTAGCCCATAAGTAGTTCATACTAATGTTTGATTAAAATAAAAAAAAAAAAAAAAACCAGACTGGGAATCAGAAAAGCAAAGGTACCACCTGCAATTTATGAATAAAAACCAAGTATGAAAGACTAGGTCCATTATCTCTGCAATCTTGAAAGACCAGCTTGACCAGGAACAATAGTTCAGTTTAGAAACTGAGACAAAGGTAATACTTTGTCTTATAAGATAAAATTTGCTGTAATGAACTTACTTTTTCTTTATGGATTTAGAAGTTCTAAGATAGTTTTATTCTGGTAAGAGAACAAATTTTAAATGGTTCTCTGTGTTCATTCATAAATTAATTCTAACAATTTGCATCCAAAGACAGTTTGAATTAATGACAAGAGAGAGTTTAAAAAGCACAATTCATCACTTCATAACCAGAAAAACTGTAAATGTATATACAAAAAATTTGAAGTGTAAAACTGTAAAATAAAAAAGTAATTATTCTAATGTATAGTAAGCTATGTTGATATTTAAATAAGTCAGTAGCATACCATCCAAAGTTAACAAGAATGAAATGTTGCCCATCATCAATAATAAACTTTCTTCAAATGTATCATCACTCAGATTTTTAAGAAGTACAATAGCAAAAACAAGAGTAAAGCAAATTATAAAATTCACTTAAAGCAGCCCACCCTGAAAAAAAATTAAACTCTTTTACAAACGGGTAACTTGGCATGCAGTATCATTTCTTTTCCATCTGCCTCTGAGGTTTTTCCATAAGTAACACTGCCTACCTAATCTTTCTGCAGCTCCTTTACGGTGCCATCTAATGCTCTGCTTCCCACAGCATGCCCTTGCTCTGCACCTCACCCCTGTTTATCTACCTTATCAGCTCAGGAAGAAATTTCGGCAAAACTCTTCCTCTGGTCACCGATATCTCTGGGAACCGAACCCATTAAGATATTTCTGACCCTACTCACGCTATTTTAACTGTCTGTTGTACAGGAAGGAACTGATAAAAATAGGATTACAATGCCCTTACAGATGAACTAGCAGGAGGCTTGATTGTGATTGATGCCTGAATAAATATACAATAACAGGCCCTACATTTCAACACCGCTTTTGATAGAAGGTAAGAAGAAGTGTCGGTTTTCACCGCCTGGACTGCAGGACTCTTTTCTCAAAATACCTGGGAAGTGCCTTTGATTGAAGACTGAATCTTCTACTTTTAGTCCAATTTTAAATAACGAGCAGAAGGTGGTTATTCGTAGGTAGGAATGAATATTAGTATTATTTTGTGAGGGACAAAGGTGCATTTCTTCCCACAGGTGCTTATGTGTGGCCCACCCCCAAGTTCAAATGAAGGTCTAAATTCCTTTGAAGTCAAAATATCTTCCCCACAGATACTCAGTGCCAAGGGGGGGTCTATAAGGAACATCCTAACAGCTCCCTGGAAAGCAAATGGGCTGGAGTTTGGGGTGGGGAGAGGAGGTCTGGGATTGTCCAGGTCTTTGGCAACTCATCGCTTCCTTGGGAGAAGAAGTTCTCAACAGGCGTTCAGGTACAGACTTAGTCTGGAGAACAGTTTCTACAGTACAGGCACCTCAGCCAGCCCGCTGCTGGGTTTGGAGAGCAACAAGAGAGCACAGTACTTCCAGCAAACAATTCCAGATGGTTTTTCCTGACTCCACTGTACTGCAGTACAGACTGAAGCCTCTCTGCATTCTTTTAATCTTTCCTAATAAACTAATTATTAATGAGTGCTGCATTTACCATCCCAAACAGAAATTTCAGGAAGCAAACTCAGTGCACATGTTTTATTAACCTTCCTCTTTCTGGAGAAGAGGGCTTCAAGTGTCCTGAAATCACACGTTATCAGCTCCCACTTCAAGTAACACAGCTATCTATTCCACTTCAACAGTAGCTCAAACACATCCCTTCTTATCCTGCAAAAAATAGACACCTACTTAGCTTTCCAGTGCAATGATCCAGCCAAGTACTTAAGCAAGTACACAAACTTCAAGCAGGCAAACAGTCCCACTGTCCTGGTTTGGCCTAAACCAGGCCAATTTTCCTTTCAGTGATTTTTACTTTCAGCTAAGTCTCTTCTAAGTAACTGCACTTTCTGAAAGTAATTGCATGTTTTGCAGACAGTGTCTGCTTCCAGGACTGATAACGCTCGAAGTTTGTAGTTATCGCTGAGGCACCAGTAGGGATGTTATGCAGAAAGGCTCTTGCTGTACTTATTCCTAGAGGAACCAAGGTCACTGCTGAATTCCTCACTGCTTACGAGTGAAGAGCCGAAGGGAGGTCGCACCTGCAGGGAGGAGCGGACAGGGCAGGTGACACAAAATTGACCAACGAAGGTATTCCATCCCATACACGTCATTCTCAGTATAAAGAGGGGGGATCATGAGGGTCTCTTCCCCTTCCTTCCTCTTTCTTCTGTTTTTGGGGGCCTCTGCCTGCTTGGGCTGCTTCTGCTGCTTCGGGCTGCTTCTGCGGCTTGAGCCTTTGGCCAGTGTCCAAGAAGGACTCTGTCCATTCTCCTGCTGCCCCCGATCCCGATCCATGCATCCCTGAATCCAGCTCTCGACCGTCACTGGGCCCAGCCTGGGCCTTCCCGGAGCCTGCCCTGCAGTGCCTGTGGTGACGTGGCCGACATCAGGGGAGCTCGATATTGGTTTTGTATATATTTGTATATATTTGATTATTCCAATATTATTATTATACTTTTTTCTTTTTCATTATTATAGTTTATTAAAACTGTTTTACCTTTCCAACCTGTAAGTCTCTCTCCCTTTTCCCTTTCCCTTCGGGTGGGGGGGGAGGGTTAACAGAGAGCATCTGCCACAAGTTTAATAGCCGGCCCAGCTTTAAACCGTGACACCCACTGGCTCCTTTGAAACCATTCATGAAAGTAAGTCCGTGTCTGCTCAGTACCCTGCTGGATCATCTTGCTAAAAATAAGTTAACAGCAATGCCTGGCAATTTCACAGTGCTTCACGTGCTGAAACTGCTGTCCAAATGGCAAGCAGTGAGGGAAGCATATGAATACTGTGAGCCTCATTTTGTAGATGAAGGAATTAAGGCAAAGAACCCAGTTACTTCCAGCTCCTCGTACGGGGAGACAGTGTCAGAGCTGGGACTCCCCTTCCCTGCTCCCTCACCCATATGCTCCATCCTTCTGGCACCCACGTGGCTCTCTCACTGGAAGCACAGCCGGCATATGTAGCAGCTGCCTAGCAGCCTGCAGGTCTGCAAACAAACTTTAAAAATTCACTTCCACTGATTACTACAGTTTGCCGTAATTAATATAGATCAAGTACTATACTTGAAAATACTAATATCACTAAACTGTGATACATACCAGCACAGTATCATTTAAGAAGCAGAAGGACCAGATCTCTTTGAAAATACGTGTTCTTCTACTAGGGAGGTAACTGCGCTAACTATTAATTTTGAAAACATTTGATATGCATATGCGACCAGCTCTCACAAACTATGGACACCTTTCTAGAGCACTCTCTCTCTTCTACATCAAGAACCCATGACCCAAAAGTCTGCCTCCTGAAGAAACCAAAGCATGTATTGTATATCTCCCTCTTACCCACTTTTCTTGCTGAAATATGTCTGAATTAAAATTATTTCACAGCAGTCACCTATGTGAAATTGCCTTTCACGTACAGGCATAAGCACAAATCAAATGGCTTTCTGATAGGAGGGGACAGTAACTTCTTAATGGATTTCTCCTCAAGGGTTCAACATACTAAGAACATATGCCAGCTAAGTAACACTGTTTAAAAATATATCACGACCACTTTCCATTACCTGCTTTATACAGAAAGCACTTGAATTAAAGAGGGACATCCTCATATATAAAGAAGTACAAAAATACACAACCAAACCTGTCCCTCCATCTCTCACTATTCATTATTAGCAGAACTTACCGAAGTACTAATTTTCTTCTGAAGTCATTGTTCAACTAGACAGTAAATCCCATTTCATTGTACCCAGCACCAGATCAAAACTCCATCAAAACCTCAAACCAAAGCACTGCAGCAACAAGCAGCAAAGCATTTACCCAGTATAAACTTGGCCAGTTCAAAATCTGGAGCAAAACTGGAGGAGTAACCGTGTCCCGCCTGCAGACAGCACACACTCCGTGTTTTATGCTCTGGGGAATGAATCCAAAACCTGTCTGACTTGGAGAAGTCCGTTTTAATGGGTAATACAGCAGAGCTCAGACCCAGTATTACTGATTGCGGAACTGAGATTACGTTGTCTCCCAGCCTCCCTTCCCCGATTTCAGGGGGATTTAAATGCTTACAGGGTGACATCAAAATCGCTCTGCTTCAAGTCATTTAATACAGCATCTCACTGCTTAGTGCCAGCAGAGGAGTCACCCTCTTCAGCAGGGAGAAGCAAGAAGTCCCAGCTTAGAGCGGTCAGCAATGTACAGGCACTGCGCACGCCACGAGTGATTTCTTCAGACTGAAGTATTCCCCAGCCCTAACCAGCCAAAAGGTAACACCAAGTGCTCTGGGTTTATGTTACTATAGCTCTGGATTAGCACAGTTGTAAATCAGGGCTGTGACCAGTATTTTAATACCTTTTCTTCTCCCCGGTTATGATGATTCAGTTGCGATTTGAACAGCATGCCGTTCCAACCAAGCTGTGGCAAATAAACTCCCCACACTACACTTCATAATTTAAAAACTGATTTTTGCACTGAGCTTGTAAAATCAAGCCAAATATGCATAAAAGAAACAGAAATTACCCAAGATTGTTTTTATTCAACTGCTGATGACACAACTTGTTAGTCAAGTTCATATAGATGCACATAATGTAAACAGAAAAAGTCATGAAGAAAAATATTTTTCCTATTGCGATTTAAAATATGTTTGAATTTGAATGAAATATAAATTCAGTGGGCTACTAACCAAATGATACCAAATGCTGCAGAGCAAGAAAGCACTTAAACCCATGTTGAACTTAAGCACACACATAAATCTTAGAAATTTCACAAGGATGAAAGCATGCACTTAAAAATTAAGGCACGAGTTTACTGTTGCTTTTGCAAACCGGTGAATGAAATTTCAAATAGACATATATATATATAAAAAATTACAAAATAACAAAGCTCTGCCCATGATGACTGCTAACAAACAAGCAATAGACATTTCAAAGCTTGAAATATTAACAGAAGATTTCTATCTGGATTACTTCTGTTTTTAAAATCAGATCCTGGAGAAGCAGCGAGAAATGTGGTGCTGATCTGTACACCGTGAATTAAGAAGTGATACTGAAAATTATCTCCTAGTAAGTCTAAATTCAGCACAGAATAAAATTATGGTGTAATTGGGGTGGTGTTGGTGGTGCAGGAGGTGTAGTTGCTCTAAGAAAGGAGAATTATAGCTACTCAGCTGCTAAGGTTTCAAAGTGCTCGAAAATCATAGCTCTATTTCATCACATTTAATTCTTGTAATGAAACTCAGTCAAGTCAGTAGATGAAAATAATATAGTAGACTCTATCGTCCCAGACCTTGGCAAAATAAAATCCCTTTGCAAAAATCAGAAATTGGCTTGCCTGGGAGAACTATCACACAGGCAACTAGTGGCTAAAGGGCTGTAAACAAATAGATTGCAGGAGCACAAGGGAGGTGCTAGTGGATTGCCACAGGGAGTGGTATTAGGATCAGTTTTATTTAACATCTTTATTAACGATCTGGAAGAATGGGTAAACAGTACATTAATTAAATTCACAGATTTCAATATAGTGAGAGGTGTTATAAACATGACAGTGGGGAAAGAAATTATGCAAAAGGAGGTTAGAAACACTGAGAGAAGAAAACAGGATGCCTTCTGAAAAAAATGCAGGCTAATAAATCTGAGTAGAATTTAAAAACATAAATAATCAGTGAAAGGAAGAAACCCAAAAGCCATTAAGCTAAAACAAAAGACCTAAGGGCATCAGCTGACCACAAATTATGTATGAGCTTGCAATATGAACAGGGAAAAAAGAATAAAGTGATCTGGGCTACATACATGGATCTATCACAAGACATCAAAAAGACACTGTGATGCAAGTCTGGACTTTCTGCAGAAGCAATGAAACATACAGTCACCATACTACATCAACTAGCCAAGTATATCTAATGTACAGATAGTGACATCCATGCAGAATACTGGGGCTTGGTTCTGAGCCTCTTGTGAAGATTTTAAAAAAAAAAAACATCCAACCAAAAACCAACACCCAGGAATTAAAAAAATCCTCACCAGAAATAAGAACGAGCGAAAAAGAAAATCTGAAAGGATTACAAGGGTTGAACATGTAATGTAACTGACACAGGGTCTGAGAGATACAGGAATATAAACATCACAAAAGGTACAAGAAGACTTTAGGCTCACCTCATCCAGTATGGTACAATTTGGAGTTTTTTTAAAAATGAAATGAACATAGGAAGAATATAAGCAGAATATTAGTTCCCACTAGTAACACCTATTATACTAAGGAACAATCTCTACAGGAATTAACTACAACTCCTTTTCTTCATTGATTAAAACTGGGAAAAACATTTAAAAATCTAGCGTAGGAGACAATGCTGCGATGGCAGAATGACTTAATAGGTCTTTTCCATCTCTAACTTCAATGACTCCATAAGAGACAATAAGCAGAGAGACAATCCTCTGCAAAATTAAATCACTGGGAATCAACTGGAGAATGAAAATTAAATCACAGTAACGTATTTTCTTCTTTGTAAGCATTAGCATTAATCACATGCAAAAGTAAAATATTAGTTAATTTGATTCTCTGTGCCTTCCAGACTCTGGTCAAAATGAATCAATGCAGGAAGAGTGATTTCTCTGATAACTGGGGAAATGATAAGAAGGGAGGAAAAAAGAAGAAAGAAGAAAAAACCCAGTAAAAATAGCTGGTGAAAATGAAATGACCAAGAGGGGACTATAGAAAACCACGTTAGGGGGTCCTGTTTCTTCTGAATTCCTAGTAAGAACAATATATGTGAAATTTCACAGTGGTGGCTTTGAAACAGCATTATCCAAAAATGGCTAGAATTGGAAAGAAAACCACCTTGGACTGTACAAACTATTACTGATTTGTTTAAGTGACTGTCATTACTAGTCCGCAGACCTCTGAGAAATGGCTTTACTCCAGGGCACCTTCAGCTGGTTAGCCCTGTGTAACACCTCGGGTTTGCTGCAGGGAGAAGGAGGTGGTAACCCAGACTCCCAGCTCCTCCTCAACCACCGCAATAAAGAGCGGGCGCGATGAATTTGCAAGGCACCATACCTCTGGGAACCTCTTCTCCTTAATTGCTTTGAAACAGGTTACTTGGGCGTGTGTAAGGCGCTCGCTCGGCTGTTCGTGCCAGGGTCGTGTCAGGGATAAGGCACAGCCGAAGGCATCACATCTGCACTGCGCCAGCCCAGGGAGGGAGGTGTCACGCTGGCATTTAACTCTGCTCTTCGGGCCATCAAAGGTCAGACCGGACAAACAGCAGCCTAATGAAGCTGTTTGTAGCTGGGGGTGAGGCAGCACAAAGCCTTTCAAATTAGCGGTTAAACGATGGCACAAAGCGGCGAGGGACCAGTTCGCAGCGTAGCCAGCAAGAACGCAGGTGTGGACTTCACTGGAAGACACGACTGAGCCAGTTTTGCGAAGGCTGGTAATTTAAACTTGTGCACTAAAGAAACTGAGGCACGTACAGAAAAAAGGCACAAGGACAGTGAGAGGCAAGCACAGCAGCTGAGACAAACCCTGCTGCCTCAGGGCCAGGGTTTGTTCCAGACAGCAGCCCAAGTTCTTTAGTTCAGTGACAGACTTCATTGAGCTGGTGAAGAAATACGTAATCAACATAACAAAAACTTTTTTTTTTTAAAAAAAAAAACAACAAAAAAAACAAACCCCAAAGGAACAGGATAGGAAAAATAACTAGGGGTCTGGTTTGTTTCTTCTAATACATTTTAAAAATAGATACTTTCCTCCTACAGGGAGGAAATACTGTATTTAATTAGAAGCATAAACCATTACACTTTTACAGTCAGTAATATCTTCTATAATGAAACTAGGTCAGTTCCTCACTACATATGCTGCTTATTATTCAAATTTTACAATAAGTTCTAATAATGGAAATGTTACAGAACAGTTCAATTTGGGGATTTTTGTTTATATTCCACGAACTCTTCGAGATTTTTTTTTGTAATATATACATCAGCAGAAACCTATCTGGCTTTCTACCTACTTCAGAAAAAAACGCACTATCTTAAATGACCCTCTAAATATTATGGGGATAGATTTATCTTTTAAAACTCTACAAATAAGAAGTTTAAAACTCAGCCCCCTATCTGTGATCAAAGCCTGAATTTTAATCGTTCCATTCAAATACAGGGCAGGTCTTTCCCATTCAAAATGCAAGCGGCTCTGCTGGGACAGGACAAGTCCTGCAGCTGCCCGTCATCTCTCTGTCAACGTGTAGCCATAAACTTAAGCAATTTTCTATAGGACTGCAATTATTTTCCTCTTTCTATTTTTCCCCATCCTCCAGGAACACAATCAAGATGTAAACACAGAGAAAGTGCAGCAGACACATCACTGATTTCATTGCCATTTAATACAACCCCAGCAGCTCTGTGCCACGGACTGATGAGGAAAGCACATTAAGCACTTGCAACAGAACATGCAAGTAGACCTGTTTTGCAGCCTGATTAATAGAAACAACCTCGAAGGACTAATCACAAGTCGAGCCCTGTTTTGTAGATTAATAGAACAAAGGCACAAGAGAATAAGGAAGGTTACAGGACTGGAATATAAATAAGAAAAAGTGTACACTCTAGTAGTTTGACTGCTAGTAATTATCAGCTAAAGGCACATCCTTATGGCGAGGTCTCGCTGTTCTGTGCTAAAGCAGCTCACTTCCAGATGGACAATCAGCTTCTGCATCTCTGAATATTTTATCTGTATTTTAACTCCAAAATTTATGAAACAACAATAACAACAACAACAACAACAAAATCTTCCTCCGAAACAAAGCATACTTTCACCTCACACTTTCAGTATCGCTTAAATTTCTGTTGAGATTAGGCAACTATAAAATTTGCAGGGACTACTTTTCAGTTATACAGACATGGATCAGCAAATACAATATTGGCATATAATGAACGACCGTTACTCAGAACACTGCTGCCAGTGCAATATGGTAGCAGATGCTAAGACCCAGCAGAGATCCCACGTGTCCCATCTGACCCTGCGAGGAGGTGTGGTGCTCCGGCCGTGCCATCCCGGCCAGGGGATTTTGCTGACCCTGAGCAGGATTCCACCACCCGAAGAAAAAGTAGTCAGCCAGAGAAAAGTCCTACAAATAAATAACTTTGAAACAAAATGCAAGATAACGTGCATTTTTTCATTACCTGGCATTTTACTAATGTTTAACAACAATTAGAAGTTATGCATGAACTCTGTGGAGTGTCTACGCAAATACCATATGGGAAATTATGGGACTTTTTCATGCCTCTGAGGATAATGATTTTTCTGTTTTTGAAACTATTCAATTTGATTTGCTATAACAAAACATAGTGAAGATAACGGCAACACAAAATGCTGCATCTGTGCCTGCTTCAGAGCTCCAGAAGTGCAGGTGCTTCATTAAACACATGGAATCTGCTGTCCGAAATCCTGAATGAATTAATAAAGTCCTTCTGACTCCAGGAGGAATGGATTTCATCCTTTATGTTTCAGAATACCTCCTTATCTACAGAAAGATTAAACAATATACCGCACTCTATCAGAGTGATCTATACTTCACTTATTTCCACATTTTTTAAGCTTTCCCAAAAGCTCAACCTCTTCCCAGTGCTATACGCACAAGAACTCAAGCAATGTCATTCTTGACCCTTGTAAACCTAGTTTATTAAAAAGGATCTTCACGTTAGGCAATGGAAGACATTGTTTCTTAAAATGGTATTTTCCATGTTTCTCAACACATATAAAACCTGTGTTACATTCACAGACGGAAGAGGGAGACCAACTTACTAACAACTGAAAAAACAAATTCAGGTACCCATAACCCTAGAGATCACAGTGTACTGGGGCATCCCATGTTAAAACCAGGAACAATTAATGACTACAGCTTTTGAATTAGCGCTCAGTTTGCCTTTCTCCTCCATTTTCCTGCGATGCAGGACATGGAAGTGTCCCAAGCAGCCCAGATGGAACACCAAGAGAGGTGTTAAAGAGAACACCTTTCTTGCAGTTTCTTTTTATTACATTCCCAGTTTTGGAAACAAGATGCATTAAAATCTGTGACAGGAAAAGGAGATTGAAAGATTCACCTTTCCTTCTTACGTAAAGCTGTCTTACATGAAGTTTTAAGGCAATACACAAGTATACTCTCAGGGTACTTACTCAATGGGGCAGTCAGCAACTGCAAATACCAGAATTTGTCGGTAAGACACACTGATTCACACATATACAGAAATAAGCTTGTTTTTCTGAGGAACCAGACCACCCAACTTTCTTGTCAGTCCTGCCCATCCAGCAAACGATGCTGAAGCATCAAAATGGAAGGCAAGAGCTCTCCAGAAGCAGAGGATAGACAAGCTGGCAGATCTGCAGATACAATACTGAAGTACTCACAACATTACTTGCAAAATAAATACGATGACACACTTGTCAGATGATTTCAAATCATCAGGAGCTCACTTTCTAGGAAGCATTACTTCCTTTGTCAAAGTAGCCACAGGCACCAGGTTTCCAAGCATGACGTACATGGCAGTATGCAAGGCAAACAGTGAAGCACAGATATTAAAGCATACTATGTTTAGCATTTATCTGAAATGCTAGAGGAGGAACATAGAATGGAGTTACTAAGTGGTAACTCCCATTACTTTCTCCCAGGTACACTGTGCATGCAGGCCATAAAACGATGTGCTTGTCTGTGCAAAATTAACTGAGGATGTAGCACGGCATCGCAGCTTGTGAGGCCTTCTGTACTTACTCAAGGGTGTATGCAACTCAGCCATGTCTATGAAGGCACAATGATAAGCTGTTGACAACTTCCTGCTTGTAAACCACTCCTTAAGCCTTCTCTCTGTGTGCCCATGTACAAACATAGCTCTCAGCCATATTAAGATTTTTATATTTGACTAGTAGAGTCAGAAATGTCAGCAGCTCTCATACTTTACATGCACATGAACCATAACATAGACTAGCACCTAAACATTTGAGAGGTGGTTATAAATACCCAGTGGTCTCATTGATTTTCAGCTGAATCCATGAGTGTTGACCACTTCTGAAATATGGTGCCAGATCTATTCTACTGAACAGATTCTCATGAAAATCTGACAAATGTAGCTGTCACTCTTGACCTTTAGGTCTATGCTCAGATTCATGATCAGGGTTCTCTTATTTGAAGTGCTTGTGCAATTTCTGCTTTATTTCATAGCCTCTGTGAATTACTTTAAGCATTTTATACACATGTCAGGGTAAAGTTAGAGTTCTGATCAATAAGTATTAGATAAATATGACCCAAATCATCTTGAAGACAGTCATGAGAAATCTTATCCTTCACTGGGAGCTAACAAAATCTAGTCATTTGTTACTTGACTTACTTTTGTATTAAAACCAAGTACAGTTTTTCAAACATAATTTCTCTTCCATTTCTATTGCATTTTATCACCATCACATCATGTAAGCTTTATCATCAGCTCCACCTGAAGCAATGTAAATTCTTCCAATTTTTTCGTGTTTGTCCTGAACAGATGAACTATGAAGCAAGCCACCTGTAGACTACACCTGTTTCACATGCCTGACAGTACGCACAAGACCTACCTTCTCCCCTGTCACCCCTCCCAATCTCATTCATTTCACCACATCTTGTAAAGACAATTGGAAGTATCCCTATTTTTCCAATTACAACTTAATTAATCAAAGTTTTTAATATGTATAACTGTATTTAACTGATAATTACATATTTAACTAATGCTTATTACTAATCTCACTGAAACAGAGAAATGTGCTCATGTCCCAAACTTGGCACTTTTAGGTACCTTGCTGAAGTGTGGGGGTTTGGCTACATTTTTCCAGTGTGGGTTGACACTCACACTGTGAAGGTATCCGCCCGTGTAGTCTCTTCTCACCCAGGGTCACACCACCTGACTTAAAATGATTCATGCATCCAGTGCTTTTAAATTGGTGTTGTTTGGATCTAAATATCCTGCTGGAAACACACACACGTTCATGCACATCGGGCTGGATGGGTGTCACCCTTCCAGTGACAGAGCCCCCATGTAGTCTGCCTACCCCTACAGCAAAGTCTTGGTCTCTCACTTAGTTCCTCGCTGGAGTCCTGGTTTCTCTGGCTCACCAGCTCTTCCAGAGGGCCCTGAACCTCCTGCTCGGTGCTTCAGCAGCCAGGCCCTGGCTGGCACTCACCCACACGTCCTCCAACAGCCTCTTTGCCTGTCACTCAAAGCATCCAGCTGCTCCCTAATTCTTCCTGCTCAGAGTAGCACAGAGGGGCAATGAAGGAAAGAAAGTAATGGGGCTCAAAGAGCACTCTCCAATGCAAAATCCATTCTGATGTCAGCTCATCAAAGCTCAAGCCCGTCTCTTACTTCTCCACTCTCCTACTGTGAACGCGTTTGTCCTCAAGTGAAATAATTTTTCACTTAACCTTAACAGCATGGGATTTTCAGTTTTGTCTCTCTTCCCTTCTGCACTAGACCACCACAAAGGTATGGCGCACATACAGGCAGGAGAAAATGGAAAAGTAGGAGTTGTGAAATGAAGAAGCCACACGGAAGATTTTATTCAAGCAAGCATCAACACACAACACCAAATTCAATCCTGTAAGGAACAACGTATCTCCACATTGGGTTAACTCTCCCCTTCTCTTTCCTCAGCTCCCATTCTCTAAGAGCTTTCAGCCCTCCTCCCAAGATGATGTCTGTAGCAGCTGAGTTGAAAATTTCAGGAGTTTTGTAGTATTATAGTTAGTTCCTACTCTTCCTAACTCCTCGTTGGGTACAAATGCTTTCAGCCTGCTCAGGGCACACAAATGTCACATTGACCACTGTATTATTCCAGCGTTCAGCAAAAGGAAAGCAAACTTCTTGTTCCTGGACAGCTGGCAAGTGAGAAAAACCAAAACAAAACAAGTACAACTTGTGGGTTTTCTTTGCACAGTTGTATATCAAAATGACCTAATTGTTGAGCAAACCACACTTCAATCTACAAACAGGAGACCACCACAAATAATCAGCCCCTCAACAGCACAGCTCATGCTCGCCTTGGCTCTTTGCTTTTTAGCACAGCGCCTACTGAACTCCAGGAAAACAGTGCAGGAATTAAGACACCCAGAGCAGATTCCCACAATCATGTGTTTGGTTGTGCTCTGAAGGAGTTCAAACCCTGGTTCCACACTAGTAAAGATTCAAAATAGTTAGGAGAGCCACCGTTTTATACCTATTTTAACTGGCTAGACTTCCAACCACAAATAGACACAGTTTCTGTGTTACACTAGTAATGAATACTCTGAAGTTCTTATTCCTGCTGAAGCCAAGACTGAAGAAAAGGTTAAGACTTCATGATTTGCCCCAGTGCCCGGATGCAGAGCTTTCCATAGAATTAGCTAGGACAGGTTAGCATCATAGTATTAAAAATTACTTATGAGATAATATATTTAAAATTACAAACATTCCATTATTTATTTTAAAAAAAAAAGGAAAGAAAGAAAGAAAAAAAAGCTTTTAAGAGTAAAGAGGACAATTTTTTACTTAGAAATGAATCTGATATCAAGGAGACTGAAGAAAAATCAGCGACATTCCCAACAAGGCAAAAAATGTAAACAAACCGCTGCAATTCTAGACCGGGGGGAATACATTCTTCAATCCTAAAATGAGAAACTTGAAGGACAAATGCCAAGAAAAATGAAACAGAAGCCTGCACCTTTAAACACAACCGTGCTACAGTGGTGGTGTGTTTAACACAGAGACACAAGACTTCAGTCTTTGCCAATACTTTTCTCAGTTGCTGATTTCTACCGCATGAACGCCAGAATTGCTGAAAAACTGGTACAACACCAACAGTTCTTGTCCAGTCTCTCCCTGGTTTCCTCACTACTAAACAGCAATGAAGAACTTTCTTGCTGAGTAGTCCAATTTCTATTCCTCCCTTTTCTAGGCGCAAGCTAATTGCCAACTAGGACTATGAAAATAAAAGCAATGAGATCCATCGCAACCCATCAGTGTATCTGAATCCCATCATGTGAGCTGCCAATTGGTTTTCCAGTCCTCACGCTCAATATCTGCTGTTAATTTGCTTGCTATTTCAAGAACTTGAAGACTGTCAGCAAAATCCATGATGCATTACAAAACTTATAATTGAAAAGAAAAAAAAAAAGAAAAAAAAAAACATCATCTGAAGTTTTTCTGACGGGATAAACACAAAGTCTGAAAACACTGATCAGAACAAGGGCGAGGTACTAACTTAGAGCTACTTGTATTAAAATAGGATTTCAAATCAAGTGGGGAAAGAAACAGAGTTACAGAAATAATTTCAAACTGATGCAAAAGCATTAGATGAAACCCCCAAAATCTATACTGGGCTAAAAAGAAAAGAAAAAATTGCACAAAATATTATTTTTAAAGGAGATGACTGAAATTGTCTATATTTTCTTAAGGCTGCATTATCTATGCCAATTAAAATTTTGCTTCTGAAAAAGAGTTAAGGCACTTCCTCTAGAGTTACTAAAAAAAGCAAATGAAAGCCTTGGCTTCGCAGAGGTGAGCGATAGTGAGCCGTTTGTTCTTGACCTCTGGATCACCCTACAGATCAAATTCTTGGACATAGGAAAAACCCACCAGTATTCATTAAAAGCAACTGGGAGGCCAGCTTTGTGCTTCTGTTCTTGAGACCTGAACAAGCTACAACTTGACAAATGTGCAGGATATTGCTGAACAATGCTGCTGTTCCTGTCAGAAGGGAAGAGCTTTATTCCCGGCTTCATTCAGGATGAATTGATTTCATCACAATGATGCAAATCACAGATTTCAGTCACTATTTAAATAATCAATTTTAATCTTTTACGTTCGTGCTTTTCAGTTATCTCCATAAAGTTGATTCTGTTAACCATTAAAATGCATTGATTTAGACTGAATTAGCTTTTATATTAAACATTTTCTTGCCTCAAAAAGATTCATCCATCTATAGTTACCTAAACAAATATATATGCTGAAAGTCTTGGGTGTTCAGTTTTACTTTTCATTCCAATAGATATGGGTGGAATTGGCCCATATCTTTGAATAGCTAAAAATAATGTAAATTATTACTTTATTAGATTATATACTTATGGGTTGTGACATTTTTTGTGGAATTTTTAAGGAGAACAGAATTTAAAATCTACAAATAAGCCTATTGCCTCGTTATTCATGAAATTAACCGCCATAAATTTCTATGCACATAAGATCAAGTTTATCAGAATACTTTTTCATTTCAACTATTTTTGTCTTTCAAACAAACCAAAAAAGCTACCTGTAGAGCTGAACAGCAGAACAAAATAAAACAGAGCAATTGTTTTCTGAACAATTGTTTCTGTCAAAATAGGGTTTAAACAAATTCTGGCTCCAGTTAACTGCAGTTCTCTGGTGGTTTGAATGCTGTTAAAGCTTCATTAGAAAGCAGACATCGCTAGAATATTTGTATTCAAACGTCTGTAGCATACTATAGTAAATTCAGTCCTTAGCATGGATGAAAAATTTCAAATATAATGTAAAAAAACACACGTATTTCAAAATAACATTTGAATTTAAATAAAACTTATACGCATTCACTTATACATATTCAACACCCAAAGCTGCAGTAAAAACAGATTGTCTCTCCTTACTCTTTTACAGATACATTAGCATGAGTTATGCTTATGTATACTTCACAAAGGGAGTTTTAAGATTTAAAAATTCATATATCCATTACTGTGTGTATTTTTTGTCCTGTTCAATAAGTAGCTTCAAACTCAAATTTCCAAAGGAGAAAATGTTTCCATTGGAATCTTTAGGAGTTCTGACTGCATAAAGTATAAACTATCAATTATTTTCCCACCAAACAAGCCAGGTTCATAGGGCAAAGTCAGCAGGAAGAGAAAGGAGGGAAATGTTTTTGTGGATTGTTACCTATAGACCAAATGGAAAATCTTTGGCCATTTTCCTCCTTCCAGTTACATCAAAGAATCTCCTATTTAAGGTGTGAAAATGTCAGACACATTCTCCACCTCTGAAAATGAGCAGAGCTCCAAACACGATTCATGTCCCACCCTTGCTCTTTTCTCCTTTAGGGGCTGATACTCTCGTTTTCAACTCCCGCCAGCTAATGCCATTTAATACTCTCAGAACCATCAGGCTAAATTCAAATTTTCTGCTCCTTAGAGGCTGTTGATATGCACCACTGCACATTCCAATTGCAAATACACATGAATGCTCCCGTGTATTGTAAGTTATTTTCTACAGACAAATTCTACTAAATTGTAAGTTAGGAGGCACTACTTGAATTCTCTTAGGTCTTTAGAAAGTTTTCAGATGTACCATGAGTAATAACACATAATGAATATGGACCGGTATTTCTTTTCTGTAGTTACACTGTGTCGGCAATTTACATTTTCTAAATAGATAGATGACTTATAGCCAGTTTTCCCAGTATTCTGGCAATTACTTCTTAGAAACCCTCGACGGGTTGAAACCTCCAGAATCACAGCTGTTATTCTTGGTTTGATCCCTCTTTTTAAATTAAACCCAACAGCTTTATCAGCAAATGAGATTTTTTTTTTCCCCTCTGGAAATACTCACAAAAATGCACATAACTTGAACATGCCAACTTATCTCATTTTAGGGTTCGAGCATCTTCTGGGTTAATGACCAGTGTTCCAGTTCTGTGACAGAATCAATTGGGGTAAGGAGGACATAAATACATACAAAACACCCACAAATTCTTCTCCTTTGGGGTAATCTGAAGATTTATGGTAGTAGAGTGAGATGTGATTGGAGGGGAAGGAGAAAAAAATTTAAGAAGTGCTAACAGTCTGATCATTCTGTCTCAGTTTCCAGGCACAGAACAGATTTGGAACAGATTTTTCTAGTATCTCATGTGAGTTTTCCTTCCTCTCAAAGACCCACTAAAATGCAAGAAACTAGCTAAATTTTCACATTTTCCAGGAACTGTCATTATGAGAGAGATAGGACACTACATCTCTATGATCCAAACACAGACTAGCTGATCTGAAAAGCTATATTCAAAATGATAGCCTCAACTCCACATCAACAGTTGCTCAAAACATGCTTTGACAAGTTTTTCACAGCTGAACACAAATGAAACATCCTTCAAGAGAGAGGAGAAGTCTGCACTTGGTTGGAGCTCAGCGTGTCTTTCTACCAATCCAGCTTCATTTCCCATTGATGGCTAATTGGAAGAATCCAGTTATCAGTGGGTTATATGGAGGAATAACTAAGATTTGTCTTCCATGACTAGGTCAGAATACATATGCCATTCACTTGTTATGCTTAAAACTCAGTTCCTTGATGTGCCATCCCTTAATATTTCAGAACAAACATTCTAAATCCATGCGTATACCTGCAAAATGAAAGAACTTCTAAATGCAGCTGGAGACAAAAGGATAACATATTGCCATTATGGATTCGGCAAGCAAAGGACGGGAAAAGATCATTACGTTTTGCCAGTACATATAAAAGTAAATGTAAAAGCACATCACAGAGCTTTCCATTTCAGAATACCAAGCTCTCTCTTCCCTAGACTTGGATTCCACATTCTCCAGATCTCTCCAGCAGCTCCGCAGTAAGCAGAGTTCAGGTAAATCTGCCCCAAATAAATTGAAAAGACACCCACACTTCATAATCATTGGATGCCGACAGAGTACGAGCCCTCTGAGTCCGAGACATACATATGAAAGAAGTTGAATGCAATCTTAATCTTAGCAGTTAACCTTCCAGCTCACACAGCTGCTCACCTTGCAGCAACTCTCAAACCCACGTCACGCTACCCCAGGCCTTACGTGCCCTGTCTTCTTCTGCGTGTTATATGCTGCTATTACTAAAGAAATTACTTTGAAATGTCTTTAAGAGATGATTCCTAACATGAATTAAGATCATCTTTCCCAATTAGCTGATACTGCAGGATTTAGAGTATTTTTTTAGCTAAGCAGTGTCAGACTGATTTAAACTACTAGCTAAAGGTTGTGAACAAAATTAAAAAAATTAGTAGCTTAAGTCAAGAATGTGAGACACAAGAGCTAGATCATAGTTTCCTAGCCAGCACTAACGTACACAACATGACAAAAAAAAAAAGCACTGTCAGAAGCATCAACGTGTGTGGTGGTGTATGAATCACCAAGGCCTGAGGGCCAAATGAACAGTCAATAGAGATGAGATGAAGAGGAAAATTTCTATTATCTGTATAGGTTTGCCTCATTCTTTGGGTCAACCCCTGCCTTCCCTCTTCCTTTCCTACTTCCACCTTTAAAGCAAGCCTAACATCAAAAATGTAAGTTATAAGCTTATAATAAACCCTTCTTATAGGTGTGCATAAATTAGCATCTAAATATTTTCAGCTGACAATTGAGAATGCCAAGTAGCACAATGGTTATCACCATCACTGAAGTTCAGGTTTCTGTGGCTGTTGTTAGCATGAGAATTTAAAACAAGTGCTACCCAAGACTCCACACAGAGGTATCACGCATCACAATTAAACAACATGTAGAAAAAAAAAAAAGGAAAAGTCTCCTTAGTACAAAACTGGACAGCAATTTTTTTGGCACAAGGGTGGAATGAGATCAAAACTGGCTTGAAATTTTGTCATCACAACTTTACAAGCAAAAGAAAACAACGCCTAGAACTGATCAGAAACAATGTCTAAAGCACCTGCTGCCTTGTACCTCATGCTGTGTGAGTGTTAAATGCTACCATACCAATCTATTAGCACAGCAGATATAAATACCTAAACAGCATACAATAAAACGGAGCTTCCCTAATGCATACTAACATGCCACTGCAGTTAATCCACAAGCACAGAGTGGATATTGACTCCACAATTTTTTAAGTGCATTCAGCAGGCAGAATAGAAATAATTACAATTCCCATTGTCTTATTTCAACACATGTCTAAATATACCCTATTTATCCACAAAAAAAATGTGGCAATTGTTTCAGGGTGGCTTACATCTAAGTTTGATACTCTTCTGCAGGGCAATGCGACAAAGCAGCTTCATGCATTTTCAACAGGAATGATTCCTGCTGTGGTTCAAGTAATAAACAGCAAAGAAAGTTTAAATTGAGACTTACCACGGGGCACCATATATTCGGAATCCTTTAACTGTTACCTCTGAATCTTGTAAGTAAATACTATTTGTCAGGAGTGACTGAACATTGTCAAAGTCCTCTGGTTTCAATTTGGACACAGAGGGAAAGCGGTAGTAATCTTGTTTAACAAGGTCTGCCATGAATTCCTTATCAAATGTCAGTTCATGATTCCCAGCAATCACTATTTTATATTCATATGGTAGGTTTCCTGAAATAACAAAAAAAGAGGACTTAATTAGCACATTATCCTCCCACACCAGCATTGCCGGCACAATAAGCAGACAGCTAGCAGTGACAGAATGAAATGCCCAAGATCTGCGTGCATCTCCATGTTCAGCAGAAGTTATTAATGCCGCTTCTCTTCCACTGAATGAAACTGTGTTAAAATGAAAGGAACGTCACACAAAGCAATGTCGCAATAACAAGCGTGTACTGCAGAGTTAAACAGAACGAGCTGGCAGGCACCAAACCAGCTCCAAAGGCGGCACAAACCACCCCTGCTCCCTTGCTTTCAGCTGATGACACACCGATTTAGGTTAGCCTAAGACTTGACGCTGAGTCCTACCACTTAATTCACGCCTCACAAGTATGTCGTGAGGGTACCAGCATGGGGCATTGAATTAGGCTGCAGGTGCTATTGTTTTTTAAATTATGCCATTATTTGGATTAATTTGGGTTCAAGTGGCATTTATTCCAGGCCTAGTCTGTTCTCCAAAGTTTCAATTCATTTGCAACGGACTTTCACTTTATTATTCAGTTTATGGTAGTATCTGATTTCTGTAAGAACTACACATATAGAAGAAACCGTGGAACTCAGGCAAATAAGATATAAGGCAGGAAAAAGGAAATGTGGTTAATTCATTTACCGTGAGGGTCACAGATAAAGAATACAGGCTTGATCACCCCAATTCAGGACAACTATTCCCGTTGTTTGGAAGGAGGAATGGATCAGGCCCATGGAACCAGATTTTCAGAGTTCAGAGACAGATTTTTCAAGAACTTGGTACCAACAATCAGTGCCAGATCTTCCAAATAAACGTACTGCGTGCCGAGCTCCCTTAAAAATGTGGTGTCTTCACAGAAGTTCAGTTCTTTTACAAAATCTGTCCCACTGTGACTTGCCAAAAATCACATACAGTTTGCAGCTATATGTGCTGCAAACTTCTAAAGCTAACTTCTACTGCCTTCACCACAAGCCTGATTTCCTAGTCTTACACCACATCATTCATTTTGGTGTTTATTCCTAATAATCATTTAGAAAAGGTTGGGTTTGTTGAGTTTGTGGTTGTTTGGGTTTTTTTTCCATAAAGGTAGCAAAATATATGTGGAAATCTATGATTCCACCTTCCAGTTCTGGTACTCCCAACATCTGCCCAGAGGAACACATAATCGGATGCTATATACTTCTCGTTAACATAGTTCTCCTAAATAGATGTGGCTTTGCTAGTTTAAAACTTGTCTTTCAACTTTCAAAACTGTTTGGGTTTGTGGGTTTTTTTTTTTAAAAGTAAATTTCAAAGTAAAGCTGTGTATTTACAAGAAGATTAACTTTCCCCTAAGTTAAGATTTACGGGGAACCAGTCAAAACCCTCTGCTTTTCAATATTTACAGCACGGAAACAGGAATTACACAAGATACGTATATAAACATCATCTTTGCAAAATTAAGTTAATTCTGGACAGAAAACCAAAAAGCTACAAATCCCCTGAAAAAAATAAGCAGACATCTTCATAGACAGCTCACATCTGAACAAAACGCAGATCATACATATTCATAACACTCTGCAGCGCTGCATTAGATTAAAGGCTGGGGGAGATGTAATAAATGCTTTTCTACAGTTTATGCCTCACTCCTTTCCCTCTTCCCTCTCCTTCCCCATCTCTGCTACCTGCTGCTCTGCAATTCATTTTTATTTACAAACTCGATGTGGCAGGTACCCACAATTCCTGCTCTCTGTGACTCCTGGGCACAAGGTAAAATTGCTATTTTCTCCTCTCTCAGGAAACATAAAAGATACCACTGGCATGAAATTTGATACACTTGTCATAACTATCAATCCCCCAAAACAAGCTAGATGTGATAAAATCCTCAGAGAAGGAGGATGGAGAAGTTAAATTCAGGTTTCTGCCAGTTTTAGCAGAGAAAACTTCTCATCTCATAAATGTCCAAGTTTTACACTTTCTCCCATTTATTTTGATAGACTTGAAAATCAGCGCATGTTGCTGATATTATGTCCAATTAGGTCTGGAACATTTTTGCTTGACGTCAATGGGGTTTTATCTTGATACCTTGAAAAAGAGGGCTTACTTTGAAGAGACAATGGACGTGAAAAAACAAACCAATGGTGGCATCCGGGACTAATAAAATCTATAAATGTAACATTATACACGTTATATAAAGTTAGTCAACATCCACCCGTAAGCTCTAGCTCGGCGGCACTGCACACCCATAGCCTATGAGCCAGAGAGTACCAGTGCTGGCTGTGGATATCACGGCTACAGACCCAGGTGCTCCACCCAGCAATGAGACAAGATGTGCTTCACTCCAGATTTGTACCTACTTTAATATCCACCACAGGATGGGCACCAAGGTCTGACCTGGCTCCCCATCTAGTTCCCTGACGTTATAACCAGTCACATTTTCCTTTCCCGGAGCTGGCTCTGGAGCTAGTGATGAGCAATACCACCCATCGAAATGCAAACACATCAAAAGTCAGGCCCAAGTAAAGGGGAGCAGCAAGAGGAATTCTCATCCATTTCTTTCCTCTTCCCTGAGGAAAGACCATATAGCACTAATCACAGTAATAAATTACCTGCAATCAGATTAGCTATTTATTCATTGCGTTCAGGTTTTCCCTTCCTGAAGGGCCCTGTGGCAGTGCACAACAGTCATTCCCTCTGATACAATTTATGAAATATTTCGGCGTGTTGTCTTTTGTCCGTCCTGCCCTTTGTCTATAATCTGCTGACCTTCTGTGCTTGATATGGAAGCATAAACAGTCACACACAAAAACCTCCTGCTCTGTGATATTTTAGTTTCATCTTGACCAGATTAATCTCTGCATATCTACATCCGTGCTGTCTGTACAGAGAGATGCTGCAGCACAATACACAGGTTGAAGGGCATTTCCTTACTTTCCTTCACTAAATTTTTGTTAGCTACATTTGGTCTTTATTAGTCTAATTTCCTAACTAAATTTTCCATCATGCATCAGTAATATTATTCATTCTAATATCTAGAAAAGAGATAGAAGGATCACTTTTCAAACTAGGAAGAGTTTGATCTGTTTGCTGGGACAAGCACTTCAGAAACCCCAATTACCAACTCCCAGGGTAATAACTGAGTATAAATTAAAAAAACTTAAATGTTTAACAGGTGAGATCAAAAAGCTAAGACACAGCTACTAAAAATGATCAGGGCACCAAGTCATTGAATTACAGTCACTTATACTGGAGTATTTGAAATCCTATATATTTATGTATGTATACACACACAGGGTGTGCTTGTGTGTGCGTGCATGTGTATCTTCAGTATATATTTATATTATTTTGGCTAAGATGTTTTTCAACATCCTCCCTCGACAGCAGAAGCAAGGGCACAACGTCATCACTGATCAAGAAAATATAGCAATTAGACAAGTTGTTCTCTTCTGGAAGACAAAAGGTCAGTATCACTCCTGCTCAAATAAAAGCAAAGATAGTTAACTGAGAGTAACTTGTAAAAATGGAATTGTTCATAGTAAATACTTTAATCTCGGAGTCTCAGAAGATTTCTGTGACTTCTCGTTTAACAAGTCAACCCTCAAGCTACAGTCCCACGTACCTTTGTCCCACAGGCATTCATCCTCGCTCCTGTGCCACCACACCTCTTTGCCCACACAAGGATTTGGTGGCCACAGAGCACAGTGGATCAGGAAACTGATCCAGCTGAAAACTGATGTAGCAAAAAAGGAACGAGGCTTTGCAAACGCCGGTAAGGTAGGACTTCTTTTGCTAGCTGCAACCACTGACATCACTTTAAAGTGTCAGCTGAACAACAGACTGACTTTAAATACACCTATTACATGGGAGGAGGGGGGAAGCTGGGGGGAGATGGAGGGTTGTTAGTTTGGTTTTTTTTAACCTACGTAAGTAGGTGTTCCAGTGTTTTTTTACATTCATCTTCAGTACTTGATCCTAGGAGTCCTTAATCTGTTGAACAATTATTCCCGTTTTAATGGCATGCTTCATATGAGTACAACTTAGTTACACAACCCAAGTTCTGTACAGCTGCCAGACATGAAAAGGAATCTGGCAATGAATGTTAACTGCTGAGTCCCTATAAAAATAGAAAAACACATTATTTTTCAACTACTGTTACCTACAAAACCCACAGGGAAGTAGGGGAGTAAGAATTAATGTGATACTAGGTGTCCATACAGTGATAGAAACCTGTATTTACACACAAATGCTATGCAAGTGCTTTTGATGTGAAGCTCTGAATATGCACACCCATGCATGAACTATTCAAACCACACAACGCTTCCATGACATGTGAAGCATTTTCATGCCCATTTCGCAGCCTCATAGACCCCTTGGCTATATGCTGAGAAATGGGCTGAGAAAACTTGAAGCACAAATCTTAGTCCCTTCAAAAAGAGGGAAATCTGTACAAGTGAGATGCCTGTGCAAGTGAATCATCTCGAATTTATGGTATATCATACGTGCTTCAAAAGTGCAAAACTGGTCAAGGAGCATTCACCTATAACCAACCACATACATGTCCAGAGATAACCACTGAAGGAGCAGATCTTGTGTAGCTCCTATGGACTTCCAGTCCCCACAGCAGCACAGGTTGCTATCAGTTGTCCGGCTGCAGCTGCCCAAGCTGCCCACCAATGGGCAGCAGGTGAGGGCAATCAGCAGAACCTGCTACTGGTCAGCAGCTCTGTAACTCTTCATAGAGGTTTCTCATGGACAGCCTGCTGCATCTCAGGGCCATGGTTACTCTCTCTTCCCAGCATTTATGGCACAATCGCAACACACAGAGGCCCCTTTCAGCTTTTTAAAAGAAAGACAGAATATCTCAATGGCTCTGATTTCTCCTTCGGCAGCAACACATGAGTTAGACTGTATAAGTACAGTTATATAGACTCAAGCTTTCATATGATAAGCTGGACTTCTCTCACCAACAATCAACTGCAGGTACTGAGATCTAAAACTGGGCAGGAAAAACATCTTTTTTAGGATGAGACTGACCAACTGTCTATGGGTGCAAGTTGGAACACAGGAGGTTCCACTTAAATATGAGGAAAAACTTCTTTACGGTGAGGGTAACCAAACACTGGAACAGGCTGCCCAGAGAGGTTGTGGAGTCTCCTTCTCTGGAGACATTCAAAACCCGCCTGGACGCGTTCCTGTGTGATATGGTCTAGGCAATCCTGCCCCGGCAGGGGGATTGGACTAGATGATCTTTCGAGGTCCCTTCCAATCGCTAACATTCTGTGATTCTGTAACTGACTGTGAAAATATTCTGACTGTTCTAATCAAACAGCCTTCACAAAAAGTCCTCAATGGAACAGCTAAAACTGATGTCAACCAACATACTGGCTGAAAATATAATTCATAAATTTCTATGCATTTTACCTCTCTGGGTCTGTAGAAATCTACAGAATGAAACAATTAAAAACAAAAAAGCAGGCAAATAAAAGACAGAATGTACACAAAACCAGAACACGCTTCTGAAGAAGTGCAAAGAACTGAAGTACAAGATCTCTCAAAATCTTCTTGATGAAAAGTATTCCACCAGCTTTTTAAACTATTACCAGTTCAGATGACAAAAGAAAAATTCTGAAGAAGGAAAAATAAAGGCAAAACACACATGGGCAACACAGCAAGAGGAGTAGATGAGTGAAAGTTTTAACTGTTTTGCCTTTATGCAAAGAAAATACCAGACTACAGCAAAGGGAGAAGCAAAGGCTGAGACCCTTGAATTCCTGTGATAAATCTAAAGCTTGTACATTAAAGCTCCCCTTTGTTGAAAACGCTGTTAGACACAACAAAACAGAAACATTAGGTGAGTGCAAGCTCTGCCTCTGACCTTTCCCTCTGTAACCGTCAGGCTTCATTAATTTCCACAAGGCCTGACAGCTCTAGCGTTAATACTCACACTTGCGGATCGAGCCACACAGCAGGTTCAGACTGCTACCTTCTCCTCTGAAACTCATGCATTAGGATTTCTTCCATGCTGGCAATGGAAAACCAAGTCTAAGAAACATTAAACACAAAAAACTACGTTACAATAATGCCAAGGTTGAGTCATAAACCCATGAAAGCAAGGAAGTATCGAGCACATCTTGCCTCAGCACCTGTAACTCAGCCGTGTAGTGCCAAGGTGTTGCAGCAAATACGGTCCTCTCCGAGCCACCGCAGCTACAGGTGCTACTTAACCTATACGGGCACTTAGGAGAAGTCCGATACTGCAGAATCAGCGGTACCCAATACCAAGTGCTTCCACTCATTCTCTCTCCCATAAGTAAATGTAGTGAATTTTGCACAACACTGGGCCGTAACATCGCCGAGTGCAGCATGAACCCTGCAATGGGGCCATAGATACTGCAGAACCTTCTTAACTACGGGTCTGATTTAACAATGCTCTGCATTCGTAACAATTCCTTGCTTTTATGTATTTATGTCTCAACCATAACATTATTCTAATGTAACTGTTTGTGATTAATATCCTTCTCCTCTCTGTTAAAAGAAAAAACACAAGTGACAATCTTTTGTTTCACTTCAGTGCTCCATGGCTTCCCCTAGCATTACTCTGACACTACATGTGTTGGGTTTTGATCTCAAAGTTGTTTTGAATTTAACTGGGCTACTGTTATTGAAACATTTTTTTCTTGAAACATGGAAAGCTTCACTAAAGTTTTATCAATTACTACATGACATCTATTTGTTTTGAAACAGACAGAATCTGAAGTTTTTGTTTAGTCTAACCTCAAAACCAAAAAAACCCTCCAGATTTTGCAGCTCACAGCACGGCCAACTGTAGGCATAACAAGTCCCCCAAACTGACTCTAAAATTATGAAATTTGAAACAGAAGGAGCACGGATTTCTCTGCTTGCTAGTCCCTGGAAAAGTTTTCTTTTCAGGCTTGTAACTATGTAACCTAAAAGACAGAGGAAAGAAAAAAAAAAATCACCTAACTTAAAAATCAAAAAAGCTGACAGCTATGAAGTTTCCCTTTAAATTTAGCAAATTCTGACAATAACACTGTCCCTGGAAAACGCAATAGCCTTATTTTTCCCCTTCCATTTTTAAAAATGCTTCTTGCAGAAACGGTAGTTCCTGCTACTCTTCTCTTTCCCATAGCAAAGCAATATGGAAAGGACTCCCATGACTGCTGTGGTCTGATGTGTGCACTTTCAAAGAGATCCTTTAAGTGAAACAGTGTTCACTTGAGAAAATATATAAGGCTTTCAGGCAAGAACATCTTTTGTCTGGCAGAGCTGAAGGGTGTTCCTGTGAACAGAATTACCCCATATTTACACTTATAATGAGATTTGCCTCTATCCCCCCGTAATTTAAGGTCTATAGTGCACGTATACTGCAAATGCATAAAAATGTTATATTTTTTCCAAGAGAATTTTACATTTTCTCTTGCAATCAAGATCTTGATGTACCAGGGCTGACAAGTTTTAGATCGATTTCAGCTCGGTATGGTTTTGAATAGCTCAGGTCTTGAACTCTGAATATCAAGGCTGAGAATGGGAACATAAACTCTGCCTTCACAGTGCCAGTGGGGCTAAACAGAAATGTTCTCCTTGAACTTGATTAAGACTAAATTGAAAAAGAACATTTTTTGGTTACTATTACATTAGGCTAAAATACAGAAATGAACCCTAATACTATCTAAATCTAATAAAAAAAAGCCATCTCTATTTCAAAATTTTCAAAGCATTCTCTATAAATGCATCACAGATCAATTTACATGGTACTTTTCCCAATAAGCAAAACGAAATCAGAGGTTCCAATTGGCTTAACTCATATTGGAAAGTGTGAAAGCAAATGCTACAAAATGCAATTACTGCAAACAAACTCCATTTTCTCCATTCAGGAGGGAATTTCAGAGAACATTTTATTGCCCTCAAATAGTATTTCTAAAGGCATCAATACACAATTCTATTTTCTTTTCAGTGTCCCCCCACACTATATAACCTAATCCTCTATAAAGAAACTCACTAGATTTTGAAATAATATATTGGTTGTTGATATTACCTTGTGCGCTCCCATATTGTATCAATTTAAATTATTTTTCTCCATGAATCTTAAGAATATAAAAACCAACAGTCACTGTCTGATACGAACAGATCTGGACCTACTTCCCATAATGTACCCTTGGTCTCTGTAATTTACAATTCCAATTAAGTCTTTTTTTTTCCTAAAATAAATGAATAAAAGCCATCAAAAAGGAGGTCATCTTGAGAAACAATTATACAGAAAGCAATTAAGCTAATCATAATTATCACAGACAACGTCTTGGTATTTTCATGTACATATATTCTCACACTGCAAGAGGCCAGCGAATGCTAAGGACAAGATTTTCCAGACAAAATAAAATCTTTATTTAAAAGAGAGACAAGTCTGGTTATCAATTCTTCACTACTTACCAAAGGAAATGAGAATTATGAATACAGGACCCAGACCTAGTTTCTGCCCCAAATTTTTCTGCCTTATTGACAGGGACCTTTACGTGAGCAGCAGAACTTCCTCTTCTGTCCCCAGGACTGAAATACACATCTCTGTCAGGATACACTTCCAATATCTACCTACCTATCTTAAGATAAACAAATAAACAAATCTATCAGGAAACACGTATAATCACCAAAAATATTCTCCTGTTTCTCTCCTCTCTGAACTTGTTCCCATTATTTTTCTCATTTTTAAATGCAAGTCTTTGAGGCTTACCATGCACAAGCAGCAGGCAGATGCCTCCCTCTATCTCGCAGCCTGATAAAGCCTAGTCAGTATTTCTGAAAAAATCCCTCCAAATGCCTCCTTTTTTCTGTCTTCCAGGAAGATAATCAGCGCGTTTCTTATAAGAAAAATCTCAAATACATAAACAAGAAAATTCTGATAACTATTTTTATTTTCTTTCTGGAATATAGTATATTTTATATAACTTCTCAATTTTTATATATGGAACTGAAATACTTTCTTTCAAAACTATAATTTTTGAGTACATTACTGGTAAACTCCAAAACATACTGGGACTCAGAATTAACTGACTACCCATACTAATGTAACGTGGATAAATTTCCATAATGATAAGAGGAAAAAATAATAAGCAGGGACAGCAAGAATAATCACAAGGAAAGTAAACTGAAAGGAAAAAAAAAGAAATAAAATATTTTTTAAATATCCCAAAGGTTTTAGAAGCATGGACTGCTGTGTAAAAGCAGGACATCAGCTTTTTGATAACTCTGAGAATGTAACATTCTCCAGTGTGCTAAAGCAATTAGCTGCTTTTGAAACTATACCCTGTGATCGTGTTTCGTGCTTTTACTTGTAAACATTTAAGTATAAGAAGTAAGTTTTATATTCAAAGGTATTTTTAAAAATATTTTTGGATGGCAATGCTGATGTTTGTTGGGAATTGCTTCTTCCTTTTCTAAGTCAGAAGAGGAGAAATCTGAACCCTGAATTAAACCCCACTGCTAGAAGCATCCCGATAAACACCTGACAGCACTAGGTACCATATTTCAGAACTACCTCCACAGTCCTTTCCTGAAATCTTTAAAGAGAGTACACAGAGAACGCAAACAGGAATTACAGTCAACTAAAAATATTCAGGCAGGTCTTTATGAACTTCCAGTATTATTTTCTGAATCCCACGTTTAAATTTATTATTCTAAATAAACCTAAACATTCCATTATAGTCTTTCAAGATGAACTTGGATACCAGGAATCTCCTGAGCCCTGTAAGGAAATTCCTTTTAATAACCCAGCCCACAGAGAGTTTTCTTAGCTACTAAAAGAGACAACCGAATCACTCCAGCTGTATCATGTTATTACAAGGAACTGAATTCCTCTTATGCATTTTTTTCCCTAGCCATGAATTGCCTGAGCAGAATGGCACATAGCCTCAGATACCTTCCTTGTAAGTTTAAACATATATAGTAACCCCCAACACTAAGAGAGAAGGAAACTTTAAGCCTGATAAAGGTCTAGTGTGATAAAGGTCTAGAGTGATAACTATGGAAATTGGTGCCAGTAATCTCCGAGTTCCAAATCTCACCCCTGCTACTATTTCTTACCACGTCCTCTCTTCTCCCGGCTTTGCACAATTTCAATTACCAAATTATTTATGTTACAGCATCCCAGGACCTCACGACAGACAGTTCTGACTGAAGGTTTTTAAAAATCCAAGGCGCCACTCTTTGAACTTCAGTGTGCAAACCTATGTGCTGAAATACCTCCTAACTGTCCTGCCAAAGAAGGAAGGACAAAATAGATGCATGAAAAATAGTATATGTAATGTAAACTCCACTCTGCAATATAAAGAGTTTGAGTGTTTTATTTGTGACGGAATTCAGGTGAAACTCTTACCTTTCCTATCTTTGTTACTACAAGTACACAGGCCCTTTGCTGCAGCCATCTCTGCTCCTTTATAAGGATAATATCAAGTGTCTAACCTACTAAGGTAGGGAAACGTTTTTAAGCCAAGTTAAATGGGTATGGGAGATTTACGGTACTTTTATCTGTGCATTTGAATTTACAGTAACATTTTCACAAGGTGCTGCAAAATTTGTTTGAGGCAGCATCTGTAGTTTCCTTTTGTGCACAGAAGTACACCGAGGATTCTGGCACATGAATAAATATTTCTAATTAAACGCTATCATTAACTGTTGGGGCATGTAGCATTTGCAATTTTTCATCTCGTGTGCATTCTGCAAAGTAGGGTCTCTCTTGACTTACCCATTTTAGCCATCATTTCTAGACTTAAAAAAAAAGGAATGAAAAAACCTGCCATAAAAAGGCATGACAATGCAGACCTTAAGTTTTGCTGAATAAAGCAACGAGTATAGTTAATCAGAGCTGGTCATTAAGACAAAGCACTAAGAGAACAGCTATTTCAGTCACTTACACAAAGGTAACAATTTATTTCTTATTTATACTCCTTTCTGCTAAGGTTCTGCCCTTTCACCCCAAAGGCAAGCATCATTGTTTTTACAGCTGGCTTCACGGAAGCAGTTGTTTATGAATGGCTATATTGCTTCCATTATAACCGCAGACACATCCTCTCTAGTAGCTCACCCAAATGCCAGGACCCATTTTAACACAGCTAGCCAGAGCTGCCACTCACCACATCACATCAGGGGCAGCCCAGGTGACCGCCGCAGCAGGGCATCCCCACAGCCGTCCTTGCTCAGGCAACCGCCCTCCCCACCATCCTTGCACAGGCAATCCCTCCTCACCTTTCAAGCTCCAGCTAATGACACAGGATTATAATTTACAACCAGGAGACTGCAGACGGCGAATGGCTTTCCCTACAGTGCTAGTCTGGGAATTACTCCGCATGGGGTTTTATGAGGGGATGTTAGTCCGGGACCTTTACTCTCAGGACCATGAGTATGGCTACAGCTACATTATTTTATTCCCAGCGACCACCGAAGCTTGCAGCAGGGACAGAGGAGAGCAGAAGGAACAAACTCCTTCCCCACAATGCTCAGGAGACATCTCCTGCACAAAAATGCAGGAAACTTCATGGCTGCCTTGCAGCTTTTCTGCTCATCTCTCAGTAGTGAAGGCAAATGTCAAATGCTGCTTAGGGAGTAGGGAGACTTAAAAGTAATGTATGGGGGAGAGCAGCTCAGCTAAAAGTAAGGAAATACAGGTAATTTTTTATCATTTGCAGCTCTGTTTTAAACTAAAACTCTCCATGTTGGCTGGTTACACCAAAAAAATTTAATGGCAACATTCAGGAGAAAAGGAGCTATGGCACTCTGATACCCAGCCCGGCCTGTAATTTTAAAGATTCTTGTTCATTAGAAAAGATGTACATAATTCTGAGGTCTTTAAGGTTCACTTACCAACAGTTACAGGAAATTCAAAGTACAGAGTGTTCCTGATCTCTCATTTCTTAATTTTATTAACTTGGGAAGAAACTAAGCTCTGGAAAAAGCAGGTGAATCTCCACTACTTCACATCCCTGTGCTCTCATTTGTTTCCCTCTTCTTTGTAGCCTCTGTCCCTCCCCCAGTTTGATGTTATTTTGTTCTCTTCTGTGTTGGCTTTGCATCTTCTTGCCTCTCTCCTTACACTGCTGTCCCCTGTTGTGCTGCTTTGTTCCCTCTCTACTAAATGTACCATCAATAGTGAGTGAGGGTTTGGGTAACCGCCACCTCACAGCTGGGGTGAAGGATGAGAAAAGAGAGACCAGAACAGCTCAGTGAAGTGAGGCACTGAAGTGACCTCAGCCTCGACGTGATCTCAAATCCTGACAAACTCAGTTCCCAAAGCTGTGGAAGGGCCATGAACCAGCCCGCACAGGAGCCAAATGCCGAGACCAGCCCGGTGCCACAGGACGCGGCAGCAGAGCAGGTTCTCCCAGCCTTGCACCAGGGTCACCCAAGAGAAGACGCTGCCTGTGGGTCTTGTAACCACCCTATGGAGCAAGCACTGTTATTCACACTGTCACGTGCAGGATGACAAAGCAGGACAAAGAAAACACGAATTCCTTTAGCTCTGGGAGAAGGGGTTCTCTTCTCCTTTTCCTCCCCACCAGTGGTACCAGAGTGCCCACAAATATAACACCCGTCCTCTGAAATCAATATACTCCCTAAATACAGTCAATAAAGATTTCAAGCTCTTCTAACAGGCGCAACGAGGGTGGATGGGAGAGATGGAATAGCACAGGTCTTTCTTTCACAGCCCTTTTGTGCCAAGACACACCGTTCCCGATACACAAAACGCATGCAGAATTTGTACGAGTTCTAATACTCAGCTTCAGCCCACTGCAACAAGAGGGTTAATTAACAAGCTATGCAGGCTGGTTATAGCCAGCAAGAAGCAACAACCTATTTTTCTTTAACAAAAAAAAGAAGTCAGTAATTCTTGGAACATTTATTAACGCCCTAGTATAGGCAATTACTGTAAGATAAAGGTCTGCCAGTCTTGCATTAACATAAAGTGCTGCATGTTGCTTTTCTACAGCACAGTTATGTCCACAACAGTGTGAATAAATGCTAACATCTGAGTTTTAAGCTTGATTCAACCCCCCATAGTCTAACATTTTTAGCAGATCTTCGCTCTCAGTGTCTGGCCACAAAAAAAAGAACTATCATTTTATATATGCCAAAAAAATGCAGGACGGCATTTCACTGACATACCGTTTTGTAGCACAGTTTAAGGTAATATCACGCATTTCCTAACATGCAGAACTGAAAAGAGGAAGGGGGGGTAGGAAGCACAAAACCCAAAGATCATTCCTGCTGTCTGCTAGGTTCTGTAGTCACATACAACATAAAAAAAAAAAAGTGGTAATTTAAAAAAAAAAGGCTTTGTAATAGACAGTACACTGCCAACCAGCTTTAAATTGAATTACACAGCCTGCTAATCTTTATGATGAAATCAAATTTCTTTGAACACTACACATTATACTAAAATCTGCAGCACTTTCTTCCCCCAGCCCCAACCTCTCTGCTCAAATCAACTCCTCCACCCCGAAACCATTGTTCTTTCTAAGCAGGAATGTGATGCTCCACTAACAGAAAGACTTATCATTTTAATTAGCTATTGTTACTATGGTGTGCGTGATGTGACAATTTAGGAGAGAAGCATTTTTGCACTTTGTATTTTTGATGCAAGATTTAATTTGTAAGTGACAAAATAAAGTGATGGTGTACAAAGAATATATACTTTGACTGCTTTCCACTGAAATCATTCTCATGTTATGATATGCGGCTGCGGCAGCAATGCTGGAGAAAGACTCTTGATGACAATGTCTATAAAACTTTCTATTTGGGTGGCATTACTTGTTTCATGCCTGGTCAATACAACAACCATAAATCTTTGTTCTGTTTTAAAGCAGATTTGCAGGAAAGACGGAATTGAAAGGAAGAATTATTTTGGTTATTTTATAGATTTGTTTTGGTTATGGTTTGTTATTTGAAACCCGATTATCCCCCCCTTTTAAGACAACAGCAGTCCAGGCAAGCAGATCCAAGAAATGACTGAGCAATTATTGTGATTGAAAGTCCTGTCCAAGAATTGTGCAATACTTTCCAGTGCTCGCTGGCTCCTTTCTTTCATTGAGAATTACCAAATGAATACGTTAGGTTTAAACATATAAAGAGCCACTCAATCCAGAACATCATTCTCTTCAAAAGCACATTTCACCTGAGCCAAGTTTTCTAATGGCTGTTAAATAACACCTTAATGTTTGGTTTGACTGATCATGGCAGGTAGTACACAACTTGAACAGAGAATTCTACACTGTATCTCTTGGAAATCAGTGACTAGAGTTTAGAAAAAAACCTCAAAGTTTCTCTGTATGCTATTAACAGATAGTAAAAACAGTTTCTTGTGAGATTTCTTGGCATGAGAAGTTGCCAGGAATAACAAGAGCAAAACAAGAAACAACAGATCAGATATGAATTAACTTACACTGCTCCTCGTGCACAAAATCTACTTTAGTCACTGGAAATGTTACTATCTTGACACTCATTTCTATATAATTTCTTCTCTTTTACCTTTTAAGTTATACTTCTAGGGTTCTATCCTCCACAAAGCATCTAGTACCTGCCTCAGAGCAGAGGATAAATATGATAATATGAAGCAGCAGCTATAACAACCATAGCACAGAAGCAGCATTTTGCACTTTTTTTTCCCACTTTTCTTTTCACATTTCAATGTAGATTGCTACATCAGGAAAACATTATTCAGCTTATTACCACAAATCCACATGGCTGTATTTTCACACTATTTTAAAAATACAATAAAATGTAACATTGAAATTATTTTTGTATTCCTCTGAGAAGAAAAAAATTAAAATTATTATTAATATATCTAAAAAAGTTATATGCAAACAAAAGCTGAGCACTGATGATTAATTTAGTCAAGCCATATGGGAATTTAAAACTAAGAACAAGTGAGAATTTAACTGTGACATTAAACACAGTCCAAGTTAGAACAAAAGCAAAGGAAGTATTCTTAAGTAGTGATACGCAATAAAATCTAAATAAACTTGGAAGAAGCTTTTAAAAACTTACTGTAAAGACAGAGTGAGATACATAACCCAGAGAGCAAAATAAGTAAAAAAAAAACTCAACTCACAAATCACACGAAACTCCTAACAGTATCAGAGGGATAGCAGAATGCCAACACCAACAGAAGAGTCAACTGTCCTTCAGCAGCCAGCTCAACCTCGTATTAAAATAAGTGTATCCCATTCCAGTGCTTGAAGCCTAAAGAAGCTCCTCACCAGAGTCACCCACAGAAGACATGGCTGTTTTCAAACTCAGGCTAATAGATTTTCCAGGGAATTGCTTCCCTCTCTCCCAGAACAGCTGTGCAATACTCATACATACTTACAGGCTCAAAGCTACCTCAGCATTTTCTTTCACTTGCAATGAATGCAATTTTTTTTTTTGAAGTGCTAAGAGTTTTGTTCATCAAAATGGCATTTTATGTTTAGTCAATTATTCATTCTAGCTATAACAAGTAAAGCAATATAGGGTTCAAAATATGCTCCAGATGGTAAAAACACAAATCAGAAATAAATCGATTTATAAAAATAGGAAGAGATTTGGTTTTATTGCCATAATTCTACTTTAAAATATTTGTAAGTTTCCTTCTGGTTCTAAATGAGTTCAGAATACTTCGAGTTAATATCCCTCTGAATTTGGAGAAATTTAGAGCTTATTGGTTTGTTTTTATAAAAAAGTATCATGTCAGATGCTAAAATAATTCACATCAGAAGTATACTTTTACAGAGCAAAAGTTCTCAAGAACAAATACTTCATCACAATGAAACTGTTTCCAGCATACATCAGCAAAAGGAACACACTCACACAAAACCCTAAATGAAATATGCCTGGAGAGGAGATGAAGCCTAGATAAAATAAGGGAATAACTGAGCCAGACAAGAGAGACTGAGAAAGGATACAAGAGGAATGTGACCCCGAATTTTTAAACAGTGATAAGAAGAGAGCTTGATCTTTCTATTATACTATTTTGTTAGTTAATTTTTTTCAGATTATATACTATCTTCAAGATCAAACACTATTTTGGCAGGTGTCTTGCTTACAGTTTTGAATAGAATTTCCAGTTTCTACAGTATTAATGCAGAAATCTAAGTGTAGACAGGAATCATGTCTGTCCACACCTCCGAGAGCAATGCCACATTTCCATTGCTCTTCCCATTTTGTCACCTATTCCCTCTAACAGCCAGCAATTCCAAGCTGACACTGCTATTTTCAATAACTAAACATTCACACAAAAATGAACTTTAGAAGAGCTGACAATATGTTTCTGAGGACCACATCCACATACGCAGAGTGTAACAAAACCTCCACGTTAAAACAGTATAATGATTCTTTTCTTCTCACTTTAAGTAACATGATGGAGAAACTGTACCACAAAAAAAAAAGCTGAATTTTTATTTTAGCTCCATCAACAATGTTTATACTAAAGGCAAGGATAAATTACAGGTAAATAAACATTTGTTCCAGTACAAACCCATATGTATTTGGCCACTAAACCATTCACAAAGTTCCTCAAGTCATTATCTCACAGAAATTAAAAGAAACATGCATTCAAAACAAAAGCAAGCCATGAAAGAAAAAACATGCAACAGACAAGTTGCTAAATCCCAGAACAACTCGGAAAAAACCTAGCCAAATTCTACTCTCAGCTCCTCAGACATTAACCAGCAGTAATTTCACCTACTGGACTTATTCATATCTACCACTGCAGAATTTTGCCTAGTTTGTCCAATAACGTGCCTTATATTACAAACCTTGCATGGAAAAAAAACCCCTAAAACAAAAAATGAACACAGTAAGAGATAACCACTAGACAAAAAAGAACAAAACTGGCTATTTGAGAAAAATTACTAAACCAGACGCATATTATTCACACGAGTAAGGATATGCACAATCAGGCCCATACTAATTGAGCACAACAAACATATCGTCACTCATTAAAGATCTATCTGCCTGAATTTATCTTTGCTTTCTCTTCAAGTCTTACGAGTTATTCAATCACTTCCCATCACGCAAGAAAGGAAATATTGCACTATGAAGACAGAGCTATAATTAGATATTGCTGTATTTCACTTCCCATATATGATTGAATGAGAATGAATGGGAAAAATATGAACAGTGATAATAATAGTATGTTGAAACGTTCAGTAAGAAATATATTGGGCACAGAATAACATCTTAATTCTTCCTCAGCACATAATGTTGTGTTTACTGCAAGGTCAGTTAAGTTACTATAAGAGATTTTTAACGAAAACAATTATAAATTTCAAATAACTGTGTTTAAAGCATTTAACAGTCACTAAGGTCAAGTGATTACAGCAGTTACAAGACCCAAGGGACATGTTCACACCAAAACAAAAGTGAATGAATTACCTCAGCCAGTGTATGTAATCACTAAGTGACCACAGAGGTTATTCAATGCATGAGCCCAGATGACTTTCATGCAAAACCAATAATGAAAATTTATCAGCCAAAGAGGAAAAAGCGTAAGAATTAGTAAAAGTCGCAGGAAGGGCTGAGAGCTCGGCGGAGAGGGAAAGAGGGCGTGGAAAGCATGTTCTGTTATTTGCCTGCAGAGACGACGAAGAAGGATTAATATTAATGAAATGGATGGATAAGATGTTGAACATTTTGCTCACGTGAGATACCCAAAGAGTTGCAAAGGGATGCAAGACCCACAAAATACAAAACTGCAGGGTTGACAGACGTGCTTTCAGTCCTGTATAACTCTGGCACATGTAACACCCAGTAAAGTACAAGCGAGGCACGGGTTCAGAACAATCATCTTTTAACTTTCCCCTTGGCTTTACTGCCAAGAAAATTATGGATCATTATTGTGTTTTATTTATCCCATTATATAATCCTAGTGGACATGAGGCCCTGTTGTTCTACCGCAGAGTAGGTAAAATAAGCTGTAGGATGAAGCCTAGCTTTGATCTCACTTCTCTCCCTCAAGGTATAAACGATACAAATGCCTTGTCTTCATTACTGCTTTACAACACGACTGCCAGTGGAGAAAACCATGCACACAAAAGAGATGAAAACCTCTTTCTATAAGGACAACGTTGCATGGGATGGGAGTTCTCAGTGTATTGCTTTGGAATAAGGCTCCTAGTAACTACAATGAAAAAAGATGCCTCTCACTAAGTGGCAGAAGAAAAAGGAATCCTGCTTCTTCCTGCTTGCCACTGGCATGTATTTTTTAAACAATTACCTGTCATCACCTCACAACCTTGAAGTTATTAATCTTCACAATATACATAGTAAATATTAAAACGCGATTACTCCCATTTTGCAGATAGGAGCCTGAAATAAAGTGGCAAAAGGACATGCCTGACTTCATAGCATTTTGATGCCAGATGAGGAGAGGACAGCACTGGAGCAACTACTCACCATCACGATTGCACAGGGGAATCAATTTGCTGCCTCACCTTATGCTATAAACCTAATAACTGGTATTGTCATCTATATGAAAATGCAAGTGGACTCTGTGCATGCTAACAAAAAAAAAAAAAAAAGAATGAAATAACAAAAGCAGTTTTCTCTGTACCTGAAATATGAAAGCCTGAGGCCAAAGCCAGTAGGTCCTCACACAGTCAAAGCTTCCAGTTTCAATGACACTGACTGCCAAAGAATGCAACACCTGCTTTCTCAGACAAATACTATACTGACTTCTACAAGAACTATATATATGCTAAGAAAGCCCCATGGTAAATTACTGAGGCTGGAACAAAACCTATTCAAAGGGTTATAATTCTTCTGTTGCAAATGTTAAACCAAGGATCTATGTGATGAAATAACATCATCATGAAACACCAGTTAAAATACAAGGAACTCCAAGTGGCTGCCAATACTATAAGATTCCCCACAAAAGGGTGAAAACACTCTAGCAGCATACTTGCTTTGGCTTTCAGCAGTACTGAGTTAGCTATTTCAAATGCCAGGCACTGGGCACGGGCTCTGGCTTTATCACAACAATCCTTGTGAATGACCCAAAGTCCAAAGAGGAGCTTTGGGAGCCAGCCACTGCTCTTAGCAGTGCATTCAGGGTAGACTTTGGAGGTCTACGCTCTCCAGAAAGCAATTCCTTTTCTGGAGTTGCCTGGCATCTGTAACAACTGAACCTCATTGAAGAGCAGTGCTGTCCAGCTTCTCTACAAGGACTGAAGCTTGGTGGGACCACACGGCCCACTCCCAGTGAAGCTGTGCAGCCTCCCACTGCCCTTACCTTGCTTGCTCCTCCCCCTTCACAACACTAACATTTACAGGTTATCAGAAAGAACGCTCAAAAGTTGAGGAAGATCATTCCTACTGTGACTCTTCCCTCAACCTATGTACATACCCACCTACTTCTCCTACCACTTCTGATTTCCCAGTCCGGCAAGGACATTCCTAAAAAAAGGATAGTTTTGAGCCCGTAAAATCTACTGCTGCTTTCTAGAAATAAGAACGATAAAACTAAATTACAGTAATATGGCAGTATCTGGAAGCCTCAGTCCCACAGGCACAGCAATAAAACGAAGGAAAAACGTTCTTTAAAATGGGCTATGGAAATCAGAGGAGGTCAGAAGGAAGACAAAAAGAACAGTATGGAGAAAATGCAAAGGAGGGTGAAAAGAAGGATAATGTGGAAGCTCTTCTATTTAAAAATTCCTTTTGTAAATCCCAGTGTTCTTTACTTATCTCTTGAAGGGTCAGCCAAGGAACTCCAATGGAATAAAATGATGCTATTAAAGGCATTTAGGGATGTGGCCCTCATACAGCAGGCAACAGAGAGTGCAGTGATGGAGGTAAAGGATTATGACAAAGCTATGCTTTCAAAGGTTTTTACATAATGCTGTAAATTCATTCTAATGTTTCTTGAAGATCAGCTGTTCCAGTCACCTTCACCTCTGACTGCTTCTAATGCAGATGGTGACATGGCAGTACACAGCCAGCCTACCAGTGGCATTTACAACAGAAACACCCTGCACAAGTTCCCCTCCTTCATTTTGGTGTTCTGTCCTTGCAATTTAATTGCCCTCATCTGTAGCAATACACTATCAAGGCACTGCTATCAACTACACCAGAATACGAAAGATGTTCTGCTGAAGAGGCATTGAGTGCCTGGCATTCAAATTTAAAATGCCAGCACTCAAAGGGGCAATCATGTGCATACCACCCCCCAAAAGTTCTCCTCTTCCAAACACTATTATTGATTTTGCTATCCTATACTGTGGGAAGAAGGATTTTCATAATTTCCAAATACACTGTAACTTTCAGCACTGCTTTCAATTATGGTAAACCCCAAATACAAAGAGCAATAGTTTTGGCTGTAGGCATAAAACCCCACAGCATCACCTAATAGGACGCTATATGCGTTCATATGAAGTGCCACCACCCCCTCAGTGCACACAGAAGGCTGCACAGTCCTTGCCATGGAATGACAGAATCTTTTCCCCCCAAGATAATGCAGAAATACAACAAAGTCTCTAAATTTGTCTTAATTAACAGAATCATACTGAGGCTATAAACAGCACATCACATGAGGACAAGTGAAGCAAGGGAGGGGGGGGGGATTTTCAAGTGCTCTAATTCAATTAGGAGGCAGTGACTGACACTTGGATAGGAGAGGTTAATTGGGGTCACCAAAACGCAGTAATTCCTTACCTAACCAGTCATTAAACTTCTTAACCTCTGAGGGCAGTCCCAGTTCGGTGAAATCGCCCGTGTGCAGAAGGATGTCCCCATAAGGCATCTGGATGCCATCTGTTCTGGAGTGTGTGTCTGAGACGCAGACAAATCGCGTGTGGCCCGCTGGTTTTGGAGTGTCATATGGGATAGGGTCGACCCTAAAGCAGACACATAAAGATCTCATAACAGTTACAAGGTTAAAACCCTCACACCTATTATTTCAGATATCAACACAGATCTATCTCTATGCAAGCGTGCATGCACACACACACACATCCATTTACACACACCACGCTGAAAGAAAGGACTCTGTAATGCAACACTGCCAAAATCCAGATGGGACCACAGTGCTTCTTAAATACTTACCTGGTAAGGAAGGAAGATTAAAAAATACACAAGATGTGGCCAGTTTCTGACACTAAAGTTCATTTAAACATTGGAAATAAGGGATTTGAGAGATTTTGAATTCAGATATATTTTTTCCATCATCTGCCTTATACATGAACAAGTGCGTAGGCCATTAAATAACAGGTCTCGCAGGAGGGCCAGCAACAGGCTCTCACTTGAGCCGAGCAGCTTAGCATCTGATTTTGTCCAAGGGCATAGGCACTCCTACAGAGTCCAGCAGGAATATTTGTTTACACACAATCAGGTACATTCAGGAATGCTTTGATGAAGCTGGAAATTACAGAACTGAGTCTAATGACAACTTCTTACCCTCATACAAAATCCTGAGCTCATCTTCCCGAGATCTATAAAGTCAGGTACAGCTGTGGCAGAGCACTAAGCAACCATATATAAACCATTTTTTTCTATAGCCAATGATGTTAAAAATTTAGTTTAATTGGTTATTTGCAAGCTACACTTGTTAACTTGATCTTATCAACGTATGTGACCCAGCACAGAAGTTTGATTTTGAGGTGTTTTGTTTTTTTGTATTTAAGTTTAAGCAGAACAGAGAAAAATAATAGGAGAGAGAAGTGCTTTATGCATACTTAGTGGTTACAAGTTTTAATTTGTAACACAATAACTTAAAAGGCAACCCAGTAGCTACTTTGGAACAGCAATTATTTCTCTGCAGAGTTACCATAATTTGATTTGCTCAACTTAACCCAACATGTAATAGCACAGCATCTGGATTAACATCACAGAAAACTCCATCCCAACTCCACAAAACTTCAACCCATTCCACTGATGTGCCACTTTGATCATGGTTAGAGCTTAGCTTCAGCTAGAAATTTTGAGGTATGCAGGAGTTACGTCAGCGTAATAGTCCACTTACGTTTCAAATCATCAGAGCAGTGAAACCAAGCTCTAACTATTTTAAAGCACCCAAAATAATGCTGTTCTAAGACTTATTGGGACAAACCGACACAACACACATTCAAAAATCAGTGCCTGAAAGTAAGAAGAAAATTAAACAAGTTTTATTAGTTTTGTTCTCCATGCTGTATGAAAATAAAAACAAGTAACTAGCACACATAACCGTGAATCTTTTTCTTAAATTCTCATAGCTGTAATGAGTTGTATGATCAGTAATAGAAAATAAAGCACAAATCCTAAGAACATATAGACTTTTGAAGTATTCCTTTCTTTACAGAACTGTATTTACTATTTTTAGTGAATTAAATTAGTATTTAGTATTTACTATACACTAAACTGTGTGAAAACTTCCACCAGTGTCTTTAACTTCAGCTCCCTACACAGGTGAGAAAGACGAAAAGCATCCTCCAGGGAGCAATTCAGCTCCCTACACTGGGGAGTTTATAGTGCTTCAAGAAATCAGACTCCATTATGGATATGTACTGGTCTCCAATGGAAAAAATGTCCATGGGAACACACAAGATTTCATTGAGTCTTTTAGATTTGGTAGAATATTTACTAACAGATGAAATTTTAGCATGGGGGGGTAGGTAGGGAAGATATTATTTGTTAAGACTGTATTTTCCCAGGTACCATAATTGAGTATTTCCAATCAAACTGTATTTACCATAAATGTACCACATTTGGTTGCCATGGTCCACTGAATTATTTTTCAACATTCAGGCTCTACAAGATGATGTTTACTTTAATTTGGCCTTTACTTTAAAAACAGATTTTACTGCAGGCTGGACTGGATGGGAAGGAGCAGTTCGGTAGACAACTGGTTTTGGTTTTGGTATTGCACCTCCTATTCCACCCAAAGCACCAGGTACGATTAGTTGAGCCATACAACTGGCTAGCACTACAGAAAGCCACTGCAAAAATCTGAACTCTGACAATCAGTGGATTCTTCTTCTCTGCAAGGGTCAGAAGTTAATAAGGTTATTATTACAAAGGAAAATTCATTTACCCATTGAAATCACACTGGCAAGCTGGGCAGAACTGTAAGTATAGGCCATAGTGCTTTTGTATTTGGTATCTTCCTCCCAGTTACTGAAGGTAAGCTGAAACTTTTTTAATAGTATGCCACACAGTAAACATGGTGGTCTCCAAATCAACGTTTCCACACTTCCAAGTATGTTTACTCCAGACAACAGGAAAAATGAACACCAGCTTTCATCAGTACCACGTACCTCGTTCAGATCGTCTCTGCTCGAGCTACGACCAGCACTGCCTGTCTCTGGGGAGTCCAGTTTTGTTCGTACACAGCAGCTATGATTTTGCTATTCTCTGCAGTTTATTTCCAAACAAAGCTTGTTTTGCTTCAGGCAATCCCTATTAGAGTATGACACCAAAATCTGGTTTAGGATTTTTCTATCCATGCAATGACTGACTTACAGAAAATTCTATAATTGAAATTCATTAAGTTTCTGACCCTTCTTTCTCCTCTTCACAAACACTACGACGTTGCCAAGTAACCTTTTTTCTACATCCTAGCTTAATTTCTTCCCTTATTCACTACCGTTTGCCTACTAAGTATTTGAAAGTGAGATACTGAAGGTTATTGTGTTCAGCCCATCAATTTCTCTTACTCAAAACAGTCCTTCAATAGAAACATAATAAAAGTGGTGTTATTGCCAGTCCTAAAGGCTCAAGTTTTCTTTTCATCCACAGCTACAGTACGGCACACAGTAACGCGAGATTTTTCTTTTTCACTGTATCATGAGAGGATTGGCCTCTGAACTCGTGAGATCAGGTACCGCAGTAGGTGAAGCACTGCCCTTTCACAGCGTTTGGTGCCATGCTGCTCACTAGCAAGCTTCTACCTGGGCTGTGAACGTCATCCCTTCTTCTGGTGGTCTGCTCGCCTCACGACCCAAGATCTGGGGATCACAGACTGGCATTTCTAAAAGCTCTGTAACAGGTATGCATCTGAGCCTCACTGCAATTCAACAGGAGATAAAATAATTATTTCAGCCCTGCCCACCACCAGTCTCTCCTGAATCAGAGCACATACCTAAGAAACTCAACACATTCTTTACCATTTGTTCCAAAGACAGTGCATCCAGCTAACCTTGACACTCTCCATCACAACCAATACTGTGTTTTTTCAGTATTCTTGAGCTGGCAGACTGAATTACAGATATTTGATCACTGCATTTGGAAAAGTACGCTCATGGAAAGATGCGGTGAATGTTATTCCAGAATAATTTAAATGTTCATACATTAGGATTAATACAGCAATCGGGAAGTGGAAAACAACCTAACAAAACAGCCAAGTACCAAAACGAATGAAGATTTTTTTGCCTTAAGTGAGTAAATGATTTTGAGCATCTAACTTCCTTTGGAGACAGCGGTTTACAGGTACTTATCTATCCTAAGATATCTTGCATCTTAGAAAATCAAGCACTTAGGTGTTGTTTCGAAAGTTCATGTAAGACCTAGAATGAAATCCTGTAAGGCAGTTGAGCAATGACTGCTTTCTAAGATCATGACAGTAATATAAGATCTGTCACATTTAATGCATTTATGACAAGAGTTTAGAAATCAGAAGGGACAATGTAATCTTCATACACTTCTATAAGGACCTTGTTTACCAGATAATTAACTTGGCTTTACTAAACTGTCCTTACTGCCAGTTGTTTTCATTTAGAGTAAGAGTCCCTCAGGTACAAACCTCAAATTTACAGTTCCTCACACATTGCTGCAGCTGCATCAAACGACAACGTAAACCAGGCTGCGATCTGCCTTGCTCAGCCATCCCTAACCAGTATCTTCCTCCAAAACCACCGTTACCAGGGCACTTCCCAGACGGTGGGGCCGTGTAAGCGAGGCAGCCGAGCGCTGCCCCTTGCCCTGCCGCCTGTGTCGGCCAGGCTGCTGGCAGCCGGTGCTGCTCCCGGGACTGCACGGACGGGGAGCTGTACGCTGTCCTCATCCGTCGGAGAGCAAATTCTGTCATGGCTTTACGCTTTAAAAGCGAAGATTAAGTAAATTAGCAGCAATGAGCAATGCAGAAGTTATCAAGGGGTTTGACAGTGAGGTAGAAGGGCTGAATTCAGAAACTCACAGAAACATTGAGCCTTTCACATGCACGGAGGCAAAGGACTTGGTTTAGGAAGTCACGCTATGGAACAGACACGTTAGCTGTGTCTTTCAGTCCAAGCTTACGCGAGTTGCTCATAATGATGTCTTATAAATCAGCAGCGTTACAAAAGTACCTCTGAGACAGAAAGGGCAGTGCAGCCCTGCAAGAGACGTAGCTGCAGGCAGAACTGCACTGGGACCCTGTTTTCAAAGATAATTTAGAAAAGACACAAGCATCATTCTTCTGAAAGAAATATAAGTTTTGATTGCAATGGTTAATTCTGCATGGGTGAGTTCGAATGCCAAAAATACAAGGCTCTGGCTGGGTTAGCTGGTCCCCAGGAATGCGTGTGCTTAGAGAGCTGAAGCTACAGCCTTTTCACCTCCCTGTTCTCTTGGGTTTTGAGATATGCAGACCCCAAAACCCCTCTTATAGAACAATTCCCAAGAAAGCAATTCATCCGTGAAGACAGAATAAAAATCTTAAACATTAAGCCAGGAAGAATTTCCAGTTCCTAACATCGAATACATCACTCAGATGAAGGCAGCACCTATGCCGGACAAAACATTTACAACAGATGCTGAAAACCCCTCTCCCTGCCCCAAGCCTACACCTCAGACCAGCACTGTTACTGCTTACAGTGCACTAGTTTTTAAGCTGGTTCTGTTGGCCTTGCCACAGGTGAACAAGTCAGCAGTCAGTGCAAAGACCACGTCATTTTACTCTTTCCCAGGCTCACCAGATACACGAATAGTCCCGTGACATACAGGCCCATGTCCTTCCTAGACTGTGTCACATCATATGCTGTCTTTTTACCTCTTAATAATTTCTCCATTGGGTTATATCTGTGACTGAACTTGTGGGTTTGTTTTTTTATGACATCTAAATTAGAATTCATTATAGATCCATTTAAGCACAGACGTCAAGTCTGTGTACCACATAAAATCTGTGTGTGGTGTTGCACTTTACTGTTTTGGGAGCCACCTGGAGGCACACTACCTAGTAACTATTCTGTATTAAAAACATATCTGTATTACTAGCTTTTTAAAAACCACCTACTCGTACTTGCTATGAATAGTCAGTTTTATTTATTTACAGTTTAGCTTGCTCTTGCAAAATCTTCATACTCTTCTTGCTACTCCTATTTTCAAAATTTGTAAACCAAATACTTTTTCAAAGAGCCAGTTAGCTTGCTATATTTATTTTAAGATAAAAATAAAAACATTTTCTGCAAAAACACTTTTAAAAGGTTGTTTCTAAGTGCTGTTACTTCCCCCTCCTCAGCTAAGGCAACAAAAGATAATTTTGTTGAAACCGGAAGACAAAAGCAATATACTTTCTACATCATCAGCTTCTTCTTTCTTTGAATTCATACCTTTGTCTACACATGCTCTCTCTGGCATGGGAAGTTCAGGAGAAGAGAAGAATGTGAATTTCTGTGAAAACTCCTTGCTGTGGTACTTAAAGTATTTGTTACTGTAGCCAAATCTCACAGCTTTGTCATATTGTGATATTTGTTATTTCTCTTACAGCCAGTCCCAAGTCCTGGAATTGGGTGATCGTGTGAGACCTGTGGCTTAATTATTTTTGTCAAAATACATCAATAAGTCTCTCAGTTGAAGAAAAATGCATGAAATGGATCTGTATGCCCTGCAGAAGTTCACGAAATTGAATGAAATAAGATGTGTAATTGTTCTTCTTTTAAAAAAAATCTCAGGACTATTAGGCCAACTTCATAATTTTAGAACCAGTTTTAATGCCACAGACCAGAAGGACTATATCAAAATCAAACTGTAAATGTGTCTACATTTTGAAACAAAAATTTAACATCTGAATTTAAAATCTTCAGCTCCAAACATTAACATAAGCCTTAAAATGTAGCGTCATTTAGTTTAGAGTTGATCAAGATGATATGAACATGGACACGTTACTGAAGGCTTCATACACTATCAGATTAAAAACCAAAACTCCAGCATCAAGTGTGGAGCAGACACAGTGCCCCTGTTCTTCATTAGAACTTACTCAAAATCTTTTGAGCTGCTTCACTCTCCCAAAGCTACAAGGGACCAAGCTTTCTGTGCCTGTGTTGCTCTGCAACTGCATCTCCCACAGCTGGATGCAGTTCCCCAAATTCACAAGGCTTCCTGGAAGATACAGGCGTTTTCTTTGTATCTCTACTGAAGCACTCTTATTTCTTACAAGTACCACCGTGACAGCACCCATCCCAACACCCAACATTTCAACTCCCCTTCGTGCCCCAGCTGCAGGGCGCTGGCAGCGATGGCGCACGCGGGAACAGCCTTCCCACGCCTGCGGCACCCTGCGGCCAGCCGGGCAGAGAAATCGCAACCCCTCGCCCACCACGATGAAACACCAGCGAAAGGGCCATCGCTGGGCATGCACCAGAGCCAACAGTGCACGGTCAAGACCAAGGCTCTTGGATGACAAAAATCCAGAAGAGGGCAAATTACACAAAGGGAGGCTGTAAGACTGTTGGGATGGTGACTGAGACCTTGGTGTTTTTCCAAGGACTCGCCAGACCCCAGGGATTTTATCCAGTGCTCTCTCTCCTTTGCCATAGGCTCAGCCACCTATGGTCGGATGGACACAGCCCCGGCATGCACGGCTGTGCCTCCCCAGCAGCTCCATCCAGTTGGCTTTGCTCCCTGAACTGGCTCAGCTCACCAAGTCCAACAGGTCCTGGCATCTTTAACTCCTTGAGCCATCTCACTGTGATTGCCAGGGTAGATGATGGATTCCCACGCACAGCTGTAGATCCCTATCCTAAATGAGACTCTACATGACGAGGGCCCAGCCATAGGAACTGATTAAGAGCAAAAAAAAAAGTACATGCCTGGAAAAGAGGGAGGAGTGAAAGAGAATACCACATCCAGCTGACAACAACCATTTTGATTTCCTTGCTTAAGAAATGCTAGTACCCATGGGTAAAGCCAGACACCACAGGTTACCATGGATTTCCTCAGCCAACAGGGTAGCAAACAAACTGGAGAAAAAGCCAGGTGGGGTGGTGGGACTGGAAGGAAACCCAGCAGGGCAAACGCTCCGGTAACAGCACGCCAATGAGATGGCAATGGTTGCGCCAGCCTAACACCCACCATCGGGGAGGAGAGGCAAAAGCGTTCGCACCAGGTAAGGAAATGACTGCAAGTCAGCAACCTGCCTAGGGCCACCTCAGCACCTCTGCTCCCCTCCCAGGAGCTCCTTTCCCATGGCCGGTCGCATTCGAGAGCTCAGTGCTGGCCCCCCCAGGGCTAACGCGGGGCACACGGCAGCTTAGCACCCATCGCGCGCTCCTGGCTGCCACGCAGGAGATGCGCCTCCAGCCCCACGGTGCTAACGCTCCGACGTAAGGATCGGGGGGCCTGGAAATTCACGCTAGTCAGCCAAGAATTATTATCACTTTGTAACTTGAATTTTAAAATTCCAAAGAAAACGGGCCTTTTACAAATATTTCTGAAGCTGTAGCGACTACTTTATAAAATGGTCTGGCAAACAGATTAACTTCTCAGTATTTATAACTGGTCTCCTGATTTTGAAAGGGAAACTACAAAAACTTTGACGAAGGAGACAGGGAGGTTATCTGATTGTGTCGTACCCTCCAATGAAAGGTGGACTGCCTCCAAAGTCTTACAGCATAAATTCAGTGCATCATATGATACCCAGACATCTCCAGCCAGAAAAATATATACATGCACGTACACAGAGCTGATTTTGTGATACAACACATGCTGAATGACACAAAGCCAAATACTAATTTCCTCTCAATAAAAACAATTGTCAAAATATAGCATTGCTTTAGTTGGCTGCTGTCAGGCATTAATTGTTTAAATCATACATATTAGTGCTTTTGTTAACTTGACCCCATCTTCTAGTATGGTCAAACAACAAGAAAACATCTGGTTTCTCCTGTGACTGAAAAGAATGGGATGCAAATACCTTTCAACACTCTCACTGGTAGATGTTATTTGTACAAGCACACGTATCTGAGAACAGACTACCTCAAATTAGCTAGAAAGCCACACTTCTTCTGGAAACCTCCATGTACATGTGTCACCCAGCAAAACCTTAGAGAGAGTTCTGGAAACTGTAAAACAGAGGTCTGAGATTTATTTCAGAAGTGGCATTAATTGTGTCTCAGTACAACGTGGAAAAAAAAAATAAATTACATTTACAAACCCACAAGAGGATTCAATGCACCACTCAGCAGCTTACTGCTAACGATTCCAACAATTATAGCTGCAGGGAAATGATGGATCTTTTTATTACAGGTTTTGGAGCGGTTTTATTTCCAGTGAGATTTATGAGATTAAACAGAAAAGACCTATATTATCCACTGTCATAATTTGGGCAAACTTAAGAAAACCCTCCTTTATAAGGAATTAATAATAATAATACATCTTCTCAGCCCAATAAAAATCTGAACTAATTAAGAGTCCAAACTCTGTTAAACCCAGATTCTGGTCAGTAATAAAACCAGAAGGAGGTAAAATCCAGATTTTCTAGGGTGTTCTTTGTGGGCAAATAGTCAGCTGGTCTTTTTTCTGAAGTATCTAACCTCCTTTGATATTAATGGGAATTCAGAAACTGAATTGCTCAAGTGCTTTTGAAAATCCTATTAATCATTCCTTTGCAGATGAAATTTCTTTTTAGTCCATGAAATACCTTCTAAAATTTTGGTATAAGTGGCTTTCCAAAGGTTAGATAAGTAAAACGGAACTGAAAACAGTATCAACAGCAGTAACAGCATCACTCTAAGGCCCAGGCAAAAGCTTCTCTTTAAATAAAACAGTCAATTGCCATTTTTATGCTGCTATGGCTTCAATTAAAAGTCATTAAGAAGCACTTTTCCCCACATCCTTCTGTTGTTGTTGTTGGGGGACTGCTACAAACTATGCCTTCCCCTCACCCCGAAACAACTTATTTGCCGATAAAACTGTACCTGCTAGGAAGGTATGGCAATAAGGGCATCCCAAACCCCAAAGAGAAGTGAATTTAGATCCAATTTTAATTTAAGGACAATGAGATTTGAAAAATTCACAGTTTTATATCTCTGCAAGAGTGAAGCTAAATTAATGTGCAGTATCCCTCCAATTATTTCAATTGCATGAGTCATAAAATGGGGCGGACTTATTTCTAAGGGTGGAAACCACAGAGAAGGCTTTAGCCCTTGCTTCAATAGTAAAACAGTTTTTCAAATTGTAATGCAAAACAAAACCACCCCAAAACAAATAGAAGCAGATCTCCAGGCTATATCAAATTGGATTGGTTTCACTCTAACCTGACACATCAAAAACACCATCTTTCTCAGAAATAGGACAATTTTGGTCAGAGGGACAAATGTGGAAAACTAATGAGATGACTTATAATCACAAAGAATTGTATAAGCACGTATTGCAGCACATATTCCATATTTTATGCCCCTTTGTACTAAGAATGAAATCTGGAATGTCCTAAAATGCACAGAATTCGTAAGCATAACTCAATACTTTTTCTTGGAGATGATAAATTCAGCAAATAGACAGTAACTCTTTATGTAATAAGGCAAGTGGACAACTGGACTTGAAGGCGCACAAAGTTTTGAGGAGAACTTATTATCTTTTAGGATTTGCTGCCAAATCTATCTTCATGTTTCAGAAACAAATACTCAGCGTTTAGACACCCACTGGATTGAGCCTAGACTGTTTGCTGAGAAACACCTGAGGCTGGTTCTGTTTTTTTTCCCCCAATATATATTTGATCTAAAGTATAGTAACTACTTGAAATTTCCCTGACTTGCAGCTCAGGAAATAGAAGTGTTCTTCTTTAATCCACAAGTTAAGTACACAGTGCAAGTAAGAAACTCTGCACTTTGCCTTCTCCATCATTTTACTTTCTGACCTGAATTTATCACCCTCTCCAGGGATGAGATGCAATTCAATCTCCATGCAAGCAAAGTGTTGGCCCTCTCCTAAACAGAGTGCTAATCATGAGTCTCTCTGCTGCTCTGCCTTACGATTTGACTTCCACAGGGGTGACAGAACTCAGTCCAAAAAACCTGTCTGAAGGAAGGACAATTCATGCTGAGCAAACACCACCAGTTCCCATTTTTAAGTTACTAAGGGCATAGAGTGCCATCAACACGCCTATGAAATTGTCACTGATGTTAGTAGAAGAGCGGTGAACAAAAAGAGCAGAACATATAACTCAAAGAAATTTTCCTAGTATTCATGCAGCGTGAGATACTATTTTAAGGAAGTAAATTGGCAGACACTGTATGTTATCTACAAAATCCATTTGTGGATCTGAACCAGTACAAAAATCTGTCTCTGTTAAGATGTATATTCTCTCCTGCATCTTAGCTCTAACAAACTTTTTCAAGATATTAATAATAAAATGCTTCCCATTGAAATCCGGGCATCTAACACTATTTTCCTACTAAATAAAACTCTTCATAATAGCTATGCTGTCTTAAGAGACCTTTTGCCACTCAGTCTCATCTATATGAATTATTTCAGCCCTTGTCAAAGGTTTCAGCCTCTAGCTCCTCTTAAGGTTTAAGAAGCTTTCTGCAGAGAAGATGACAAAATATAGACAGAAATTGAGCTCTGTTTCTAAAGTTAAGTTCTTGTTTTTAATAGGAATAGAGAGAGATTATTAACTAGCTTCTACCAACACCAAAATACAGGTTCCTACTCAGCATCCAGGTTACCAAAAAGCTCAGTACTACATTAAAATCGTTGATTGAAATTACACAAGCTTTCATGTTACATAGTCACGCAGCTGGCCTAATGTTTCTATACTCCTAGTAACTCCATTGCCACAAATTTTGACACCAGTCATCTTAAGCTCAACTTAAATTCTAGATTTAGATGGGTGATGTATAGCAAAATATGTATTTATTGCATATAATTTTCTTTGAAGTAGGGGAAAAAAAATACCAGAACCAAGTTCTGTTCTTAGATATGCTCTCAACCCTTCACAGTAACTTTGGTGGAGACACAGCAACATAAAAGACAACTTTGGGCGTCAAGTTCTACTGGAGAGAATTTTGCACTTTTATCTTTCTATCCTTTATCTTTCTATCGCAATTGTCTTCATTACAGCTAACATCGTCTCCCTGACATACACGTCTAACATGAAACCCAGTCACAGACAGAACTGGGTTCAAACAACAAAACGCTACAGTTCCTTGGTGACTGGCTTGGGGAGGGCTGTAGCGCGCTGTACCACAGATACTGAAAGCCGGTTCTTTTATTTGTAAAAGATTATGCCAAATACATTCCCAGCTAAAAAGACTATACCAGATAGCTTTCTCCCTCTTTTCTCTCTCTCCAGTATTAAACAACTTAAGACAAGGAAACCGCAGGTCAAACAGTAGACATTCCACAATATTTCAAGATACAAACATTAGTTTGAGGGAGAAAGAGCTTAGTAGATAAAGCTATAGCAGGGGAAGAAATAAAATCTCATGTCTGCACTAGCATGAATGTAGCTTCAGCTGCAGATACTCCTGAGAAATACACAATTCGTTCTGATTTACCTTCTTCCCCCCTTTATTTTCTTTTTCAAATCTCACTCATTAATTGGTGTTCTCATACACTTTCTCCTAAACAATCAGTAAAGTTACATACTAGAGGCTGCTGAACTCAGCACCAATGCCTTCTTATAGAAAATGAAAAAAAAAATCTTATGGATAAAAACCAGCACTGAATATTTTTGTCGTACCATCACTATAACTTCTCTATGGCATTTATTTGACACGTATCACATTTAGACATTATTATAAGAAACAGTGCTGCATATACGATCAGGAGGTTTTATCAATAATTTAGTTAATAGGCAGAGGTTTTGTGGGCAACCACAGTGTTATAGGTTGTCTGAGAACATTTTTGTTCTGCTTATACTTCTATCATAAAAATTAATGACTTGAAAGTCCTCAGTCGGAATATCTGGGACATTCATGTTTATCAGAATTGTTACTGACTTCGGCACTTAACAATTATTCTTTTTGCATTAAACCATTTATTTCCAAAGATGTCTCCCCAAAAATCAAGTAAATCCAAAAATGAATTAAAAGTCAAGATAGAAATCTACCTCACAGATACTTTTAGAAAACTCAATCTAAAAATGCATTTACTGCCACTTCTGTGCCAGTAACAAAGGCAGGGGGAAAGAGGGACGAACAACAGAATAATTTTGATTTCAGTATTATCTACAAGTCAATTCCACAGCCAAATAAGCTGAAACCCCTCAATACGCAGCTTCTATATGTGAATAGTAGTAAGGTATTATCACGTATGTACAAACCTGCTTAGTAATCACTTAATATGCAACAAAACACAAGACCTTGAAAGCTTTGAAAACTAGCTGCTTTTCAGATGTGTATGTTGCGCACTATCAAAATTTTGTTCACCTGGCAGATGCAGAAGTGCACTGCAGAAAGTAATGTCTATGCCAAATACAAAAAGCAAACACTTTGTAGCTTGGAAATTGAGAGGAAGAATATCACCATGAAAAGCTCCAGGAAGGAGGGAAACAAGCTGCACCACATAACATTTTACGATACAAAATGAGATGCGGGCAATGTAATTTCACTGACGTGATTCCGTTACAAGCAATGCAAATGCAATCTCACTGATTACACTTCAGTACAAAAGAGGGAATTTCATTACTTCAACCAATGCATTAGACACGTACAAAATTATGAAACATCCTCTCTGCAGCAGAACAAATAGCAACCATCATTTCACATTTAGATGGGAATAACCAAGGTGGGTGAAATTTGTCCTATTGTGGTGGGTGCTGGTAAGGCATAAACTGAATAATGCAACATTTAAGCTCACATAGTCAGTAGCACATAAGGTCTCATGCACAGAGAGAAATTCCACCAAACTTATAATCAATAAGCTAAAGACAGAGAAATCACAGCTCAGATCCCCCAGACCATGAGTTAAAACCCAAACGAAAACTAGTCTTGGTTTTCATCGTCCTACTCCTCTTAGTACTTAAAAGGAAAAGAAACTTAAATGCTTTTAGTACGTATTCCAATAATAAAAACTTAAGGAAAGCTTCAGCTACTTGAAAATTCACGGTAAAACTGACAAACTGTCAAAGCCAAAATACATAAATATATGGAATATCAGGGTGCAGTCATCGTCAGCTATACTAACTTGGGGGGGTTGGTTTTGCTTTTTTTAAACAATCAAAACCATTTTTGCTTTGACTAAGAATATGTGTAAAATTGCGCCCACCCACTTATCCCCAGTAATTTTTCTCAGCGTGCAAATGAAATGCCAGTTCTTTCCCCTGTCATTATGGAGCAGGAAAAGATACGTTCCAGGAACAGACTACGACAGAATTCCACAACAGCTCTGCAAGACTACAGGGAATTGCAGATTTTAAAAACCCCATGTTTCTATGAGTTTTCAGCAAAAAATCATTACTAAACATTCTGTAAAAGACAGTAACCAAAACTTCTACGCATCTTTGACAGGCTTGTATCTATTAGGCTATTTTCTAAGTAAGGAAACAGGCTAATTCACTAACTTGCTCAAGGAGACCAAAAAAAAACCAAAAACCCACAACTGTTAAAACCTGGGAACAGCTGTCTTAACCATTTCTTCCTTTACATCTGGATCCATTTGATTTTTAGTTTTCTTTACACTTCTGTATTCTGGCATCGCCACCAAAATTTCCAGTTGGACAGCACGAAGGGCTTGTGCTCGTGCTTACTGAAGTCAACAGAGTCAAAGTTCACAGTGACCATAATGGTACAGGAATGTGAGCTAAGTGAAACTATTTTGTTCACATCAATACTTTAACAGTCATCTATATTACACAAAATTCGCAGTTAAGAACCTTAGTTCTTTGAGCAAAGTGACTAATTTCCTGCAATCTTTCTCCTCCTTCTTCCCTCCAAACTTTTTGGCAATCAAGAACAGACACAGACTGTCGCGTAATGAATACTGCCCCGAAGGCCAAAACTGGCAAGACGCTTCAGTCCGTTCCAGAAATCCCTCCTGCATTTGATTATTCCATCTAGTTCTACTCTACTGCTTTACTTTGGCCTATAAAATCCTCAGCTCCTTCGTCTTCTGCAGACTGTGAAGGCTGGAGACTCACTATACCCCTAAAGGGCAAAACTGGCTTTTTCTAGAATTAGGAGGCTCTGGTCAATCTGCCTTCTGGAAAACCGACTGCTCTAAACTCCTCAAGAAACGCTTTGTCTGCAGGCTGCTGTAGGAACCAGACGGTACCACTCTCAGAAGCTTTCCACTAGCAACCACTTTTGCATAAGAAACCATCTCTAGCACTTGCTTTTTTCCATTGCTATTACCTATAGTAACAAGGATCAGGTCTATTTCCTTGTCAAAGAACATGTTAGATTTTTTAAAATAACGATCACCTTTACTGATGAAGAGAATATCACGCAGTTCCAAAGAGCTATGCTCATCTCGCCCACACAAATGACATTTTCTTGTCTAAAACATCACAATCTCCCCAAAGACCATTTCTCACCGAAGTATCTTGCTGTTACTATGATTTGATACCTGTATACCCTTTACAGTATAGCAGCAAATACAATTTAGCTTAACAAGCACCGGTGTATATTTTTTGTAAACTAGCTAATTAAAGGGGCAATCACTTCCACATAGATCAATGACATTCACTGCGTCACAATACCCTTCCTTCTAAGCCACTCTCCCTCTGTAAACACACACCAGACATGATCCAGTAAGTGGCTCTGCCCTTGACCTTTGCTAAACAACCATGCCCAGAGAATAGCCCGAATTACAGACTTGCCACTGAACTATTTCTCGGTATGAGGCGACCTGCCAGGTGTACGTACCATCAGACCTTGGTAAGCAGGGCTATGCTTAGCTGCGCTTGCCTCAGACAAGCCAACTATCCGAAGGGAATCTAACCTCGCAGGAATTTAATGAGGTCTCTGACTCATGGCATGTGCCACTCACTTTTCAGTTCCCAGCCTGGTGGCAAAAATTCAATTCCAGTCCAAGCGTGATGGGTACGTGCTTATATGTGGAAGGACAACTGCAGTATGGTACAAAGGGAATTCAGCCCTGGGACATTAAGTATGGCCTGCCACCAGTTTAACAAGATGTCAGAGCTGCACGCGGAGGATAATACAATGTACAGACACTTGTATATTTTGAAGTAAGTGCAGGGAAGTGCTGTCGACTGTACAAACTCTGCTGTGATTTTTCACACCACTAAGCAAAACAGAGGAAACTGTTAACCATGAAGACCTGTTGTCTCCTGGATTTCCCCTGATGGTTCCCAGCCTGTGATTCTCTGTCTCATGAGGGTCCCACCAAGCTCTGACTCACGGGAGATAATAACTTGTATCAGGAAGCCTATCAAGACAATTGCCTTTACCATCCATCCCGTTCACAGAGCTGGTAAAGGCCACTGTTTGCAGGCTAACAGTGTAAAACACACAAGCACAGACTTGGCAATCCTTAGAAGTCAGAGTGTAAAAGGTGAGCCATGAGCCCTTTCATGGGTACCTGTCAGGAAAAGGGGAAAAAAGGCTTTCTTCCTTCTCACTAACCCAGAACCTACACTGGGAGCCTACGGACAGGTGGCTGCCAACCGCTCCTCATTTCCAGGCATGCGTTCAGTCAAATCTCTTCCCAATCCCATTCACAGTGCAGCTGCACTAACTACGGTCTTGAGCCAGTACTACAAGCCAAGACTTTACATTCAGGCAACACAGCCTAGAAGGACAGCAGTGCAGACCTAGACCTAGATCTAGCTGTTCTCCTGTGCCCACCTTGCCACTTCTGAAGGCGCGACGGCTGACTTGACTGGCCCTGGAAGTTGTGTGGCATCTCCACAAGCCAATTCAACTCACCAGTACAAGCAAAAGTGAAGCAACAGGAGCACTGGGGGATGGCAGGAGGGAAGGCAGTGGGCTGCTCCTTTCAGCAGAGGCTACATGTTGGATCAACATAGCAATTTTTCTAAACCTTAGGTGGGGTTTTTTTTTCTTCCTATTAAGACAAAAATAAGAAATTCCTTGGTCTACTGAGAGTTTTCTCTGTTTCCAGACACAGTTTGATCTTGCATCCTATGTTCGACTTCTAGATGGCTCCTTTTGTCAGAGACAGTATTAGGCTTGGACGGGAAACAGACTTCCTAAACAGACAAATTAAAAGCAAACAAACAAAATGAACCAAGAAAGAAAAAAAGAAAGGCAATTAATTTCAATATATTGAGACAACAAGAGCCCTGACTAGACTTTCTTTATTGTTCTAAGGGGCTCTATTTCACAACCTTCTTCACACCACTCTTTCCCAGCATCTCAGTCCTAACCATCCCTGCTTTTTTGTTACTCCATTTTTTTTATATCTTCCTTGAACAAAACTGCATCCTTACATAATCTCACATATTTATTTGAACTTTAAAAGCAGCAAGTGACCATGCTGTATATGAAAAACAGAGTTATGCTCTGCTCAGTTTTACAGACTTTGCTTTTTTCTTTTTTGTTTTCCTACAACCACTTCATTTGTTCCTGGGGGACACACTGACATGAATGCCACATTAACTGCCAACTCTATGAGAAGAACATTTCAATCACCCATTGCAAGTAAAAATCAAGACCTCTGAAGTCCGACGGCCAGATGCTGTTTCATGCCCTTCCAGTAACCCTGCAGCACGGCTATCACTGCCACTTCTTATCTTATCGCCGTTTCAAACATTGTCTGCTACAGTCAGACAAAGAGCCAGACCTAAACAATGACGTTAAATGAAGACTTCCTCCCAACACAGTCTTGAACTTCTAATGAAACTGATCACTCTTTAGTGAGATAACAAACCACACTGGGGTTTTACAGGCTTTAAAATCGAAGTCAAGAGAATATCAATAAGAACTAAACTTCCAGAGAAGTGCAAAGCTATTACTGCATGTAAACATGCTCTCTGGGCACTATATGTATACGTACCTACATACACACACGTAGAAACAAATACACACCATGTGGGTTCTTTGATTCCTTCGTTTTTTCATCACAGAAAAAAAAAAGATCAAATTACACCTGGTGAGCAGAAAAAAAAAATTAAAAGAAGGCTTTTTGGCTCATTAGATTTTAAAAGGCAGCTGAAGTCGCTGGGAGTTTTCCAGAGTAAAGAACTCAACGTTTTTTAATTTCATTAGAATTCAGACAACTCTGCACTAGAAAGTGATGTCAGTTAGAGAAAATTATTTTTGCAATGTTTTTATAACAGTAAAAGATCTGGTACGTATGAAACAAAACAAAAAACCTAAACTCAGGAAGGAGCAAGTCTTTTGCTTCCATAGTTTTTCTCCATCTGGCTGCTTGCTGTCAAGAGTATAAGCTTTTTTACCAGCATCAGCTGTGGCCTCATTAGGTGGATCTGTTAACATGGTTAACATTAGAACTATACTAGCCAGCTTCACTAAAATAGATTTGGCCTCTGTTCAGACTAACCGCCCTTTCTTCCAGGGGAGCCACAGGTAGGAGCTCTAAACGAGGATTAAGGGCTTTCAAGGAGAGAAGAACATCCTATCCAAGGCTCCATGTAACAAAGACCATTCTTCATTCATCCCATCAGCACATGCAGCACCCCAGAGGCCTCAGTACCAGGGAAGGTCCAGAGGCACTATCCCGCAGTTCCAAACACAGTACTGCTTTTCAACCCTTGCACCAACGAGGGCCTTCCATCCTCACTCCTCGTGGCAACACCAGCAGGACAGCTGGCAGCTCAGCACTCTCCACGCTTTAAAGCACTGCTCTGGCCCTGCAGAAAGTCAGAGTCAAAATTCCCACTGATCTCCATAGGTGCACTCAGGCCCTTCAGGATGCAGAACTTATCTCAGATTATTCTTGTAGCTTTGAACAACGGTGGGGAATTCTTTACCTCTCGTTTGGAAATTACACAAAAGTCTCATGTGGGTTCATTCCAGCTTTGCAATTCACCTACTCACTGAACGCTAAACCATCCGACACCACAAGACACAAACCCACAACTTCATAGCTATGTCTCGTGAAGTACTTCTGCAAAGAAACTGCAAGGTCAGCCATACGTTAAACACAAGGCCATTACTAACCAGTGAGGGTATAGAGTTGGAGAACCTCACCCTTCAGAGGCAGTGCCAGCCTCTGCGGCTCCCAGTCCCCTCTCGCCGTGCCTGGTTCCTGCTTCAGCAGCCTCCCCTGTTGTGCCAGTACAACTGGCTGCAGGGACAGAGGGTGAACAGGACTGGAGAACTGAACTGGGCTATACAGGCTCTCTCTCCCTCTCACTCCAGGGGATTATTCTGAATTCCCCATTATGTTACCTGTACAACACATATGGGAGAACAGAACAGAGGTGCAAAGGAGTGAGGGCTATTCGAGTTGGCAGTACCACCACCCCAAAAAAAACAGGGGGCAAAAAAGCCCTCATAAAACCACAGCTTCACACACTCATTGTCATTATGAATTTAACAAGCAGTGGCTTAAACCAGCTCTCAAATCACAGTGGATGTTACAAGGGATGTTACTTTGAGCAGCTGAAAGCAGCCCCAGGTTGCAGGGCTTTGAGAAACCACAGCGCAAATCAGACTGCTGACCCATGCAGGAGTTTAACGTTACATCTGAAGGCAGCAGTGAACCTTGACTAGGTGTGCAAGTGAATGCTTTCCTAGCTTGGCTTCATCAGTGATCAAGCCATATAAAAAAGGCAGAAATACCACAAGGAAAAAAAAATTAAAAAATATATTTTGCCCTTTTTAGCAATACAGCTCTGTTTAGGAAAATACTCCACAGCATCTTAACTGTTTCTGCAAGGATAATGAAGACTTAAACTCAAAAATCTTGATCCCACTGAAACTTGTGACAAAACTTCCATGTGCAGAGGTTGCACTTCACTATTTCAAAACACTTCCCCAGCAACAATTACAAACTGGCCTTTCAAATGTATATGATGAGGTGGTACAGCTCAGTGAAAGCACAGTGAAGTTCTACCCTCTTATTATTTTCATAAACATTTAGGTCAAGTGCTGCAGAGCAGCATCACAGAAAGCTTCAAGATTCACTCCAAGACAGTCAGGAGCAGCCCCTTTCTTACTAAGTGCAGGGAGCAGAAGAATGAGAAAGCAAGTAAAGCTGCCAGTGCAGGGAGTTGTCCATATGCTATTCCTCTGTAAAAGTATAAGCACTGTAGAACCTTAGGAGTCCTTTTCAGACATTGTGTCACTACTAACAGCTACTACAACAGGAAACTTTAAGTCAAATAGTATATTAGCCAAAACACCACCAATAAACAGCAAAGTTGCCAGGCTTAGCATAAAAATGGAACACACTAATGAAACATAGTGCAGTTTGTTCATACCATGTGCAGTCTAGAATCATGCATAATGTAACAGTGCAACTGCTAACAGCAGGCTCACAGAAGATAATTTACACTTGTTTTTATGGACATGAGGAGCTGATCTTTGAAGTTGTCCCTAATGAGATTCTGCTTGGCCCTAACAGCATCCTGAGAGAATGTGCTGGTTTTCTTCCCTGCATCCGGCGCATATTTATAAAGCCGAATCCAGACCTATTTAAATTGCACATGCGGACTGGTGTCCCCCCATGCCATCGCCAAGCCAGATTCTCACAGTGGGGGAAATACCTACAAAAATGTCTCAATTTACCTTCAAGTCTTTTTTTGTAATTACCCATACTGCCTTTATTAATCACCAAAAGGTACATGAGGGTTAATGAGTAAGGTTTCTTTTTTCTTTGTACAGTTGAACTCCTAACCTGATTAAGCTGCCAGGTCACTGGCAGCTGTATCACACATTGCAGAAGACATGTCCAAAATATAGTCATAGGCCTCCTCGGAGAAAACAGAAGTGTAGCTGTGTAATGGATCAGAAGACTTTATTTCCAAAACACAGGCAGCAGCAGCATCAATATGACAAATAGAAAACAGGTTTTTTTGCTATGCCCTATGTAGTCATTGCTTTAATACTATACCTACCTGTTTTTAAAAGCCCTTTCAGTTATGAGATATGCAACAACTATTGAACCAACATCACTAAAATCTCAAGTTGCAATTAATGCAGTAGCCACAATTCCTCCTACAACTAGGAGATGCTGTGGTACAACTATGGCAAATTGGCAATGGGTTAAACACATAAAGTTCATGGAGAACAGACTTCAACTCCATCATGCTCAAAGAACACAGGTAGTCATAGTCACATGTATAGTAACACAACCCTTCCACAAAAACGACGGCAAAAGTTAGATAAGCATTTAAAAACATTTGTTTAAATGCTGCCTGATGTAACTTTGGTACGTGAGTACTTGGAGCGCTGCTGCTAACAAGCATCCTTGCCCACTCTGAGCCAGGGTATCGACCCATGTTTGGCAACAAATTAAATAAGGGCAGGTTTTACTCCCTCTTCCATGCTTCTCTCAGATATACCGTGGTTCTTGACTATCACTGTTTCAAGTCAAAATATCCAAGTAAACTAGAGCTGATGTTCATTTAGAGTAATAAACTGAAGTGCAAACTAAGGCACTTCAGGAAACACCTTCATGCACCATTCAAATGTTCCTTCCGCAGGGTAACAGCCTTCAGGAGGGTGCTAAAACCAGAATGTTGGGGATGGCAACCAGCAGCCATTCACTGTAGCTGACACATAATATACTTCAGTTATACCATCCACAAGTCAACGTTTTAACTTAGTTCTCTGTTTTTTTTCTGCTTGGAAAATAGAAAGGAAAAAAAAAATCCATACGTTCTTTGAACATACTTGTCAACACTGTTCATGCCCTACGAATGCACAGTATACTGTTTAAGATTAGATGATTCAGGGGACAGATAGCAGGATACCCGATTCTTCATTTAAAGCTCATTGTCTAATCTGATCGTAAGCAAACAGGAATTCTACCCCCTGACAGCTGTGTAGTGCCTTAAAAAAAAGCACAAAGGACTCTGCTTTAGTTCGTATAAAGACATTCACGTAACAAAGACCACCACACAACTGGTGTTCTCTGAAGAAACTCTAGTTTGAATGAAGGCAGAGACTAATCTCCCCTCCCGGTTCCAGATGAAGTCCCTACAGGTAAGAGACGACAGTCATTTGTGGGGAACTTATGAGGGAAGCTCTACCAGTAACTACAATAGCTCTGCGTGCATACATGGAGAAAGAGAATTTGTTCCCAGTGCACTGACACTGCTCACAAGCACACTAAGCCCAAAAGAAGAAAAACTGTAAAGGAAAAAAAAAAAAAAAAAAAAAAAAAAAGTGGGTCTTTAAAGCCGCCAGGTCCTGGGCACAGCACTGAAGGGTTCAAATGACCTTGCCTCAGCATGTTAACGTACAGCCTCTTGGTCAGCATTCCCTTGTGAACACCTACAAGGCATAAGCCTGGAAGCTCAAAATCTAAAAAAGCTTTTGTTAGGAAAATAATAAAACACATACAAACCTGAAAGACAGACCCCGATATCACTGCAACAGCAATAATCTGCCATATATTACTGCTATGCTTCATGCTAGAGCAAGATTGCCTTTAAACACATATGCAGACAGTAAAATCGTAAGAAATGAAATACAGCTGCAGGTGCAAGGTGTGCTAAGAGCTATACTTTATGCCAACATCTTATCTCTCGTTATTTCTGGGTATTTGAGATCATTTGCCCATTTCTCAACTTCCATTTACACTGTATTAGTCGCCTGCAGTACATTCCTCTTGCATTTTATTGGACAAGTGTCTGGACCCTAAAGAAATTGCATTGCCTCTTTAAAACTAGATATCCAGAAAATTGCCACTTCTTGTACCAAATCTTCCATAGACTCCCATTTAATTTGAACTAATTAATAAAAAAAACTCTACGAACTACTCGACTCTATGCGTTTCAGTTTACACCTTTTAACTGCACTGAATAAAATAATTCATAAAAGGTCCTTCCCATTCTGTAGAATGATGTCTTAAAAACCTTCTAAGAGAAAAACTGAAAATGATGACTCTCATGTATCACAGTATTAAATGATGGTAGGAACAGACTATCAAGGAAGCCAGGTGATCCAAAATTAATTTTCAACTTAAATTAATACTACTCTTGCCAATCTAGACTGAAAGCAAGGATTCTTTTCAGGAAAATATGCTCTGTATTAATGATATCTAAAATGAACGAGCCTGAAAACAAAACAAAATCCCCCTAAACACAGACCATTTAAATTCCTTGAAAGCAATACCAGGATTTCCTTTCTCCTCTGGCTCAGAGAAAATGAAGGCTCTACTCACATACAGGTTAAAAACAACCTGTTTTCTTGAAGGCACAGAATTTATGGTAACAGATAATGAACAACAAACAATGAAAACTCCAAGAGTTAAAGGTCTTCATTTTGTTGCTGAGATGATGCGTCAGGTTCTGAGAGGAGCAGTGTGTGCGATCCTCCCGTTAACACAGCGGCACGCTCACAAAGCAGCAGCGCAAAGTACCCGAGCAGAACACCACCAAGGGTCACAGTGACAAAAAGAAAAAAAAAAAATCATATACCACCCCAAGAGGATTATCATCATTTTAGTTCTCAGAGGGTGTCCAAAACTTGTATTTGATCTGCGCAGTCTCATTATACTGACATTTCTAGCAGAAAAATCATCTAAGAACTTTGTGCAAACAATTAAAATCTCTCCAAAAGATCTAAGAAGTTGCAATATGAGTCATAACTCTCCCTCAGTAACCCAAACAGCTTGTCCTAAGTGGAAATTCTCAAGGTATAGAATAATAAGGACAGCAGAACACAATCTGTTCTTGTAAACATGCCTTCCTTTCAAAGCTGCAAACATCACTGTTGAACAAACGAAAGATGATGGAAAATCAAACTAATGTCAAGAGGAATATAATCAAAATGAAATCAATTTATTTTAAAAATTTTCAAGTCATTTCAAAGATTACACCTGAGTTCTATGTATTCTTTTAATGTATAATTACGTATTTATTTAGCTTTAATTTATTCACTCCTTTCCACCAGGAGGAAAAGTAACACCTGGCTGACTTGAAATTTGTAAATAAACAAACCATAAAGATGAAATTTCCCTCTTCTTTAGTATCTTTTAATTATCATAATCTTATATGCACATTGTTAACAACCAGAGAAATGAAGTCGCTGAAAGAATCATAGCTTAAAATTGAGGGATCCACTTAATCTGGCATCTCTAAGTGACTGGTCCTGTCCCAGTGGAAGCAATAAGTGTCACTAATCACTGCATTTAACAAGTATAGGACAAGGCTCCTATTTATTAATATGCTGGACCATATGAAATTTTAATTCTGAACAATGATTTTCCCCAAAACTACTACTTCACCATTCACAGGAGAGAAAATAACCCTTTGGTAATTGTCACTGCTGGCCAAAAGTGAATGTGCTTTTAAGAAGCAAAGCAGCCTGGAGTAATTAAAAAGTAATGACTTCTTTTCTTTGTGCTCCCTATATAAAAGGAGCATGAGGGAAGATATACACACCTTTTCCTTCCCATAAACTGATACAACAGCTAAACATTTAGGAGTAATGTGCTGACCCTGATGCTCCCAGTCACTACACTCAATTCCTTATACCAGAGAAATTGTAAACGTGGTAAATAGCAAGTTCCCTGGCTTACAAATACATCAGCTGAAGTCTCTCTGTCATACTCTGTTCTCCTTCCCTCCCCCATTCTCTCTCCATCTGCTGCCCTCCTGGGAAGGGAGCGCTACCCTTAATGGCCGTGTGCTTTTAGGTCTAATGTGCTGGATATAAGTTAATGCCCCGTACAGTAAGTGGGGACGCTGCTGCGAGGAAGCCTCCAGTACTGTTTTTTCCTTGTCAACATCCAGAGGAATCTCTATAGCCCTAATGTCAAGCAGCACACAAGGCAGAAAGGGTCTGGGAACATGAAATGCACAACCTGTGACACAACTAAATCTTGCAAGACACCACACAGCACAATCATTTCAATAATCTTTTGGTAAAAACAGAAGAGAGTTGGGACTTTCTTATTTGTCTCTCCCCTCAATACAATGATTTAAATTCAGAAAACATGCCCATTGTAAAATAGGACACATAAAAATAGGGGCAAGTATTTTCTGTCAGTGGAGAGTACACAGGTGAACTCTGTTGACAGCATTCTCGTCTACAAGAAAGAAATAACATGGGCTTGATCCATCAGAGTTATGAAGAGGATGACTGACTGTATTTGGGGATTACGGGTTGATTGCTCTCTAGCCATCCTCTCTGCCCCCACCCCGTAAGTTTCAGCAGCAGCACACACCACCAATGCTCATCCACCAGCACTTTGCTTCAGCCAACCTTCATGCTGCAGATCCTGCTGGATACATACAGCTGATGTGCCAGGAGAAATCTCCAGGTTTATGGAGGTTACGACCAAGCTTTATGGTCAACCCTTCAGGAGAGAAATAAAATGACTGCAACTCCAGGTACCTGAAGTTTATTGTTTGGAATCCAGACCTGTGGTTTTCTGCTCCAGCCACTTGGTACTGCTCTAGGCATGTTACCGGCTACTGGTACACGGTACTGCGTACAAGATGATCATATGCCATCTTTTTGTTTGAAAAAGGCATCAAAATAAAAATCACTAAATGAGTTTAGTCACATTTACCACAGGACAGAATTGGTTTGACTTCAGTATTGTAAACATATACATGTTTCGGCCACCGCTTCCTCATTTTATAATTAAAAACAACCACCCACAGTATCACAAAACTTGCCCTCTGCAATGTAAGACCTAAAAATTGCAGTCTTAATGGCCTACATCAAAGCTGAAAGTAAATGGACAAGACCTGAATTTCCAAATCCCATCAAACTCTTTATATCTTCTGAAGTATCTTCTATGAAGTATGTGCAAGTATATGTGCAGACACGCTTACCTCCTTCCTCTCTTTTGCACTGCTCTGCATGTACACATCAGATCAGAAAGCTAGTATCAGGCTTTCTGCAAGCAGAAATAATCACAATAAAGCCCATGAAACTACAACTGCATATGCCAAGTATGATTCGAACCACTGGATGCCACAAGCCAATGCTTCAATGACCAAAACTCACAACTTGCTGGAATCCTTTCCAGGGGAAAAAACTGGCGTGAATTAAAAGGTGAATGATTTTATTATGCACGACTGAGGGGACTTCCTACCCAACACTGGCACTCCACCTTCTCTGCTAGCACTCATCCCTTGGGGCAATGCAGGTAAGCCAGCCCCTATGCCAAACTTTACTGTATCTTTAAAGTAGTAACTTTATAGCTCGCTGTAGGAGATACATGTTTTAAAGAAACCTCCCTGCCTCACTGTATTTCTTCTACACAACCATGTTTATTTTTTAAATGTGACAACATTTTACAGATTCAAAAACAAAACTCATCAGGTGCCCTTTTGGGAAGGAGTCATGCTGGCCCTCCATTTCCAAATTTTTCCATAGATACCCACGCTAGGCAACTGACTCGGAAATTAAGCCACCTCTGGTAGCTCAAGATTGGAAACGTAAACTCCAAAAGTTACCGTGCAACACTCAGTACAAAATCGATGTTCACCACCAACACTTCAGCACTTCTGAAATAGTCCTGCATCAAACATACATAAGCTGCACACAGTAATTTAACATACAACATAGACCTCTAAATCCACATTGTTAACACGGCTTTCCTTTTGCTTATTTGTCCAAGATATTCAAACAAGGATTTGTCAAATAAAATACCAAGATGTGTGGTAGGTAGGTGCTGCACTTTTCTTGGGCTTGGACTAGCCATCCGTCCCAGGGGACACGCTCTCTCACCACTGCTGGCAGCGAGGACAGGACCAGCCTCATTTTGCCACTAGGAGAAAACCACGAGCCAAAAACTCTCTGATGAGATTCCCAGTGTGGGGCCTGCAAATTCTGGAAAGTTTTAACTCCCTGTTTGGAAATCTATGCTGTAGAAGTTGTTTCACAGGACGGATCGCATTCTCACCCTTCGAGCAATAAACGAAAGCAAGAATCTGCTGCTTCCACAACGATATCCCTACTGCCCTGGTATTTTAAAAAAAAGAAATGACAGGCTTCCAGTGACAGTACAACATCCTGACTGTAATGTATATCCACCTTTTTTGCCTAAGTACTTGACAGCAAAGAACTCCCTCGGTGAGCAGTCTCCCTCCAGCACAAGGTACCGTGGCAGGGACCACTGCTGCAGAAAGCACTCCTGGTCAGACCCCATCACACACCTCCCGTAAGGTAAGAACACACTGTATACTGTCCGTAGACACGAAACCGTAAGTCAACTGCCGCTCAGTATGACTGACCACTGAATGAACTACATAGGTAATACTGTAACGTAGAATCAGATCTTGTAATGGAAATTTCCATTTATAGCGCTCAGTTTCTGAAACGGGCCTTACAATTAAAGTACTTGTTACCTGAAGGCTTCTTCACGTGATTAATACAACACTAACATAAATGTGCATAAAACTCAAACAATTTTCCCTCGTTCTCCCTCTCACGGTTCACCACAAGCGCCAGACTGACTCTATAAGGTGTTTTAACAGCATGATTTCGTCAATGAGGAAGCAGGGTGAAGAAATGTCCATCTCCTCCTGTCCTTGCCCATCGGCTGACCCATAAGCTCACTGCACTCTCACCTGTGCTGGCCACCCCCGTAACCCACTACTGGTGAGGCTACGCCAAGAAAAGATCACTGAAAGCAGCTCATTGGAAAAAAAAAAAAACCACAACATAAAAAAAGTGAATGGACACGTTTTAACCTAGACCATTTCAGAGGTAAGATCTATACAGCAGCCTCACAAAAGCCTCTGCCAACACTCCTGGGGAGGTGGCAAAGCGTGTGGCACAGGGGCAGGAACAAGTGGCTGAAGTCTGTGTATCAACAACTTACCCCCTTCCAGCCCTGCAAGTAACCCACAGGCACTGGTTTTACATTCAGACAACCTGTGGTAATTGCGCAAGTCCGACACCTCATCCTGAGGGAGGGACTGACTGATTTCATAGGGATGGAGACTGCTCTGGCAGCCTCTTCCCACTAGCACAAGAGGCAAAGGGGTTTATCGACAATTTAAAGCAGACCTGGCTTCCATCTTAGGACAGGGCAATCTGGAAATACAGTAACTAATAGGGAGATGGTGACAAAAAAATTATTTTAAACCTGTCCTACATTTACAATAATACTACTACTGACACTTTTACAGCATCAGCCTTCCAGGGATGTCAGAACACTTTTTTAAAGGTAGGTAGTATTACAGTGACAAAAAGAGAGGTCAGAAACTTAATCAATTTTTCAAGAGAGTTTAGCATATTATGATTACGCTGCATAAACACAATACAAGGGGCCTAAATTCGAGTTTTAATTACAAAACTGCAATCCCTGAACCTTATATCACCATTGTATGAACACTTCACTTTGAGCATGCTCCACTCCAGCATCCCAAAAGGCTTTAAATATAAGTGCATTCTCATGAAAAAGTTTTTATTCTCTTTTTACATGTAAAACTTAAGTTTAGAACTTATTTTACGCTTAGATTTTGCACAATAAATAATGTAAAATCTCTACTGATCTTAAATGATTTTAACTCACACAGACATACACGCATGCAAACACTCCAGTAAGAGTTTTCTTAATGACAATTAAAGTTAGCACCTTTGCAACTCTGCTTCCACTGTTCTTTGGCAGGAGAATCAGAAAATGCAATCAGTTAATGGCCCTCTTCTTCAGTGGGAACTATTTATTTGGGGACAGCTGTAAGGATTCTCACCTACAGCTGTTGTCCTCCCCGCCTTGCTGCTGGAATCCCCTCGCCGCTGCAGGGAGAATTCAGCTGCTGAAGGGTTACTGCTCTTGGCTGAAGAAAAACAGGTTTGTTTTACTTAAAAGCAGCAGGTTGTAAACTGCTGTGTTTCAGTAGCCACCCACGCCACTGAGGGACCAGCAAGGGAAAGAAGACAAACTGCCCAAAGGTAAGCTGATTGTGAGCCATGACCCTGGTAAACATCCCTGTGTCCAAAAGTAAGGTTCAAGTTTTAACTACACTCATTCAATGCACTCATGTTTTCATGATTAGAGCTTAAATATAACTTGATTGTTTCAGGGAGTAATGTTTTTTCGATTTATTTACAAAAATAAGTAGTGAAAAGGAACCTGGGTGTTCATGTGCTATGTATGCTTTTGTAAGAAGTGTTATTAACGGACAGAGCAACAATTTCCACCAAAACTATGATCCTCAATCACATCCGTATCAACTGAAATAGCCTGCCCAGTCACACTAGCTATAGCTAACTAGCTTAAGACTGAATCTCTGTATTCTCTCAATCAATATTATTACATGTACGAACTCCACTCTTCTGTAAATGTCAAACAAGTTCATATTGTACTAATGCCAACTCTTTCCCCTTCCCCCTAAATATCACACACCTTATATGAAACAAAAGTTGAGAACATTACAAATCGAATGCATGACTTCCCACTAATCTCAGTGGGAGTTTATAAAACCCATTAAATGCAGGATGGCTTCCCCCAAGAAAAAAAAAAAAACATGCAAGATCGTATTCCTCAAGGTTAGCAGTCTAATAAGATCTCCGGGTTTTAACAATTTAAGGCTTCATCATAGCTGAAAGTTTTTTCTTCTATGTTTATACAGCTATATTTTTATATTGCTATTATTATCATATATACACATTTGCACACACTCATACATTTAAATACTTTATTCAACTATACATATATAGTTCTACTAACACAAAATGCTGTTAATACTCTTTGTTTCAAAATAAGAATATTCACATGGGGAATTACTCCAGTACAGAAAAAGCAGTAAAATTGTATAGTTACAGATTGCTCAATGTATCTCCACGTATGCATAAACTCATTTAGAAGACTTTTGCTCTGGCACAGAAACCTCTTTCTTACTCCCCCAGTACCGAATTTAAACCATATCAGAGTTTTATTTTAATGTGTACTCCAAGTATCCTAAAACTAAGCCATGAAGCCATTCTTACGAGACCAGAGGAAAGCTAATGAACTCCTCTAACAGGCTCAGCCTGCAGCAGCTCGGGCTACAGGCAGTTTATCTCCACAAAACTCCCTCAGCCTCAGCAGCGGGGCCTGGCAAAATGGGCATTTTCCATGACAGATACACAAAGCTTATTTCACTCTCCCTTTTTTTTTTCTTCCTGTGAAAGTAAATGGTGTGTTGTACCCAAACAGGAAGATTTTTCCCTCTGGTTAAAACCTAAGTAAGTAATTTTCCATGTGGATTTGTCCCATTTTCTTCTCAGCTCCTTTCCACTGCAGTGTGGGGAAAAAATGGGTGAGATGGGAAGGTGCCACAAAACTGAGCCTTAGTAATTTCTGTTAAACTAAAATGGTTTAAAGACCCACTGTGGTGGCTGCTGTAAAGCTACAGAGTTAAAAAAGAATTAAAAAAAAAAAAAAGGTGTCTTACAAAAATAGAGAATACCCTAAGCAAATGACGAACATAGCTGATGAATTCAATTATCTTCTAAGTTTAGTCATTTTCACTTTTTTCCTACTGTTTGCTTACGATAGTAGAAATTTTTCTCTATCCTGTCTACTTTGAGGTTGCAGATTCACATGATGAACCCTTCTGCAGCTTAAAGCATCCCTGCCCCAGGCTGCCAGCTCCTCCCATGTGTGCCCATCCTGTCCCCAGGCTGCATCCTACTGCTGCTCACTGGTTATCATCGGCACCACTGACGGTAGCCTCACACAGAACATTTCAAGGGTCTAAACAGGCTTACAAGCTTTTTCTTTTTTTTATTTTATTCTTTTTAAAAAGCTTATAATACTTGGCAGCACTACACCGAAGGAGCAAGAAGCATTTGCCTCTTGAAGTCACAATTCCTGACAAAAAATGGGAAACTACGAAGACTTTCAGAAGAATAACGATCATTAAGAAGCAAAGGCAGTCACATTATAATTGTTATTATTTTGCAGCTGCCCTTTAGAGCAGGGAACTAAGGTGATGCAGTTAATTAAAACCAACTGAAAGTAAATATGACTTAACATTCAAATACAAGCATCTTATAACATCTTCAATAAAATAACTGAAACCTGTGGGTGGGAGCATTGTTTCAAGATGACAAACAATTTAACATGCTATCCCTTTACCCAAAATAATCGTACAGCAAAAATTGTCTTTAGAACACCCGTTCAAACACTAATCGGTAGAGTAATAAAATACAAGACTGGACAAACTGATTCAAAATTCATACTATACCAGAGCCTAAAGAACTGATAAAACTGCTGTCACAGCCAGCCCAAGCAAAGGGAGCTTTAAAAGACTGTTATTTACCCAACAGTACACTTAAAACAGATCCACTAAGAAGTGCTGGTGTAAAAATACATATAAAGACGATAAAAGAGAACTATACCCCTGCTGATCGAACTACACAACACTGTCATGTGAAAGCCACAAAATGAAAGTGGAAGAACAAGCGCAGGACACGTGTCCCACGGAACAGGCAGCGTAATGCCAGCAGTGCTGTAACCACCAGGTTTACGCTGGCAATACTCCACAGCCTCTCCATGTACTCTGTGGGAGATGAGAGTCAGGCCCAAAGGATACCAGAACCAAAAATGGCTCAGTTTATGCCAAGAATCCAGTTCTCGCCTTTGCACGTGAAGATGCATATCCACAAAGAAATTAGTTTTAAAAGAATTATTTCCTTTAGGAAAGAACGTTGTCCTTAAGCTGCATCCAGCCACTGATTTATGGTATGCAGCGGGGCCCTGTAACAATACATTGTAAAAATATTCACATCCATGTCCTACATTCAGTTCCTGTGTTGCTTTACTCATTTCTCACCATCCCATGATTTTTTAAATAAATTTTTCACTAAAGAATAAAACCTCCTCAAACTTCCTCTTAAAAAAAATAACAGCTGCATTACTTTAAGATAGCAAAAAAAAAAGAAAAGCAGACTCTCAAACCAAATGAAATCAAACAATCCCAGCAGCTGCAGCAATGTGGCACTAGCAAAGATACAACAGGGTAAGAAGCTCATGGTTTCTTTGGGAATATTGCTTTTACCAGTTTTCTGTCCAGGTTTCTCGCTTGATGACATCCTCTTTCAGAAATACGCACAACGCTTCTATTACAAAACATCGGGAAGACAAATAAGAACCCCCTGTGAAGCTACCACACACTCTAGTCTCTCCTCCCCAGAAATAACTCTACTGTTTTTACCATCACACAAACCCACAGCCACAGTCATATCTTCACCTCCTCGCTTTCCTACCCACAACTCTATAGACACTTAGTAGGATCCTGTCATTTTTTCCTCAACAGGTTTCCTAAAACCCATCGTTTGTTATCCAGGCCTATGCCTGAACTCACCTCCTGCACTGCAACCTTGTTTTCTTTGCTTCCATTGTAAATCTGAGACTAATCCCCTTCCAATTTTTCTAAATTTTGACTTCCCTTTTAGTATGTCACACCCTTCCTTGAAACCAAATTACTGGTTTTAAGAAAGCTACAGTATTTCAGTTAAAAATCCTTTAAAATACTGTCACTATATGTACTTTATAGTTTCACTATTTATTCCAATTATAAAATTTCTCCAAACATATAAAAGACCTTTTAAGACATCTGTCAAGCAGTATCATTTAAGAGATACACAAATTATTTGGGAAGCAGCTGTATAAATGTTCGTGGGTTTTTGAAACAAAGCATGAGTAATTCTTACAACACTGAACACCACACTTAGTTGGTCCTAAAATCAGCTCCCACTGAAATCAATAAAAAGCGGTTCTTTAAAAATGCTTTCTACATTTCTTTGTTTGTTGTGAATTCATTCTCTACACAGAATTTGTACTTAATGTCTGTCAGAAATACAGTCTGGAGTGCAAAATACGCAACAGAAATTTGCTGACAAAAGGTCTGAGAAGTGAATCAAGAAATAGAAATATTTCTAAAAGAAGAGTTACGTCATCGTTGTGGTAATAAATCAAATGTAATTAATGAAAACTTTTTCCACCTTGAAAAGTCTCTTGCACAACAGACACTCCTCAGCATCCTTCCGAAAGTTGCTTTTAGGAAGATTGTAACCACATGAAATCCAATTAGAAGGTGCTGAACTCCTACATTGTGACTCTTCCGGCAGGCTTCTACATAACAAAAATGCAATGAAGTTCCATACAACTTTCCCCCCCTTATTATGCAAAATCCTTATCAAATTCAAAAGTGTGACATCGCTCAAAATCCCAACTAACAATGGCATGCAGGAGGTCAAGAGATGTCGTCTTTGTTTTAGGTTCACGTGCTTTTCAGTCTATTAATGTTAAAAGAAAAAGAACCTCCACAGAAATAACCGATAAAGATCAAACCTAACTAAACAATGGGAAGGAAATTCAGAGTTAAAGCTGGTACTTAGCTCTTAAGGCAGACCATTGGGCCTAGGTGCTGTGCAGCAGAACGATCCTGCGGGTCATACAATACCCAGGAACACCAAGGTGAGGTAAGAAGCCTCCAGCTCCCCACTTCCCATGCTTTTGGGGGTTTAAGTTCAGGCAAGGGACCTGGTTTTAACGCAATATTTGTATTTCTTGGGAGGAACTGCTGGGCAGCCCCCGAGCCCTTTGTGCTGCGGGTTGCGAGTGGAATGCAACATGCGGCACACGTTCCACTCGCAACCAGAAGGACAAAGGATTCAGTGATCAGGGGGAACAATTAGTCCCAATTAGACCTATTTCGCAGCGGAGTGTAAGGGCTGGGGGAAGGGAGCTTAAATTTTAAAGCAATGGGTCCCTCAGGCAAGTTAAAGTGAGATCAGTAAAGTGACAAGTTTCAGAAAATATATTAGATATTAGGAAGTAATTCTTTACTGTGAGGGTAGCGAGGCACTGGCACAGGTTGTCCAGAGAAGCTGTGGCTGCCCCCTCCCTGGCAGTGTTTAAGGCCAGGTTGGATGAGGCTTTGAGCAACCTGGTCTAGTGGAAAGGTGTCCCTGCCTATGGCAGGGGGGGTGGAACTAGATGATCTTTAAGGTCCCTTTCAACCCAAACCATTCTATGATTCTATGAAAATGTACCCCATTAGTCCTCGTTGGGGCAAGATGCACGAAGTCGGTGGCACTGCGATGGAGATAACTGGAGCAGGAGATGATGAAGCAGTGTTTCTCAAACAAGCCACGTAAGAGATCTGACAACCATTTTGCCTATTAGCTAATGTGACTAACCAATTTTTCCAGTTTTCAGCCCACTCCTTCAGCAGCAGCTCTCAGTTTCAAGGCACACACAGACACACGCAGACACGCACACAGGCAGTATCAAATACTCACATATGCACATGCGGAGGCTGGAACCTGCTCTGATTAATGTTGTAGTGTGTAAACGCCTGCGTTGGGTTGGAGCTGTATTCATCCACCGTTATGGTAACTTTGCCTTGTGAAGGAATTCCATGAGCCATCCTTCCTCCTTATGGACATGAGCAGCTCACAACTTGCCAAGGCCAGGAGCGGGGTAGGGCATTGTGGTCCAGGCAGCTCCTGACTCCAAGCAGCTCCTCATCAACTCCGCAGACCTCTGCCAGGAGAGAAAGACAGCACACGCTGCTATAAACTCAACAGAGATGTAAACATACGCAGACATATTACTCTATCCTCACCTGCTTTCCATTCAAAGATCTTTTTCTGTATTTTTGATGTACCCATCGCCCAATTCTCTAAGCATTACTATTCACATTTTAATTACCTCATCATTTAACTCCATCATCATTAAATACATACAAAGCACGAATGCTTAAAATAAGGCTTTATCTTCATGAAAAAAAATTAACCTGTGTTGAAAGCTCCAATGAAAATACTCCACATTTACTATTCTTTATTTTAAACAACATCTTGTGCTAATTGCAACCATGAAAACTAACACGTGGGCCCAGTTTCCTCAAGGACAAATGGCTTTCCACAAATACGCGCAACACTTGTTTTCAAGGCCCTGTTTTAGCTTTAGAAAATAAGTTACATCTGAGAGACTTATGAGAAGCTGATGCAAAGCAGAAAATTTTACAATTGCATAGCAAAAGGTACACCCAAATACCTTTGAATCAAAGTATTTATCTTGCTGGAGACAGGCTAGTATCTAGACAATGTTAACAAAATATCCCTGTTGTAGTGCACTAGCAATGAAACTGGTTTGGATTCATCACCAGACAGTAATGATTTATCTGACAGATTTAAGTGCAATTTTATGCATAAATATTTCTGCATAAGATGAAAGAAATATGCTCTTCCCTCTCTATGCATCCCCATCTTTCACTTCTTCAAAGTGCTCTTAGACATATTTTGCATTAAGACTGGAAGCATTCTATAATATAAGCGTTAAGCCAAATAGCCAGAAACCTCCCAAACCTGATCTCTGTTGAGCTCCCTGCACAGAATTTGAGCTTCAATTTCTTCAATCAATAAACTGAGGATACCTCAGCTGCCTTCCTTTCAGAGGGACTTTGTGAAAATTGATCAGCTGACGTTCAAAGAATACTTTCAAGATGAGCAACTCTCTAAAAGCCCCGTTTATGAGGTAGATGCTCAGATGGGGCACGCTATCCTCGCTGCAAGGACCTACACGAAATCACGATGCTTTGCATCAGTTGATCCCCCCCTTTAGTTGCTACACTAATCAAACACTACACTATGGATTTGTCATATCTGGTGTGTAATTTACAGAAGTGAATCAGGGCTTACTGAGAAGACAAAGAGAGAGGAAAGAGAAGAGAGTGAGTTGAGCCCTGGGCATCAAACTAAGCAATATTTTTCCAGTGTGATATTCCTGGACTTCTCTTAGCTCCCATACAGAAATGTGTTTGCCACGTGTAACGTTAAATATTTGGAATCTTTGATTTGTATTCAAAATATATTTTTAATAATAAAGACTAATTTCCAGTTTGGCATGAAGCACGATAAAAATGCCCTGCAAATGGCAGATGGCCTGCTATAGGCCATTTATTTTACTATTTTACAACCTCGGGCCTATGTAGGCTTCCATATGTTAGTTGGGTTAAGACATTCTGCAGCCTTCATTCCAGTGACTGGGTTCTAGCCTTCATCTTCTTCAGCATCGGAGGGAAAAAAAAAAAAGATGAAGATGAAACTAAACCATAAAGTTCTCATTTAAAAACCGAGTCACTAGTGAGACAGTACATCTCTGTAACTAAGGTTACGGTCTGGTCTTTGCACTAACCCCCTCTCATAATAAGCGCAATAGTTTCAGGAGTACAAATCAGCAAGGTGAGCTTTACTAAACCAAATCTTTGCTGTGTTAGATGTGAGGTAAGATGCGTGCAACAACTGCTCACGAATCATAATGTAGTGGTTACCATACCAAGTTTGCAGCTGTTTCCTTAATTTCCCTTACAATTATGTTTCAGGGCTATTTTGCATAACAGTAAAACACAACACCTGCTTCAAACTGCAGTCGTGTTCCAAGAACTGTAATTCTTTTGAGATAGAAACTACAACGAGTGTGCAACACAGAGCAGCATAATTGCCCTGCATTGAAAAGTAAATACAAATGAAAACATCTTCCTGTTAGAGAAATGACTGTCATTAAGCAGAACGCTAGCCATCACAGCTCCCAGGGAAAAAAAACTAAGTTTTTCTTTTACACAGCAAGAACTTTAGTGTCTGCATAAATTAAGTAGTGTGAAAATTACATGTCTGATGTTATTTTTTTTCGCCACTAAAAGCTACAATATAAAACAACACGTTAAACCAACAACAACAATATGCTTAGGCTTTCAGAAAAGCTAAATCACACTATTTTCAGTAATCTAGAATAAGAAAGGTCAGAACATTAAATTACATATTATAGTTCACTCATGGAAAAAAAATCTAATTTGTTCATAAGAGTGAATTATACATAAAGATAATAAGCATTTTTACAAGGTTTAAAACAATCCATGTTACAGAAAGAAATTACAACTAATTGGCATGAAACAAATGATAAGAGGATACTTGAATAGCTGTATTCAATACTTTAAAGTTGACTTTCAGCAAGATTGTAAGTATATAAACTGCAATTGCTTCCCATTGTTCCAATCTTTCATCTTAAAAATAAACCTCTATACTTAAATTAAGACAAAGCCGAACAACGCATCCTTTTAAAATGAAATTCAACAACAAACGCCGCACTGGAAAAAAAGTAAAATCTGAAGCTGGCTTCTGTGTCAATTCTCCAATTTCCATTTAGTGCTCCACAGAGTACTACAGCTCACCTACCAGAAGTATCTAATTATTACCTTCTTTACTGTGAACTTCTCTGAAGAAAATACCGAAAAGGAGCTGAATACTTCCAAACTTTAAAAACAAATTTATTTTAGGCCCAAGATTAAAAAAAAAAAAATTAAAAAGGCTACTTTGAATCACTACCGTTCTTCTTTCTCCAACTGCAATCGCTCTCTTAAGCTTACATACAAGAGGTAAGTACAAAAGAATAAAAGTTGCATTATTTTTTACATCTGTCAAGCAAAACAATGTGCAATATCTTCCATGCCTTATGTGGAAGCTTTAAGAATAACTATATTAAAAACCTAAATGAAGATTTATTTTTTTTTTAGCTTGTTGCCTTTTCCCAAATATAGCTGTTAGCCTGGGAGCAACAAACCCTTCCCAGCGTGGATTTGCAGGACAGCGAGCCCGGAGCTGGGCTATTGTACACATCTGCTCCCTTTTACAGGTATAAGCCGGCACTGTTTCATCCAAGGGCTGACACAAACTTAGGCGCAGCCGATTTTAAATCCGTATACCACTGCCGTGTCAAAAAGCGATCACAAAACACGCGCAGATTAAGTAATTTTAAAACGTAACGTCACCCCTCACGGAGAGCTACACTCACACAAGCTCTACGTATGTCCGCGCACATACAGGCACGCGGAAAACGCATTTCCCCCGAACGAAACCCTTCACGCCCTCCTCGCCTCGATTTCCAAAATGCGCCTTCTGGCTGCTCGCGGGTTGGAGAGGATTTTGAAAGGCAGGAGCCGGAAAGGGTTAAACCCGTGTCAACACCTTCTGTGGCTACATCCACCATCCCGACACCGTTACAGCAACAACACGCGTGACGCCCACCCGGAGCGCGGGCACTTGCCGCCGAACACCCCCCGCCAACCCGGCGGCCCCCCCCCGCACCCCCCGGTTCTCACAGGGGATTACCCCGCGCCTCAGGGGGTATTTAGCAACACCCCCACAGCCCCCGCCGCGCTGCGCTGCAGTTTGCGGGCAACTCCGGGCTCCAGCCTACCCACCAAGTCCAAGGCGGAGACACTGGGGGGACCGGACCCCGACCTCCCGCCACCGCCCACCCCCGTACCTGGGCTCCCGACCGCTGCCCACCTCCGCCGGCTCCCGGGCCGCCCCGGCCGCGGCCCCGCGGGGCGCCGGCCTCGCCACCCCCCCCCGCCCCCGGTGATTGATGGCTCTGGGTGGCCAATGGCTCCGGCGCGGCCCCGTCCCGGCGCGTGCCGCAGCCCCCGCCCCGCGCCCCCTGGCCGGCCCGGCCCCCCCGGCCCCAGCTGCCCACTGAGGGGGCACTGCTGCGATCCGGGCCACGACGCGCAAAGTTCGCATCGCGCCCCCCCCGCAGCTGCCACAAAATCAGAATCGTTTTTTTCTGGGAGGGAAGGATGCTCGGGGGAGGGATGCAATAAACTCCACGGCGAGCCGCGGGCGGGGGCCGGGGGGATGCCCGCTGCTTTTTATTCCGGCGGTGCCAGCCGCGCCGTCCCCCGCACCTCGCCCCCACCCCCGGAAGGTTTCCGAGTGCTTGAGGCCTCCAGGATCAGGGTTCCGAAGCCGCTTCTCCCGCCGGCGAAACGGAGAGGGGAAACTCCGCCGGGGAACGGCGACGCAGCCCGCTCTACCCTCCTTACTTTCGCGGCGTGCCCGCCCCCCCCGCCCTGCCCCGGGTCCCTCCGCGCCGGGAGCCCCGTCCCCCGCCGGCTGCTCGGCGCTGCGCCCGCCGGGAGCCCCGTCCCCCGCCGGCTGCTCGGCGCTGCGCCCGCCGGGGCTGCCGCCCGCCCCCTGGCCCCAGCCAGCACAATGCTCCCCGGCCTACCCTCCCGGCCCCGCGGCGGCGCCCCCCACCCCGACCCCCGAGCCAGGAGCCGCCACACCGCCTCCCGCCCCCAGGCCACTTCCAGCGCTGCAGCCCGTCCCCCCCCCCCGCCACCTCCACCCCGGCCAAGGAGCAAGGCGGCGGCGGCGGAGGGCAGCGGGGGCACGGCCTGGGGGAGGAGGGCAGGGCAGCCTCGCTCAGAGCCGCCGAAAAAGCCGCCTCGGCTGCGGGGAAGCGCCGCCACCGCACCGACCCGACCCGACCCAGCAGGCTCGGGGCGGTCACGCCGGCGAACGCAGGGAGACCAGGCGGCCAGTTTTATCCTTATTATTGTTTGCAGAAGGCTGGCCCCGCCGCCGCCGGAGCTCCTGCCCGCCCCCCCCCCCCGCTCTCGTCCATGACACGGCACCTCTAACCCGCCGCTTTGTGCGCCGCTGCCCCCCGCCGCGGCCCCCCCGCTCCCCGGCACGCAGACACCGACTCGGGGCCGCTCACCTTCCCTCCGCCGGCTGCCGCTGCGGGCGGGTCGGGGATGCCTTCAGCGCGGGCAGCGGGGCCGCTCCATGGGGCTGCGGGGGCGCGGCCGGGGCAGAGCCTGCGCCCGACCCCGCGGCGGTGCCCGGCGGCGGCTGCCTGGGTGCGGGTGCGGGTCCGGGGCGGCGGCGAGGGCGGGCGCGGTGCAGTGAGCGGGACTGCCACTGGGGTCAGGGAGCAGGCACCAGGAAACACGGCGGCCACGGAGCGCTGCTCGCACACACACACGCACAGCTCCTCCCGCTGCCTCGCACTTCACCCCCCCGGGCAGGGAGGGAGGGAGGGAGCAAGCGCTGCTGCATTTCCCAAGTGCGGCACAGCCTCCCCCCGCCGAGCCGGCAGCAGAGGCCGGCAGGAGCAGCGGCTCTGCCGCCCAGCCGGGGTCAAGGAGGGGGGGGGGGTGCCGGCTGCCACAGCCCCGGGGGAGCGGGGAGGGCTGTGCCGGGAGCCCGCCGGGACCCCCGCACACACCCACCGCCGCGGGGCAGCGCCGGGAGGCCGCGGCAGGCGCCGGGCTCGCCCCTCTTATACACAGCCGGCCCGGCACCAGGCATCGCCGCTCGGCCTTTCCTCTGCCTAAATAAATAATAAATAAATAACAACAACAACAATTTAAAAGCAAAAAAAATCATCGAAAGAGGTTTTCACATCTTCCGCACCTTTCATCATTAGGTATTAACCCAGTGCTCTGCTCCTTCTGTACATCAGCTAACCTCAGCAACCAGAAAAAACATAAAGAAACACTACTGTAGCTTAGCTTTTGAGGCTGAACATTGTCTCAGGGTAATTGGGGCTTTTCTATGGAGAGGTAGAATCATGGAGGTTGCTGTCGTCTCTTTTTTTTTGTCTTTTTTTTTTTCCAAAATCCACAGCAATTGTGTCAACAGCCACAACAGTAACAAAGTAAAGATTAGAGGTGTTTGTTCTTTTACTTTCAAGACAGCAAACGGAAGGAGGGACTTCCACAGTCGTACATTTACAATGGGGAGAAAAAAGAAAAAAAAAAGAAAAAAAGGAAAAAAATCCAAATAATTCAGAATAATCGAGCTGACAGAAAACAAAAGCTCCTAACAGGCCTCTAAGAGTAAGTAGTGTCGTACATATTTTAAATAAGTAATTTTGACTCTGGCCAACCTTCAGATATGCATGGCAACTAGGCAGGTTTTTCTTTGTTGTTGAAAACAATGAGAAGGGTCCCCAGTATTGCCAGACAGAAATCCACTAGGATGGATTGTCCTGTTTAGAAGCATGGCAAATTAAGAAAAATCAACCTGAAAAAAAGACTAAATGGCGTTAAGTTTTTTCCAAATTTGATATTAGACCTTTCAGTCTGTTTTTTTTTTACTATTGTAATTTTCTCTTTTAATAGCAGTAAGCACTGTGAACCCCCAAAGGAAAATTCCTGTTTCAGGCAAAATGGCCCACAGATGAGTCGTCCTCCTCACTAAATCAAAGCAATATTTCCAGGGACTCTTTGCCTGGAATGGTGTCTGAGGCCATAGATTCACAAATATTTTTAGCTGACTTACTCTGACACAGCTGTAGAGTAAGCAATCCGGCGTTCAGCCCACTTACCCCACTTCTGTCGCTGCATTAGCCCTCATGTGAGAACAGGGAACCCCACCCAGGAAACCGATCCAGTTAGCGCCAGGAAAAAGCAGTCTGGTTTGGTGTGGGTCAGTCTCCTCATCCAATCCACTTCATAACTGCACAAACATTTCTGCTGGAACAAAGCAAGGAGCAAGATGAGCAACTGGGGACACAAAGAGAACAGGATAGCTTCATTGGTACCACTGCCAGCTTAAATATGAAAACATGGCGGGGGTGAGGAGGAGCGGGTTTGATCCTGAACCTGCTGCATCCCTTCTCTGCAGTTGCAGCAGCAGGACTTTCCCTGTATTTGTGCCCTCATACCACATCTAGAGTCCCCAGCACTACAAAAATGAGCTTCTAGTACAGAGGGAAAAACAAGGTAGAAGCCTGGGTAGGTGACCAGACTGGGAATTAGAAAGCTCAAAGACCCTCCCTCTGATACCGTGTATGGTGAGAGACAAATCAGACATTACCCCAGTGCCTCAGTGTCCTCGTACTGAAATAAGTATTTACCTAATTCACTAGTCCTTACATAAAGCAAGATATGTGGCCTGAAAGTTAGCGGTACTTGTGTTTTGCTCATATGAGTCCAGAGTGGGACCTAAGGTGTGATTCTAAGGTCACATCTTTTTCACAATACTAAACGTTCAGCAACAACACCAAGCTGTAACACAGTCATCAGGAGCACTGTTTTTAATATATGACTTGACAAACTCTGAAACATTTTCTATCAAGAGCACGTAACAAAACTCTTCCTTTTTACAAACTACTTGTTTTCTGTTTCCCCGAGAACAGCATGCTTTCCAAAGATGTGCTTACTTTAGAAACATACTGGCCCTGGAGCTGTTAAAGAAGGAAAAAATATTTTTCTTAAATTGATTAAAGGGTTTTCTGAGGAAAAGAGTTGCATTTTGTTGCCTTTCTTCTCTAATTCACAAGAGCAGCATCAAAATGCAAGTCTGTAAGTACAGAAAAATAAAACATCTTTGTTTTGGCTGGAAGATGTATTTATTAATATGCACTTAATAAGAGGATCTCAGGGATAAATTTGAAAACTTAAAAAGTAAACAAGCTGTTTATTGTAAGTGTCACAGGACTGATTTTTCTTAGTTGGGCAAAACTCAAAACAGTGAACAAGCAGCTTTTGTTTACTTTCATAATTCCTATTCATAATGTTAAAAGTGTGTTATACGTGAAACCTTAGTCATGTTCAGAGTTTGCACTGGATTTTGTTTCTTCACTTTTACAAATCTAAAGTGAGTATCATCACATGTACAGATGCAGCAGATGCATGTTAAACATTATAAAACACTACAGTATCACGAAAAGCATATTCTTCAAAATCTATCATGTCATCTGTAATAACACTTCATAGGTACCGCTGTCTCCAGTTTCTGCCAAGCACAAGACAGAGCTAACAACTTTTGAGGCACACATAGGGTAGTCCAGAGTGAACCACGGACACCCATCTCACTTTGCTGTTTACTTTGAGAAAAATCTTCCCTAAGTATCTGTGAAGCAATATGAGAAAGTATCATTTAAAGTCTGCCTCTGAGACCTCATTCCTTAAGTAATAAGATTTTTTTGAGTGATCTTTTACACAGAAAGGAATTTTACAAAAAAAACTAAAAACCTTTCAAACTGTGTATTATGACATTGGTCTGTGGTTACAGCACTGTCCTTACACAGATCCTACTTGGTGAGGATGTACTACGTCATGCAACGCACTACTGTGCTCCACAATTAGCTGCATGTTCCTTGTTGAGAATACCCTCAGAGTAAGCTCAAGAATATTCCATCATCTGACTGAAGGAGGGAAGACCTGATTACAAGGCCATGTCTCACTGTATAAAATGATCAACAAAGCTATTTTGAGGGTGTTTCCACAACTGCCCCACTCCTCTGACACTTCTGCTCCCATACTTCAGGGATACAAACCACACAAGAAGAACAAACTCAGTTTTCAAAAAAGCCTCCTTCCAAAAAGGCAAAAAGGGGTTTAAGGCAGATCACTTCCCCAGTCTAGCCCACAGAACGGTCTCTTGAATGCTTATGCTGGTGTAATACAGAGTGCCACAGTCCGCAGTGCAGGACCGAGACGGGCACAAGGTATGCCAAAGTTTCAGAAAAAGTTAGGCCAGTATTTCACACTATGTTTTAGTTTGGACACAGTATCACAGGGGGTTGGTTTGTTTATTTTAATACATATATTTCCTGGATTTTTAACCAATTTAAGACCAGCGCATCAAGGATTCTCATGTGTATTGCAGACAGAATTCAGTTTCAGCCTGCAGAGACTGGGGCATGCTGGTACAGTACTAGACAATGCATAGTTTGGTTTGTTAACATTTTAAGAAAGTAGAGTTTGATCCAGCGGACAACCACTGGTAGCAGTCTACACTGAAAGTCACTGGACTCACCGTATTTCAATATAGACCACTGCGATTCTGCCAAAAACTGTATCTTAACAGGTTTGTTCACCTCATTAAAGCAGAAATTCTTCAGCAACTGTGGAACAGAAGAAAACAGGAGAAAAATGCATTAGTTTAGGCTTCATGCCTCACCGAGCAGATACTACATTCCAAATTTGCAGAATATAGTTGGATAAATTAAAAGTTCTCCATTGCCCCCTTCATCCATTTGTAGCCCCCATAAGTCACAGAGCATTTGGTGTGCATGCTGGCCAACAACATGAAAACAATAGAGAAACATAGTATTAGTTATAAAGAACAAACAAACAAACAGAAAAATTCTAGGATTCCAATTTTGAAGATATGAACTGTTTTTTTAGCTCTTAGAGCTTCTTTCCCTTAAGAAAATCACAGACTGGAACTAGCAGCTAATTAAATCCTAAAAACTGAATTTAAAAAAAATGCCTCTTGGCTTTTGATTTTTGTAATCTCTACCATTATGAACTTTTATCTGACTTTTCCCCTCACAAACATGGGCCCATACACAAACCTGTTCAACACTCCAGCAAACACTACATCTTCAGGAAGAATCCGTGGCCTCTCCATAGAAGCGCACCAGCTTTTGGAAAAAAAGGACAGTTCTCAAAAGGAAGGGAAACTTGAGCCTTCTGTCAGAATCTGCAGGGAGGAGCATGTCATTATAATACTGATAGAGCATCAGGTAAGACTACTGAAGGAAGTATCCCTAGTTGTCCTCTGGGCATTCTTTTTATATTCGATGGACCAGAACATTGTCACAGGATAATGGTTGTCTGCTGCCTTGCCCCTATTAAATTACATTAAATTAAATTAAATATTTGATTGGAACTTTCCTGCTTGCCCTCTGTAGAAGTAAAAAGCGATGCAGAAAAGCTGTAGGTGAATCATTTGCCCTTCTGAAAACTCCCAGTGTTAACTGCTAGTCAAAGTATCTAGAGAAGAAACCATTGCTAATATTTTTTTGTTGTTGTTTTGAACATTCCAAACATTCTTTTTTTCAAAATTGAGAAGGATGTATGGGTGATTTATTCCTTCACAACAGAGCAGGCAGTGACTTCAATTCTGTATGTACATAAAGATGCAAGCATTGTTTGATGCACAGCAGTTATTGCAAAGACATTACTGCAGGAACTCCCAGATACTAAAGGCTCAGGGCACACTACAAGGAAAGGTTTTTGGTGGTCACCTTCTGGTCAATGAGCTGTGGCAGGGAATACGGAACTGTGGGAGTAATGTGAGGTGTTCAAACATCCTATTTATTGCATATCAATTTACCTGTTTAGAAGAAGGTGGATGCCTTTTTCCGCAAGTGATCATTTTGTCACTTCAGTGGTCTACAGTGCATTGAGTCAAAGCCGATGCATGCAAAAACCTTCAGTTTAATTCAGCTGCAGTTCAGGCACTCAAACCTCATTGTACCAAATAATTCCAGAACTTGAAGGTCTGTCAGGAAACAGGCATTTAGTACTACAGTAGAGAGTATTACAAACCTCTCTTCTCCTTGACCTTTAACTTATTCAACAACTCCCTTCCTTCTTCATCACATAGATTATCTCATCCTGTGGCAGACTCTGTCCACACTACGTTTCTGTTCCTGGATGTAAGATGAACTGTGTCCCCAGGAGTTTTGAGAAGTCACAGGGATATCAGACAGCTTCCTGTCTACACTCTCCCTCTACCCGTGTCCTTCTGACTTTAGAGAGAAGATTCAGTGAAGTGGGCTTATATCATACTGAGTACATTCTGCAAATGACAGACTCCAGGAACTGAAATTCCTGCAGACAGAGAAAACTCCTGCTCTCTGTTCCTGAGAGAAGGTCCCTATTGCACTGCAAGTTATGTATGAAATTCTCAACGTCAGTCAAAATTCCACATGGAAAGCAAATTGCAAAACTGAAACAGATCTTAGCTCACAGTGCGAGTAAAGCAATTTACACGGTGGTGCAGAAGAGACTATTACTCCCATGCTATCTTGAAGATTTTTTTTTGAAGACTACAGATTTAATGGCAAATTCATCTGATGATGATGACGACTGTTGTCAACAGTTACTGAGAGTTAACCTCTCTTCATCTAAACAAATAGAGCTTCACTTCATGCCTTGCATAATTAACTTTATGCTTTTGACAGACATTAAGAACCATGGTCTTCAGCACATCTACATCTAGTTCCAGTTTATGGACTCCAAATTACCTTTGGGTCAGGAGTGTGGTCCCTTTATAGAAAATTGTAGGAAATTGTAGGATGAACATAATGGAAAGCCTTTAAAGGGGTCAGGCATTCCAATGTGGAGATCTTTCCAATTTGAGCATGAAGTTAAGAACAAGACTCCCTAAATGAAGGAAAAGACTTTCACAGTCATTCTCAGGAGTCTTGTCACTTTGAATGTCCCCAGTAACACTGCTGATCTGAATGTACATGTAAACCTAGAGCCTGAAGCCAAAATCTTTATTATGTATTAACAATCATAATTATAAAACTCTGTTGTACGGAAAATACAGTTCAGGACGCTTATGAATCCTCCCATTCTGTGGTGAAAGAGCGAAGCTTGAATTTGCATGCAGTGCTCCCTAATGTGAGATAGGCTTCTGGAAAGAAATGGATAAGGTCTTACGGTACTATCTCTGGTTAATGTTAATTTTTACCCCTTGATTTGACATTTTAAAATCAATATTCCATAGCAGTTATTGTCTAGATTTTTAATGCACCCAGGCTGAAAACACTTGCTAAGAACTAAGGGACTATACATTCTTTGTCTCAGACACCCTAGGAAAAAAAAATCCTGTATTCCAGTTATTGTCTAGCATTTGAGTTCAGTGCTGGCAAACTGGTCCCTGCATGTCTTTGAGGCATATGGAAATTGATGATGAAAGTGTCTAGTATAACTAGAAGTATAATTTGATGAAAACTGAAGCAGTGAACTGTGAGAAACTGCTAAATCAGTGTCATCGAACTCTGCTTGAAAAATAATGAAACAGAAATACCACTAGGACACGAGAAATGCAGGGCGAGGGCTGTGAAACCAGAGAGTAAGTACAAAAATTAAGGAAACATACAAGATATTATTTTAATTGTTATTTTTGAAACATATGCCCAAAATACAATACAACATTCCTGTCCAAATTCACTTTATGGAGACAGTGACATCATGTCTCCTCCAAATTGTTCAAGCCCAAATCTTGGCACAAGCCCTTCCAATAGAATACCACGTTTGGCCCTGGCACTCTCGCCTGTCTACACGCAACCATGTGCGGAATAAGAACAGCACCGTGGCCAATGCAAATCCTAGTTATAGCTCAAGTCCCTTGGGGCAATAGAAAAAGACCAAAATAGAACACATATTACAGTTTTAAAGCAAAAATATTGCTAAGGAAAATAAAACAAATGTAACCTCAGAAGTAAGATGACATTTATTGCCTAAAAGTTAACAATTCCTGAAGCTGTAAAAGTACTCTATAAATAAGACCTGAAGATGGCAGTGAAAAGATCCTGATAGTGCTTTATTCATACGTTTTGAATGAAAACAAAACAAACTTACATAGAAATCTGAGAGCAAGAGGACAAAGGAAGAAGATATTGTACGTTTTGAGGGTTTGCCTACATCAGTAAACACACTTAAATTACTGAAAAAAACATTAATGATCCTATTCAGTTGTACCCATGTTTTGAGACAGCAACATGTGTATGTATGCTCAAGAAAGGGATATAAGCTTGCATATTCAAAGACTTGCCAGAAAATTTGTACAAAAAGATCACAGGGAGACAGAGACAGCTGGAAAAATTGGAGCAGGGGCGCTGATTTTCATGCCAGTGTTACACCTAATGCAAAGGGAATGCAGATGATGGACTGCAAGCTATATGTTATTCCTCCTGCCATTTAGCAGTGTGCTTGTAGAGCTGAACAAGAACCAGGAAGTAACAAAAAAAAAACCCAAACAAACGACACGACAAAACAAAACAAAGCGACCCAGAAATGACAGAAAGTGTGCTATTTTAAGTTAAAATATTTATGCCAGGACATTTATTATAGTCACATCCACATTTTCACGTACAAAAGGCAATCATCGATATCAAGCAGCAGATACCAAGCACTAATTTCTCTAAACTGTAATCTGATTTGGAAATTTAACTAAACTATACCCACAATGTCACCATGGCATGCACATAGCAGAAACCATGAAATGGAAAATATCTATAAACAAACATCTCTTGCAGGTCCTATATCATGCTTTAAAAGAATGATAATGAGAAGTTTCTGCACATGGATTTATCCGGATTAATTATCAGTAAGCCTAATTAGAAAGTTGTGCTAACAAATATCTAGAAGACTTCCTTCTATTAGGGAATATACAGATAGAAGGCTTAGTAGAAAAAGTGTAAGTGGAATCTTGAGAGGATTTTCTGGTAATACATTCAAATTTCTAAACTAACCTAGGCATGATTTCTAAGGGTTTTGATATCATCTTTTCCCATGAGGTGATCTCAAAACTTATGTGTTAAAAAGTCATGTTCTCTGTCAGTTACTGTTAACCCAAACTATGCACTTGAGGAGCTTTCTATCAGTGGTTTTTCCCTCCTCAGACGTATTGACCACAATTCTGTCTTTTGTGATGTTATTACTGTAAATTCAAAACTGTGATCTTACTGTAAAAAATGCCTTCGGAAAGAAAACTAGTTTATAAAATTAGTTTATAAATCTCAGGTAGAATTTAACCAGGGTACCTTTCTGTCCACCAAGGGTTCCCGGGGATTCCCGTTGTGCATTCAGATTTGCACACAGTGTGGCCTTTGACAGTAGCTGAGAGAAGCAGTGTCACAGTGTCTGTTTGTAGCACCCTCATTGTTACAGTGACCCATCCATTGAGATGTCTCACCTCTGGAAAGAAGCAAAGAGGGAAAAAAATAAAAATACAAAAATGGCAACACAAAAGACAAAGGAAAAAGCAGGGGTTCAGATCCCAGCTTCCCACAAGCCCAGTGGCATATCCAGAATATGCTATGCTTATGAAACTCCACAGCTTTTAAAACAAATCCAGACACAAAACTTCCCCATATTAGCTGATGTCTCTACCCAGATGCAAGATAAACTAATAGTCTGACAATGACTCTTTCTTATTTAGAACAAGCTGTTAACCTTAAGAAGGTCAAAAACTAGAATAAACCTGGACAAATGTATATTTAAGCTTCTGCCCAAGCTTCAGACTGAAGACTTTATGTTGCTGGGTCAGAGAGCAGAAGCTACAGAATCACCTTCATCCCACTGAAATCTTTGCCTTCACTTCTAGCTAAATTGGTAAAATTGAAAGGAGCAGATGTTCTGCCTTGCCTTGATATCAGACATTAGCTGTTGGTATAAAAGCTTTTTTTTAAGTGTGCATGATTTTTAGCCAGCTATTTTATATGCAAAAACTATTAAGCCATAGTATTTCATCCACTGTTGTTTTTTTCTTTCTATTCTTTCAAGTTTAGCCTGTCATAAAGCATTCTGTAAGCTTAAGAAGAAGATTTACCACATATGGGAGTTCTACAATGGGTAAATTACTACTTCATATCTGGTGATCTCTATTAAACTGAATAGTGTGAGCCAATGAACAGTGAAGGAAGAGATCACTGCTCTCAGTCCACACTTTAGTACTTCCCGTTCAGAACCTGACTAACTACACACACTCGTGTTACTTCGAAACATCCACTTATCTTCTGACGGCTTTTCGTCAGCACACTCTTTTCCACATATTTGTTGGATCAGAAGTCTACAGTTATCTAGATTTAATACTGCCAAATTAACACAGCAAAAATCAATTACTAAAGCCCACAAACCACAAGATTGCCATAGTCTGCAAACTGCTTAATTTCCTTTTTTTTATACTTTGTTTTTGTTACATTGTTGTAAGAGTCCCTATGCTGTTATTCTATATTTATATTAGAACGTGTGTACATATAGCGTGTACTTACAGAAAACTACTGTGGCGTTGATGCTGAATGAGCTCTGGTGTCCCAGAGATCCGTGCGACCCAAACGCCGCACCCACAGGGAGCTCACTGACTTTTGATATATATCTTTTGATAGCAGGTGTTAGAGCCTCTGACAGAAGAGAACTCCAAGGTTTTGGACTCTGGGTTCTGCACATGTAATCAAAAACTTATTTCTTTGTGTGACTCATAGGAAAAAGAGTCAAGCTCTCAGGATTTTAGAAGTCTGGGTTTAAAAATGGAAACAACAGGAAAATATGCTCTTAAACTGTCCAAGAACTGACCCAACATCCACCGTCTTAGAATACCTCTGGCCATACTGATACTGATTTATCACTATTGTTTTGTACTTCCCTAAGAGGAATGCCAGGATGAGAGTCATCGGATGAGGTATTCTGTCTGACTTATCAAATGGCAATGTTTTGTAATGACAAACTGTAGAATAAGAGAAGTTGGAAGGGCTCAAAAGATACTATAAACTAGGTACACATTCTGTGGACTAAAATTTCTCTTTTAAACCCAGGGCTGAAGCACAGGCTCGTTGAAGAGCCAAAGGCTCTGTTCAGGCTGGCACAAGCACACTTTTTGAGTTCTCCTCAGCAGAACTGGAGCAGGGTTTTGAGAAAGATGAATCTGATTCATGTCTAGCATCCTTCCCAGCATCAGCATCATCCCATCACAAACCAGAGCTTAATCTGAGATTTCTTTCCTCCTACCAAATCCCACTATTTTTAGAGACAATTTGGGATTTAGAAGGGACGCAGGATGAGTTTCTTTTCAGATACTAACTAAATATTTAAAAGTCAATCTTGCTCCTACTGAAAGAAATATGAGTTTTACCATTAGTTTAAGCAGAAGTGAGATCAAGATGCTGACTTATAAACCTGCACCTGTTAGAGGTTTGGGGTTTTTTTAGCATGGAATTTTATGTACAAGAAGGTCACTTCAAAAGCAAACCCAAATGTTACGTACTTGCAATTTAAGACTCCCTAACACTGACAGAGCAGAGTAAAGGTGTCACTCTGTAACAGAGGATGTTGATATAATGGTCTCATCTAGGCTGCACGGATCTATACAGATTCTCTTCTAAAACAGTAGCTGGTGCTAAATTCAAAGTTCTTATTTGTGGGTTAAAGAATGACTCCACCAGCACTCAATGACTTATGCTGCCCGCTCCAGAAGCCATGTGGTTTCAGGAATTTTTTTTTTGTTAAACTCCCCTTCACACACCAGTTTGAAAGTCTCATCCAACAGAATCCCAGCCAGCAGTTCATCGGTACACGGCCTCCTTTACTGAAGCCAGGATTTGCGTTTTCTGTTTTGAGAATAAGACAATTGTGAAGTGGTGGACCCAGACATATTCTATTAACAAAAGTCTCCATGTCCAATAACCCACTTGTCGCTGTTCTTAATTTTGTCTCTCATAGCATGTATTTGGTACAGAAAGATGATACATGCTACTTTAAGTATCTACACTAAAAATGAATATTAGAAAATCCTATATTGTATTTTACCTGTCAGAGGTCATCAGAAGCTGTATTTCAAGAAAACTGAAGGCATTAGATGTAGTTTGCCCAGTAGATTAATACTGAGCTGTGAACTTTCATCCTCTGCAGCAAGATTTCCATCCAACTGACATGGAACTGACATGCAGTAACACTTACAACCAGGGGGATCCAATTTAGACAGAGTTCAAATGGTTTCAAGCTACTCATAGGTCACAGAGGTAAAGTATGCATAAGAGAGCTGGCTTTAATCAGAAGGTTTTCAGTAATGTCACACCAGAAGTGATAGGCCACACTGAAAATGAACTGGATGTTAGGCTTGAGGATTAAATTACCAAATATATTTAAATATTCTGAATATATTCTTTAAGACATTTTCACAAGCTGAAAATGGTTTGGGTTTTTTTCAGAACAATAGAAAAAGACACTGAATTTTGCACCAGCATAAATATACCTTCCGTCCCATGTGGCATCATATCTGTGATGTCTGTCTTTGGAAGCTTTTGGGGAAGAAATGTGATCCAAAACACCACCACAACAGCTCTGTTGTGCATGACAGTTTGGAAATAACATGAAAAAAGACTCAACGTTTTCTCCATAATGGAGCATTAGAACATAGGAAAATTGAGAGGGACAGGAAGGATTACAGTGAGAGAGAGGATTTAGGAAAGGCCAATTTTAATGCAGTTATCAAATGCTGACCTACTTGTGGAACAGGCAGGTGGAATCTCCGCTTAACATTTCATACTAAAGAACAATGGGAAAGTGAGAGGACTCATTGAAAGACATGTCATTGAAAGACAATGTGATATTCTCTTGAGACTTTTAAAGGCCATATTCCACCTAGAAACCCCTGAACCTGTCAGGCGTTCTTATTTCACATTCCCCTGATCAGTTTGGTTGTATCCAGATCAGCCCTGTGCCCTCCTTTTCATGCAGATAGGCTGTGACCTTTGTCTCCATGCCATTAGAGATGCCAGGAAGTAAACTGGGAAACAGCTCAGTAATAAAATGGAAAGTATCCCACTTTTTGCACAGTCGTTCCTACTGGTTTGCGCTCTGCTTAAGAACTGTTTCTCAGCAGAAGTAAAAAAAAAACAACTACTGCACAAAGCCTAGCAGACAAGGTATGTTGAGTTTCTGAAGATTTTCGTTGAGTTTTGTTATGAAAAGGATTAAAGATCCTTACTGCTGTGCCTGTCTACAGTATCCTCTCTGCAAAAATTCAAGTCAATGCCACAAAAAGAAGGGGGAACTTGAAGCCTGTCGCTAGAAATACAGTGCTGGATCTCACGTTGTATTACAGCAAGTGTATCTCAGCTCAGACCAGCAAAGCAGAAGGAACCTGGCAGAGCAGGATCCAGGGTTTTCTTACTGAATACTCACCCAGAAGCAGCATCACAACCAACAAAATCCCACCTTCGTAACCCATTAATTTCACTGCATCCTGCACTCATGATTTAAAAAGTATAAGCAGGAAAAAAACCCCAAGGAATTCAAAACCAGTGTTTTCTTAAACAGGATAAATTAGGGCTTGTTGAATTCCTTAGTATTATAAACCAGGTTGTTTCCAGTACCTGGCTTGCTCATTTACCTCTATTTCAGGTAGCTCTGTACAGAACTCTAAGATGTGATATACAGGCATAACTTTAAACACCGGACTAGCTAAAGTGTCCCCATCTAGGTTAGTAAAATAATTTTTTTTTTTTTTTTTCCCAAAACTAGGAGGCTTTTAAAGACCGATCCATCACTGCTCTCAAAGTCCGTATCCATTTTTCTTCCTCATACTGAACAAACAAGTGGTTTATCACAGTCAGAAAACCATTCATCTTTTGAAGTTGTGTCTTTTGTTCGTTGCTCTCACTCACTGGCCAGACTAGTATCACAAAATTAGATGCGCTATTCCTCAATTCTAATGACACTGCACAGCTCAATTTCCTACACGTTCTCAACCTTGTAGGAAAAATAGCTGTACTGCATGAATAGTCCACAGAAGCCAAATATTAAGAGATTCTTTCTTTTCTTCCAGCCAGGTCATATAATTCTTGAATTATGAAAAAGTCATTTTTCTTACTTGTCAGTGGCACCTTGTCTTAACAAAATCAGATTCTAAAATAACAAGAACTAGCACATGCCCAATCTCTCCAAATCCTCCACATAACCCGTTCAGCCCTTCCTATATTCACCCTGTGTAACTCTGAAGCCTTTGATTATCTGTTTTTCCATTTCCACGTGGAATTGCACAATTCTAAGCTGATGGATTTAAGAACACAGGGACTGCACCTAAGCAGAAGTGTAGCATCCTCCTGTAATGAGAACACTTCACCATGAAGTGAGATGTGGCTTTCCTTCTTCATTTTTGCTAGAAAACCATACTATGCTGCTTTTTGCCTTTCAACACATCCTAATGACTCATGGCATTTAAAATGGAGTTAAATATTTTTCTTAACACAGCTGTATATATTTTATTTCATACTTTTGCCAAGATTCCTCATATATTCTTCCAACTATTACAGTCTTCCTTTCATGTTTTTAATTTTTAGTTTCCATGGTTCCATAAAATACAAGTTGTTGAATGATTACTAAGCTCATGGCTGGAAGTATCTCTTTATTCCACCCCACAGCTACATAGAACCTCGGACAGACTTTAACACCCATCTTTTTGGGCTTCTTTTCAGAAGCTGCCCATTAGACGCTAGCCCCGGGTCTCCTCCTTGCTTTCCTGAAGCACTCCATCAATAAAGAACTATCCAAGGTTCTCTTATCTTCTTCCACTAATCACTAGTTTTATTAGCTCTCTCCTTAGAAATGCAAAAATCCCACAGCAACTGGAGAATTTAGCAGATTAGCATGTTTTCCTACCAGAGAACAGCTGATGCATCTGAGATTCTCATCCTCCTTAAAGGATTGTATTTATTTTTACATAGTGAAATAGAGAAAAATAATATATTGTTAGGATGTATCTCAGATCAACTGAATGTGAAATGGAAACCATGTTTAGTTGTATTCCTGAAATCCTTGCTAGCAAAATGCCCTTATGTGGCAATGAATGGGGCTTCCTTCAATCTGCTGCTAAGTGACTCCATCCTATCCTGCTTGTTGATGATCTGGCTTCAGTTATTCCTCTCTCTTACCAGTGCAACACATCTGGCACAAAGGCTTTCGTGCTAAAGAAAATCCAATTAGTGCAGAATGCTTCAGTACATCCCTTCGACAATGCAAACTATCATGCTTTCACCATCATATCCTCTACTCTCTATGTTGGAAAGCCTGTGAATCCTAAAGCTTTGCAATGAACTACTCGCTCCTCCAGCAAAACAGTTTCTTAAGGAACAAGGTAAGGCTCATCTGGAAGGGAGCAAGCACTTCCGAGAAGGCTGACCTAAAACTGTGCAATGAACTGCCTTAGAAAAAAAAGGGATCATCTCAAATCTTCCCCACCATCTGCTCCAACTTCAAGGCAGATTTTAGAAACTTGTTTTAAATTTAATATTAAAAAGGAATCCACATGCATATTTAAAAACAAAAAATCAAAACAAACATAAAGAGAAAATAAAAACAAACCCTACCAAAACAAATAGTTTGCAGAGCAGATTACTCCATTGGGGATCTTCAAAAATAAAACAGCTCCCCCCAGCTGCTGCTGAAGAAGTGCTAGAACATGGACATAAGACAAAGAGTTTCTAGCCCTTCCAAAGGGCTGCTTTGAGTGCCATTTAAGGAGTCAAGCACAGTACAGCCCAGAGCAGTAATTTTGCTGCAGAAATAAACATGACAGAATGGAAACAACTATGCCTTAACATCAGCATTTTATCCACACCAAGCATTGCTCACAGGTTTCTCCTCACGCTGCTTTTCATTCATTGTCTTCCCAGTCTCAGAGCTTACATTTCTCTCCAATGAATTGCCCAACTTATTTTATGTCAGCTGAAAAAAACCTCATGCCAATTAAAAATAATGTTTTACTCACTGAATTAAAGAAAATACGCAATACTCATTCCCATTAAACTGACACTGGATAGTGATGCTACGTAGGACTTGAGATGTTTCATGTTGAAAAACATGAATGATTAGCATCAAAATCTCTCTATAAAAATAAAGCAGTGACAACTATAACAGTTAAGCTATCTCCTCTGTGTGGCTGTACACTACCTTTAAAAAAAATCAGCAGATGATGTTTATTTTAGTCACAAATATGATTTTTCTGTTGATTCTTCAGCATTCATATTTCAACAGCCTCCAAACCGTTAAGCTATCCCACGAGACACATCTCCAAAAACATCCTTAACCACCTCCGTTTCCAGAATAACGGAGTATGTGGATCTGAACATTCTGGTTAGCTGGCTCATAGTGACCAAAGAGTCAATTGCTTGGGAAATGACAGGAACTGTAAGGGTTAACTTGTGGGCTACCTCAAAACACATTCGTGTTCTTTTGCAATTAAACACCAAACTTAATGACCACCAAATAAATGGTTGCATGATCTGAGATTTGGAAAACCTAGATGCATTCAATTTCTTTCTCTGATTAGGTCTGTACTTATTTGGCATTACCAGAGATATCTCAATCCCTAAATAATTAACCTACAACCAATATGTATGAAATTGCCTCACTAAGCTCGCTATCCAGGACTGTTTGCTGTTAAATTAGTAGAATAAATAATTTACACCAAAAAAGTGTGCACAAGATAGTGCCAATAAACCTGGGGGAACTTGTTCATTATTTGCAAGAAAATTGGATGAAACACAATTCCCCAAGTACAAGCCATTCTGTAGAGTAAAAGGTGTATTCGTATTACTGCAGCATGTAGGGAACAAATGAAGTCACCCGACTGTTCTCTTCAGAGCATGCTCTCTTCATTAGCCTTTTCTGCAGAGCTATAAATACAGTAATATACTGTACATATGAGAACATAGAAGACCGAATGTTTGCATATGAAGTACATTTCTTATAGGAAAAAAAAAAAAAATCACAAAAGTATTTTAGATTTATCATCACTTATTACTGAATAACCAAGGAGCTAAAAGAATAATATCTAACACTGAAATGGCAGCTGTGTATCATCTGGAAAATCCGCAAATCATCTTTTCCAGTGGCAAAGGTTACTACCACTAACTCCAAATGCTCAAGAAAATTGCTTTGTAAATTTGTAATTCACAGGCTTTTTATCATTTTAAGATCATTTCAAAATGAACTGTTGGTAAAACTTATATCTTGCAAAGTTCTGCACAGTTACTCATATAGTACTTGCTACAGCACACAGTGAATTGGTGTCTTTGCACGAATGTCACTGGGAGCTGAAACAGGCTCCGCTGGCAAAGAAAAACAACACTGACTCTTGTTAAAACTTCAGAAATAGTATAGTGTAAAAATAGTTATTCTAAAGGCACATTCAGAATTCCCAACCAAAACCTGACATTTAGAAACAAATAAATAAAATTCACTGAGAACAATTTAGCACAGAAACTAGCGCTAAGGCCAAACCAGACTTTATGACTAATGTGGGCCCGTCTCCCATTAGGTTCCTGAAACCTGCGAACTCCTGTACTCAAATTGTTTGTAGGGTTTGAAGGTACGGCTTTCCCAGCACGGCGAGGTACAAGAGACTCCCTCTGTCCACTGTGGCTTGAGTTTTGTCTCAGAAGCACCCCTTCCCTGCCCTCCCTGGGTTACACAGCCCGCTTGGAGAGATGCCCAGGCAGGGAATGCCCTAACCTAAAGAACCAGCTCCAAGCACCATCTGCTCTTCAAGCTATGTCTTTTCTGTAATGAAAGATGGTCACCAGTCTCGTGTTCCTGCTGCAGGCCAGGGACAGAGCCACAGACACATTTACCACATCCAGGGGAGGTGAAGCAGAGTCCGTGGCTGGATCCAGCCCCTTGGTTAAGTTTGAATTAAATGCTAGGTCTCAGCCTGATTTGTGGTGGTTTGTTGTTTTTTATTATTTGATAGCAAGTATCCTGGGACATGTTTCCTGACCTTGCTCTGTATTCATGCTGAAGACACAGCAATCCTTTTTATAAAACAATAAACATTTCTCCCTAGATTATGAATCATGTAGTTGCATGACCTGGCTCCCAATGCTTCCTGCAATCCATCTTATTTAATATTGAAAGAAATCATAGATATAAATGCCAGCTTACCTGTTCTTCTAGAAAATAATACTGGGGATACCAGTTTCACTCATTTCACTCATCTTTATCCCAAAAGAACAACAACAAAAAAAAAAGGTTAGCCCTGTGGAGTAAAAGGTGTCCCAATGTCATTGTTGCATGCAAGGATCAGATAAACACCTGGTTTGTTCTGTCTGTGAAGACAGCTTTATCCAAATAAAGCATAAAGCATTTTATCATTCTGTAATGGAAAAGATCTGTCACTCTTTGAACATCATCATATGGTCGGTGGCCGGCAGATAATGGACTGTTAAGTGTCAAGGTGACTGGCTTTGAATGTGCACAAAACTAAAAATTATAGACCTGTCATTCCATAGGCAGGCCACAATTAGCTGTCTATGCAACTTGAAATTTCCATTTTGCCAGCTGAATAATCAATTGGCTACAGTTTCTCAATATAGATGCATTTTTAGGCTCTTTGCACTCAGGATTTTATCTTTTTTATAACGTTTTTCAAATAACTGTGCAGTGCACTTAAGCAGATGGCGTTAGGAGTGAACTGTGCAGTTATCTCCTCCCCAAACACATACACAAATACATTCACCAATATTTTATAATAAACACTTCTTACGTTGATTTCCTCTAGCTATGCTCTACCCTATAATGTTTCTGCCAGGGTTTTGGTGCTAAGGAACACAAGCTACTTGAAAATCCCAGCTTCAGACTTCACAGCTGTTTGTTTCTATTAACAACGTAATATTCTTTTTCTACATTTTTCTATCAGTCTCACCCTAATATGAGTTAATAATACAACATGACTTAGAAATAAAATCGCTTACTAACAAAATTTTAAGGTGGTTGGGGCAAAGCCCTTATTTTATGCTGCTAAAACAGCAGAGACAAATATAGCGATATACCGATAACTCTCTTACATTCCACTTTGAAACTAAACAAGCAATGCAATCAAAAAAGTTCGGAATCCCATGACATATATTAATGCATGTACTGTAGCCCTTTTCGTCCTGGACAAGCAGCAATCATTTGCTGTCTTATCGTGCATCTGCATGTGAGAAAGACATCGCTTAATATTGTGCCTGAATGTGAGAATAGGTTTACAAAATGGGGAGCTCACTAAGTTTGGGGTTTATAAACACCACAATATCAGTACAAATGCTGCCTCAATGTGTTTTTGACATGAAAAAGTCCTCCTTTAAAGATATGTTACTGCAAATCTCCTTTTTTTTTTTTTTTAGCTCAGCCTGACTTGTAGCACACGATGGGCAGAATTCCTCCCACCTGATGTGGAAACGCTACACACAGGTTCTCTCCAAAACCACTTGCAATAATGGAAATACATCTGGGATCGTCACTGGACTTTGAATCAGGCAGGAATATGTAGCCTTCCATTTTTATAGTACTTCATATACTGATAAAGACTTTGCACACAGTCCTGGGAAGTACACAGCAATACTTTGGTAATCTAAAGAGGGCTGCTGATCATCAAAGTCTATGACTGAGTCTGTAATTATATGGCATATGGGCTTCAGTGATGACTGGCTCAAGTGATAATGGCTTGAGGAGCTCCTGGTCTTCCCCCTACACCATGTTCATTTCCTTTCCCATAGCACAACTTACTCTTCCCTCATTTGTCCTATTTAAGTGCTCCCCCCATCCTTTTTTGATTATGACTTTTAACAGCAGTTATTTGAACGGTATAATTTACAGCAAGTCACAGAAGCAGCTGTATGTACAAAGCTGAGGACGTGGCAAATTACAGCAAGAGAGCAGCAACAAGAGGCTGGAGGGAGCAGAGGGGAAAGTTCTTAAATTCACATTGCAGATCTATACTGTTAGCCTGAATTTCCTTCCTGCTTTTTCTCCTCTCTCCCTCTAGAAATGGAAGGTTAGGCCATTAGAGAATTCAATTGGTTCCAGATGGACCCTTAAACCAGCTCTTCTAATAAAAACATTTTCCTGTTAAACAACCTGTGTCACATGGAATAGATGAAATTCATCTTTAGTATACTGCCACTGAAGCCTGGAAAGACAAACCTGAAGTATGAGTATCCATATCTCAAATATAAAAGGGTAATGCAACAATGATTTATCTCACAATTAGGCAGTGGTAATTAAAAAAGTAATACTGTAGCAAACACACAATACAAGTTTCTAAGAAAAGTTATAAAGGATTATATCTGTCTTTTTTAAAGGCAGCATTCCATTTGTATGTTTTCTATTAAATTCTTCAGGAAAAATCAAAATATAACACTTGACAGTATGACTCCTAAATCATCTCTTTCATGGGCTACTGCCATTGTTTAATAAATTTTGTTTTATTTCACTTCTATTTTTTAATATATGAGAGAGCCGGTTTTGCTTGCATAGAAATCAGTGACAAAAATCTCCAAGTTTTCTCATCAGACCATGGTCAATCCTTTTTGCACATTAGAACAAAACCTTTACTGTTCTAGGTTAGCATTTAAGGTACTTGGATAATAAGAAGAGACTGTGATTTTTGCATTTGGCGACAGGTTGCTTAAGTAGCTCCCATCCTCCTTCCTCCCAGCCTTCGTTCCACCCCACGTGCCAACCAGTGTTTTGGCTGGCACAAACGTTTGTGTTGCTATGTAGTCAGCATATACTTTATCTTTTACCAGCTGGATCTGTTCCTTCAAGTTCACTGTGCTGCTGTACAAACAGTTGTGGCAACAAACGCAAAAGCTGGGCACAACCCGCTGGGAGGGGGGATAGATGCCCGACCTGCTTAAGCTATGACTGCTAGTGAATAAATGCTCTTGGTACCACAGCCTATATAGCCTGTCTATCCCAGGTCCTTAGAGAGCTTCTGTTTTGTTCCAGTTTCTTTCAAATATATTTATTCACACATCACCTTTGCAAGGAGTGCTGCAAATCTCGATTTACATGTATAGAAATGAACTTCAGCAACGTTTTCAAAAATATCTTTCAGGGAGACTTAAGTTCTGAGTGCCTACAACGCTTTCAAAATGAGCTTTTAATTGACCTAGATGCTTTCAAAATTATTTGCTTAAAAAAGCAACAAAGAAATGGGTTCTAGGCTGGCATCCTAACAGCGAGCTGGCCTAGCGCTCTTGCTTTGTGCCTTTCCTTCCATTTTCCCACCAGAGATGGCTGTGATATAATTTATTACGATCATGAAACTGATTATGCATTCTGAAGTCAGCGGATTTACCTTAAAATAACACAGTGCCTCAGTGAAAACCATTACATGTTCACAGTGGAATCTGTCTGGGCAAATGAAAAAAAAATAAAATGCTACTTGCCTCAGATTCCACCCGCCCTCCCCCAATACCACACACTCTGATTTATTCTCTTACTATTTGAAATAAGAAAAAAATTGAGTGGTATCGTTCATTCTAGAAATTAAAACTTTTACAAGTCAGGGTTAGTGGATTTTTCCTCCGTGTTTCCGGAGGGACCTGCGCTCAGAACGGTTCGCTGTGTATTTGATCTTTCAGCACTTTGCTTTGAGAAAAGGGAAGAGCTTTCGCACTGCGGTTAAGAGCGTTTGTGCGGTGTCTCAGTCTCTACAAGCAGTCTGTGTACTTCACTATATGCTAGCAGAGGATTGAAAGAAAAAAAGGAAAAAAATTACACCTCCACCTTTTTCTTTCTAACATCTCTTCATCTCAGAAGACAGCTGTGTGGTCAGACCATCCGCAGAAGGCTGAAATAGCTCCCAACTAAATTGGCCTTCAGTCAGACCAGAGTCACACATACATGGTTATGGGCTGCCTTGTAGAAACACAACTTATTTTCACCAAACAATAATGTCCGATGGACATTTCTTAGCCTTGAGATAGGAGAACCCTACATCTCTATAATTCTTGTTTAGAGATATGAAAACATCTTGGATCATCAGTTATATGGAAACTTAGGAAAAGGAAAAAACCGGGTAACCGGCAAAATGAAGACAGGGCATTTGCACAAAGGGGCAGATTATCTAACGCAGAACTGAACGTGCTCCCCCCACCCTTCTGTGCTTTTGCCCGAGCAACGCTGCTTCTGTAACACTGTCTATGATCCTTCTTCCTCTCTGTACTGGTAGGCCTTTCAATCGGAAGGGCCAATACTGGGGTGCGAGGCATTCACCAGGGTAACTGCTGCTCTTCTCAGGGAAGCCGCAAGGAAAAGAATCGCAAGGGCATCCCCGCGCTGCTGTCAGAGGTGCTCGGAGATGCACCGTCTGTAGCAGCACTGGATCTTATGTACAGCTGTACCGGTAGCAGGAGAAGTTACCATGACATCAAATCACTCCCTCCCCTCCATTTCGCTACATTGCATTTACATCTCCCTTCGAGGTGAAAACAGATGAAGCAACAAATACAGCATGAAATAAGCCTGGATCTAGTCCTGCTCCACCTGGAGCTCGGCCACTGGCTTGGCTGGAGCAGGGACAAGCCCTTTACCTGCACCAAGATCAACATAACTTTGAACAAAAACAAAAGAATATCTGCTGATTCTTGGCTACTACGCACACCTTATGGTTGAAGTCCAGCCAATTAAACTCTCAAAGCAGTAATGCTGTCAAGACATCCAGCTGCTAAATGAGGTGCGGGCAAAAGATTTCGCTTAATTTCTGAGAATGAGAAAATATTTGCTAAAAACTACTACACTCTCAACTCTGCTGCTGTTTCACCTCGAAAGCATTAAGCCCCCGAAAGCTGACTGCTGAAGGAATGCAGTTTTCTTTCTTAAAGCCAAGGGTACATTTAGATTTGACATTAAAATGACCATAAATAATATAGTGACTGCACGTGTCAGGTTAATATTAAAAACAGGGGCTGCGTGATGCATACCAAGTAGCGATGTTCTCCACCTACACAGCAAAACCCCCATGGGTTTCACCCCGGGAAATCCACCCCATTTGTTTCAGAAGGGGAGTGCAGGCAGATGCCCTCCTGACAACGACTGCGTCACGCCGAGCACACACGGCCGGGGCTGCCACCGAATGGCAACCGGCCAGCTGAGATGGCCATGGGTCTGGGTGGCCGGGGTGGCTGCGGCAGCCCCGCAGCCCTTGTGCTCGCTCACATCACCGTGCTCCAACTGCAACGCGGGGCCCGGCGCACTGACAGACTCCATTAGCATGAACGCTGCTGCCTTATCTGCCGGTGGCCAGCCGGTGACGGCCGCCTGCCACCGCCGCCAAGGCCCACACCGCCAATGGGCTCCGGCTCGGCAAGGTCACCGCGCCGGCCGCGCTCGGGATTGGCTCCGGCGCCGCGGCGTGTTATTACTGTCTGATTTGATCGGAGGCAGGGGGTGGTCTCCAATCAAACAGAGAAAAGGTCCTGGAGAAGGTAATTAAATCCTGTCAGAGGCAATTATCGGTTCCAGGGCCATGACTCTGGCACTGAATGCAGATGATCTGAAGCTCTATTCTTGTAGAAATTCAAGAGGGCTTCTGGCACGGATCAGTTAGACATAAAGGGAACAGCAGGCTTTTTGCAAACAATGCGGCGCTGTATTTTGAAGCTTTCTGCACATCTTTTTTTCCTCCCTGTTCTCAGAGTTTGGTTACCGCTGATCAAAAATATTTCCTTCTCCCCACATTCTCATTAATTTAATAGATAAGATTTACTTAGGTATTATACACATAATGACAAGCTACATAAGAGAAATTGTGTTCTGAAACACTGCCTGCTTAAAATGTATTTCATCAAGACAAAACTGCTTTAGACAATAGAAACATATCAAATTATTGATGTTTTACTGGAAAAAACGAAAGCATCAGAATTGGATTATGTATCCAGAAGGGCAATGTCTCATCTGTAAGTCCTATGGATGCCAAAAGGGAATAAATAAACGACTTCCTGCTACCACAGCATAATGATACCAACACAAGTGTATCAGAAGTGCCCTGACATGTGGAAAGTGGCATGCATTTCACTGATGCAAACAAGACACTGTTTACATTTAGTTCCACAAAGCCCAAATATTATTTACTATATATTCTTTTTATTTCACCCTGATGTGACAAAACCAAACTGAGAAAAAAATGAAATTTTTACCAGAGGAAAAAACAACAAAACAAAACAAAAAATAAAAATCTCACAGTCCTTCTTTAACAAAAGCATTTTCCTGATTTTACATAAGACCTTTTTTCCCTCAAGTGTGTACCAATTTATTATTTCACAGCCAGATTACAAGCTCAGTTGTACCACAGTAAATCAGTATTGACACCATTAAAGTACGTGGAACTACTTCAGCTTTCACAGAGAGCAGAAGCGGGGCCTCTGCCCACCTCTGCCTGGGCTGCAATCGCTTCTTGCATCCAGGCACAGCGATGCTGGGGTGTGTGAAAGGCCATGTGGGGAAATACACCCACAGACTAACTGCAACTGCGGGTCTTCCTGAACAGGCTTTGTTCATTGGTAAAGCATTCCATTCCAAATTAGTTTTAATTGTCTCAAAAATATCATGCATTCAATAAAAACCAAATTTTTACTAAGCCCTTCCTTTCACTGAGTATTGATTTGCTGAACTGACTTTGTAAACTGCTGTTTAAATATAAATATTGCTGCTGCTAAAACACTTCACGTGGTATTAGTGCAAGTTCTCTGTTATTTCTGTGAGGGCACCGGGTTTTTGATCTGGTTGGTTCCCTGCATTTCCCCCACAGCCCCGCAATGGCCATGCACTTGCTTTACATCATTCCATTTCATATGAATGCACACCTGGAGAGAGGGGATTATAGCCGCAGTTTCACATTTCCTCATGCAGATAAGGCATAGAGCTGGTTGAAAGAAATGAATTTAAGCTTTTCTTCCCCATTTCAGTCACCTCATAGTATAGGAAGAAGGGGTGTGTGTGTGGTGGGTCCTGTAATTACTAAGGAGGCAGCAGATTATTTCCCCTCATGAGCAAGCACAGCAAAGGAAAAGACCTTTCTCCCTGGGACCATGCCTGGAGGCAGCGCCTTCTGTCAGCCTGACCCACAGCTCACTTGGGATCCTGCTCCTGTAACCATGTGGACTCTCATGAAGCGTCTCCTTGTGGCCAGTAAGCCCACACTAAGAAAACACAAGAAAGAAAATTGCACAGAGAAGCATAAAGGAAGAGACTCTGCCATAAGCCTAATAGAGCTAAGGCTCAAATTCCATAAGTCTTTATAAACCCACACGGATGCTTTCAGTTGGAGAGGGGAGGGCCACTACAAATTCAGTAGCAAAGGAACATCTAATTCTCTGTAGTTCATTCATTCTTGAATTTCAGTGCGAAATTACTGAAAAAGGCATTACAGTTGGTGACAACCACCACAGTAGTTTCTGAAATTCAAGGCTTTTGTCAACTAAGAGCTGAATGAAGCATGAACTTGGTTTATACAACTATCAAGTAGCCGTCAGAGAATGACTAGTTCAGTCACTACCAGCTTCCATCAGTTTCTAACCAATGAGACATTCCCTATCACCACCTAGTCAGGACTTTATTCCCTCCCCCCTAGTTGGTATTAGTCAATTTTTCCTGTGAACTCTTTTGGAAAAGGAAAATTTTACTTCTGACTAGTGTCTGTGAAGGAAAGTACTGCTATTCCTAGTTTTCAAGAGTAATTTTTGAGCATAAAATGGCAAAAAAACAAGCATCAGATAACATTGTCTGCGGCTTTACAGTGCTGTCTCTGTCACTGTGCTGTGATAATACAGACCCTCATCCACCTCACTTTAGATTCTTAGCCTTGGCAACGTAAACATATTATATGCATATTCCTGGACGATATTATAAAGGCCTTAAAGAATTTGAAAGAAACTTAAAAATTTACTGATGGTCTATACAGAATTGAACAATATAGTTGAGAGAACAAGGTGTCTTACAGAAGCTCACGTGCCCTGTCATTATCGCATTCTCTAGTATTCTCTATAAAGGCACATCAAAAACAAAAGATTGAGGCAGCTCCCTGTGCTATAGCTGTCAAAGCTGACTTCACCATTCCATACATTTCTTGCGAAGTTGTTACGATCCCGATTATGCAAATGCTTAGTAGAAGATAAGCACAATGCCTTAAATTCATATCTGTATTTTAAAACATGCTCATTCATCATCTGACTCTCCTCATATATAAATGTGTGTGTGAGAGAGAATATATTTCTGTATGTTCATTTATACTTGAACATTACCTACTTTAGCCTTGTGAAGGTTATTGAGCAGTAATTAGGAGAAATAGCATTAGTCCTTCTTACACCAAAATATTTGATTTTTGATTCACAGGCAGGGCATGTGACTAGTTCTTATTTGTATAAAAGCAAATCTTAATCATCTAAGTAAACCTAATATTTTGTTTATGATGCAAAAAGTGTTTTGTTTCATGGACGCTCTACAACATCCAGTTCAAATCTACTATTTGACTTATTAGGAAATTTGAGCAAGCATGATAATAAAACTTGAAAAAAGCAGAAACAGTGAATATCAAGTTGATTATAAACAAATACTTCTTGAGCTCTTTTGCAGTATTTGTTTATGTGTCATTAATATTAATACTCTTTAAAACATAAAAACAGAAAGGTCAATAAAACAGTTGATTCTACCAACCATGAAGGGCTAGATTCTTTTAAACAATCCACAGTCATCACATCACATACGTAAATTTCAAGGAGCCAATATCCAATTTTCTGTGGCTTCTTTCTTCCCACACATGTCACACTTTAAATTTGTTTTGACAACTAAATAATGTTTTCTTTATTTCATTATAATTCCCTTATCTAGAGTCAAAGCTTCATGACAACTTCGTAGAAAGAAACATGAAAAGACTTTCTGGTAGATAGGTTCCTTATTTTAAAGATTTCTTACAAAGATACATTGGTAAACAATCCAGCTGCATGGGTTTTTGCAGGCAATATCTAACTCTTACTCTACCTCACAAATCCCACTGTAGATCCAATTCTCACGATTAATATTCAACCTCCTGAAAAAAAAAAAACAAACCAAAAAAATCCCCAGATTATTTTTCATACCTCATTTCTGTATGTTTTTTTTTCTTGAGGCTGAAGCATCTGTGTAAATACCCTACCATCAGCATATACATTTTTAATTTACTAAATGCAATAAAATATCAATTGTCATTTGTGTAAGATACATTCATTCATACTTTTTTTCAGTTTATGTATAAATGTAATTTCATTCATTAAAGCATACATATTTCAGAACGGGGATGCAGCCACTGCTTACTAATGCACAAAAAAAGTGAATTAATGCTTAGCCAGGTTCCTGCCACCCAGTGACTGCAGAAAAACTGAAGGCTTACCAGAAGAAAACTGTGAAAAGGAATAGGCATCACAACAGCTTTTTGATTCTGGGACCAGTTTTCATGCCAGACTTGAGTCTGAGCTTGTCTCAGAAGGAGCCACAGAACTGCCCGGCTGTGGTTCCCAAATGTCCCACCTTGCCTTGACCAGTGAAGCTCAAGAGCGCTTAGTCGTTGCCCTCTGACTCCCACATCCACTCCTGCAGTGCCAGAGGTGTTAGGAGGGTTGTAGGATGCAACCCCATAGCCTGAACAGAGTCAGGGAATTCAGACCTACTCCTCAACTGATAAAGTCTGGTTTCTCCCTTGCCCTTCGGTGCTCTATAAGGAAGGCTAGAATTGGCCAAATATTCTGACCTAGATTGGCACAGCAAAACTGCAAGAGACAGAAGGTAGGTATGAAAACAGCAAACTAGCAAGGTCATAAGCAGTAAGAAAGAACTCAAGAAAACAGTCATAGGATCTTTAACAATCTCAACTGGTATATCCCCTGATTTTATGACACAGTTGAAAATGACATTGTTGGTGTTCCCTCAGTGCCATGCCATCACATTCAACGTGCGCTCTGAGGCAGGTGGGAAGGCCATTTAATGAATTCCAAACACAGGGCAGGAAGGAACCTCCTAAATCAAAATTAATTGCCTGCTATCACAAGCCACATCATCATACAATCTGGTTTATAAATTAATCATACTTCATTTTAACAGTACCTTGGCGTCTCTCTCCCATTTCTACCGTCAGACAGCATTTCTGGCATCTCCCTTCTCCAATCCTTAGACATCTCCTCATTTCCAGCCCAAATGTATGCGTCTAAGACCGGGTGATACACAGTTTGTTCTTATGCCATCTAAGACCAGGTGATACACAATTTGTTCCTGCGCCAGTATTTTCCCTTCTCTTAAGCAGCTGTTTTCTCTGGTGTTTGCTGCTTTAACATACTTGTAAAGAACAAGCAAGCTCTTTTACAGCTTCACTTTGCTAGGCTAAACAAACCAAACTATTTGAGTCTCCTCTCAGCAGGGAGGTTCTCCATCCCATCGATAAGCCTTGCAGCCTTTTCCTATACCACTTTCAACTGGAACTATATTACTGAAACAGGGGCAAGAACAGCATGCAATAATTAAATGACATGTAGCACTGTCACATATATGACCTCAGCAGTTTGCTCTCCCTTTTGGGAATACTTCTCCAGGGGTGTCAAACTATTGCTTTTTTCAACAACCCACATCACAGCGGTAGCTCACCCTCCTCCTGTAATCTGCTAATATATTCCAGTTCTTCTTTGTGTTGTCATTTCCAATTGATTAGCTCAGATCTTGCAAAAGAAATCCTTATGACTAGTTTTTAAAAGCATAGCATCATCCTTTGTAGTATTAAATGCCTTCCCATTTCCATTATCCTCAGTCACCAAATTCTTCCTTTATGAAGTTCATTTCTTAATAACAATGACTTCATAATTTGGGGCTTTGCAATAATTTAATTATGCTGTACCTGCTTTTTATTCCAGTGTTATTATATAACAATGATTCAAAGGTGGCTTTTAAAAACAAAACTCCATTCAATCTATTTCTAGTCAGAATTTTCTGCTTTTAGAACAGATTTTTGCAGAAGTCTTCAGCTACCTTACGTTTTTTCTCTTATTTCCCTCTACCCCATCCTTCACGGTTTTTCCCACGTGACCCATACAGAATGGTTCATTGAAGTCAGGATTAAACAAAAAAATCTTTTACATGAAGACTTTAATTTATCAAAGAGAGATGTGGCATAATTTATCTTTGGCAAATTCAATGTGTGTTATCCCATTTTAAATCAATTTCCAGAACTTTTTGGGTTTTTTATTCTTAATATCTCCTTTAAATTCTTCTCTAAAGTTCTGAATACTATTAAATCTAGAACAACAGCCAGTTACCTAGGACCATCCTCACCAGCATGCATACACTTCTTAAACAAAACTTTTATTCTCCTGGTTTTTGGCACCATATACAATTTTACTGATCTTTTAAAAATAAAAAGGAACTACAGGAGCCATTGTTTCACATACCATTTTTTTAAGTTATTAAGTTTTATTTTTCTCTTCTACTTTCTCCCTGTCATATTTGTATATTATGCTTTCCAAGTTTTCATTTTATTTTCGCTTTACTAAGATTATATTTTCATACTTACTATTCTCATTAAGAACTGTGTTGCTTCCTTGACAACCCCCCCCCCCCACCCAACTCCAACTGGTTTGGCCAAAACTAAATTATCCTCAGTCTACACCTCATTTACATTAAATGCAAGTTCCACTTTCTCTTACCACCTTCTTTTCTTGAAAAAAATATAGATAAGGAACTATTTACCACTGATTTACATTCAATTTCTTTCCCAAGTCAAGACATCTTGACTTTGGCACTTGTCATGTCATACATAACAGACAGTTTTTCTACTCATGACAGATCTCTTCCTCTGTTCATTGGCTTCTTTCCTAATTCGTAGTGGGATTTTTACCCTTAATAATCCTTTGGATGGTTACCCACCTTAACATCAAAAAACTGGACCTCAAATCCTTCGTTACAAGTTTGTTCCCTCTTGCTTAAAATGCAAATTTCAAACATTTTTTAAACCAAAAGTAGAGAGCAATTCCAGGTCCTGAGTTCTACAGTCCAAGTGAGTCCACTGAATAGCTCTTTACTTTGATTTCTTTAAGTCATTTCTTCAAAACCAGTTTGAGATATATTTCTATTTAATTTGAAATTAATCAAAGGATCAACCAAGCCAAGCTTTTCTCTGTGAACAGCTTGTCATTATGTTCTCACTGCTTACCATAGCATAGTATCACCTGTTATTTCTTCTGTAACAACTTGATAAAAAAACTCATCATTCTCACACTGAATTAGAATTTGGTCCTACCACCAATTTCTCAGTTTTTCACCCATTTTTATGTGGAATGTAAAACCTTTTCACCACAACACAGTTCTCACTCGTAACAAGGTTCTCTACTCACAACCAAAACTTAGCCTGGTAGTATATAACTCACTGCTAATGCTTTTCCATTAGGTCATTGTTCAACCAACACTGAAACATTTTTGTTCCAAACTCCTTGGTTTAGCCATTCTATTCTTTTGTATTATTTTACAGATTCATTAGCAGAGAAAATCAGTTATCACTTTAATTTCTATCTTTCCTAAATGAAGATACCATTCAACAGTCATGTTTCAGATACCACTGCTTACCCACCTTGGTTTTAAGCTCTCTATAGTGTCTGGTGTCCAGTCCATGTTAAGTATGTCTGCTCATCTTACTGTCAAGGTCCTTGGCATTGCTTAGCCCATAAACATTTCAGATGTTCCTCATGGGATCTGCCAGTTTTCTAATCAGATTAGACAGTTCTCTCAATTACCTTGCCACATACCTGACTATTGTTATCACCACCATTATGACTTTCCTGATTAATGTTTGTAACAAGTGCCACAAGGCTACAGTTAGCTACAGGAATTGTCATAAACTCTTCTGAAGTTTCATTTTCTTTTAATGATAGATTAGTATGCTTTTCATCTCCTTAGTTTCCATTTAAACAGTAAAATTATTTTACACAATTATCAATAGTTCTTTATATCTATATTAACACACTCAGGTAAGCTGCCATAGTTGACATAGAGATTTTCTTTACATCATTTCCCTTCTTTATAAAAGAACTTCTATAATTGTCACACTCATGCTTGAAAAGCAAACAGACAATATGGCTGATAACGATTAGCTCAGATTCTGAGCATTGAGAGCAATGCAGCCAATCCCCACTCATGGCAGTGGCATCAAGATTTCATTCCTACCAGTGGTACAGTTAAGCATTAGACCTACTGCAAGGGTTGATGTTTGAGATCAAACACATCATTATTAGCTTAGTTGACTTCTGGTGGATCCTAATAATTGTGCTATTAAGTCCACCTTTGGGTGTATTATGGGTATTACTTAAACAGAAGCCCCAAGTAGTATCTCATAAAATTGATTTGGGAAGAAGAGACTGGATCAAAGAATAGAATATAGAAAAATAAATCAGATAATTTTTGTTATGGACCTTATACTAGTCATCTTTCCCAATGCAGACTTTAAAAAAGTACAGAATTGATGAGCAATGTTATATCTCTTCCCTATTTGACACTAGTTTATTACTATATGATAGAAATATTTCATTTGAAGCACAATGTTTCTTCTTGGGAAGTAAAAGAAGTATAGTTATAGCAAAGGTTAAGGTCTGGGTTTTTTTAAGAAGTCGCCTTTTTCTGTGATGTTTCATGAACCTTTTACCTTGAAGGACCCCATCAAATGATTCAGGCTGTCAAGAATATGTTAGAAAGTTTGATTCTTCCACAAAAAAAATAACAGTAAAGAAAAAAAAGTTAATTGCAGTCTGCATGCTTTTCAGGAAGCTGTTATATCTCTGGATTAAAAAAAAAAAGTCTGCTACCTTGTGACTAGTGTTTCTGGAGATGAGCATAGGTGTTAAAAGGAAGTCTAATTAGAAAGACAGAGTCCTCTTATTGAACTTCTCAAACAAAATAATATATTTGAAACCACCCAGGTTTAGGAGAGAAAATTCTGCAATATTTACAGTTCTGCCATGTGACAGCGGTTCATCCTCGAAAACTAAACCTACACACAAGAAAAGGATGCAAAGAGACATAGCCAGCCTCCTGCTTTGTTCTGTTCTGACACGTCTCTATTTCTGGCTGACCCAAACCTGTTTCAAAAAGGCTATCTGACAAAAATTAAGGTAACATTTGACAAGTAATTAAAATAAGAGAGTTAAATTAAGAATAATTAAAACTTCTGCAGTATTTCAAAGGTTGATTTTAAATACTAACTTCTGTTTTTATAAAGAGCTTTCTGTCTCTGTTGATTGCTATATACACTTTCAAAATCATACAGATATCATTTCACCCATCGCTCATATTTACTGCAGCTTAGAAAAGGAATTATTTTATAAACAACTCTTTGAAACTGCAGAGAGAAATGAAAAAGAATTTAGTTGCCTAAAAATGAAATTAAGTAATACAGAAAGAATATAGCTTTGGATTTATAGCTCTAGTCAGCTTTGAGCCTTATTCGTAAGGCAATACCCTGAGTATAAAATCATTCCCTTTGCACTACAATGAAAAAAATGCTCAATCCTGACCATCAATAGAGGCTGCCTGGCAGGTGATACAAGAACACAGTACATGTAAATGCAATTAGGGAGCAGAAACCACCTGGCAACAGGGAAAAAAAAAAATCAAAACACCAGAGGGTCTGAAATGCTAGCCAAAGCCTTGGTAATACTGACTTAGTGTGATTATACATGGAGACGTATCCCATCTGCAATCAGTTGCAAGTCTTCCTACCTATTTTGCATTTAACGTCATGTCTCTCAACAGCTGTATAGCACCGAGATGCCATAGAGTGAAACTGCCACTGCAAGTCTGTAGCAAATAAAATATGCTAAAGAAATAAGGTTGCTGCCTCCCCAAAATATCCTGTTAAAATGCTTTGCTGCCCTCTCCCTTCCCAGGCAGCACAAGGGATTATTTTTCCATCAGGAAGAGTCAGGTTCTGGAATACATTCCTAAAAGTCATTGTTCTGTGCTAAATGGCCAGAAGATTGCTTACACTACCATGTCTAGCACATATTGCTGCTTTTGTTGTATCTCAGAAAAGTTTTACTTTAGTCTGATCATCAGTGCCTACCACTGTCAGTTTCAAGGTACTGACAGATTTTCTGACAATGTTATTCCAACGTAGCAGCACCGTACTGCAGGTACCAAAGTTTGACGGGGAAAGCAGAGCTGTCGTACTCGCTTGTAAGAGAAGGTCACAGATGTGAAGGAATTGGGTGTCTCAAACTTTCCTCTGTGTGAATCCCCTTTGAGAATCCCAAACTTTTGAGAACAAACTGCATTCCAAAGAAATACCATGTCATGTATATCTTTGGTTTCTATACTCTACAACCCTTTTACGTAAGGATATAAAAACTTTCTTCTGTTTCAACAGAAAAACTGTGAATTTCTGAGAAAATATTTAGTGTACATATAAAATAAGCTAAAAACCACTGCTTGAAATAAAAGCTTTTTCAAGTTATTGCAATTGAATATTTACTTCAAGTATAATATGCTCCCTCTCTAATGGCCATATTTGCAAATATTAAAATTGAGCACATGGTGGTGTCAAGGCAATGGTTGGACTCGATGATCCCAGAGGTCTCTTCCAACCTGAATCATTCTGTGATTCTCTGAAACCCAAACTGACTGAGGACAGTCAGCTTTTTTATTGAACATCCACATGTTGGCTTGTTTTCTATTATTCTTCATCTGAGAATTGTCTGAAAGTTAAAGCAGCTTGACCCCAAGAGAGTTACTGCAGTTTATACCGGGATATTATTGGCGTAGTTTTTCAGTAATAAATTTTTAAGGAAAACAGAAAGAAATTCTTATTTGTCCGTTGACAGCCATTTTCCAAAAGTTAACATCTTGTCAGAATGAGAGAGAAGCACTGAGAAGAGAAGGTTTTTGCAACAATCCGCACTTCTACTTTTCATTGAGAAGAATACCTGTACTGGGCAAACAAATGCAAAGCAAACACTCCACCCCCTGGGGCTGTTGGGGCACCATCACAAAATCTGGGGGCAGAGAAGAGAGGAAATTCTCTTCAAAACATGCATGAAAGCCCCCAGAGTGTGTCCTCCAAATGAAATGTATTGCTTTAGCTCTACAATATTATATCAAGTGTCATTAGTTATGCTACTTCCTGCAAGTAACCAAAATATGAAAGGATTTGAGCTGAATACCTAAGTCCAGATCATACTGAAGACTTAGGTTGTCACATATTCACACAATCCAGAGCAGCATTGCCATCCACCTGCAGGTACTGATCTGAATAGGTGTAAACTGCTAACACAGCTTTGACCAAAAACTTTAGATAAGATGAAACAAGTATTTAATGAAAAGAATTCCACATAGTTTGTGTGATTTTAGGTGCTTTCTCTGGCAGTACAGTTTTGTTCTTGGTAAAATGCAGTTAAACACGCACCATAAACAAAAGCATCAATCAGAAAGCTGCATTAGAATCCCAGTCAGTACTGCTGCAGGCAGTGCTGTCGCAGCACGTTGTTGAAACATGACACAAAATAAACCAAAGTTTCTTTTACATAGTTTTTTTCATGCTCGTGGTATTACAAAGCCCTTAAATACTTGTAATAGCAGTAGTACCCATGTGGATGATAGCTCACACACAGCTTCGGCAATTAGAAGCTGTTTTATTTGGAAAGAGTACATTAATATTGGCCAGGACAGCATAAGGATAAGTCATGGTGTTACTTGTGTGAGACTGACTGTGGTAAGATTATATGAGCTTGGCAGTGTGATAAGCATCCATGGATCGAATCATTTCAGAAGCTTGGGAGGACTGAAAGCATTTATGCTGTACTGAGTAGCACAGAACTCAAAGATCCCTGAGCCAGGGCTGAGCACCTTACCAGCAGAACTAGGAGCAGAATAGTCACGTCAGTGTAATGGCGTACCGTGGTTAATTACCCATTTTTGCAGTTCACTGTAATCATTCAGAAGGGGAGGGGGTGTGTGGAATAACAAACATAATCAACAAGCAAGGGAAAGTAAATGATAAGAACCAAATGTGCTGGGAAAAAAAAAAAAAAGAAAACCAAACCACAGAACACCCACCCTGATCATTCCGTAATCATTTATCTGAAAATTCCTCCTGCACACTTGTAACTTTACCTGATTTATTCAACTTTGTGAACAGAATAAAAGACTGGTAAGGCAGACACACCAGGATATTCTTTTAGAAAGCCACGTACAAATGGCAGAATCAGCATCAGTGATTTGTGACTACTATTGAAGAAATTAGAACTAATTGCAACCTTTTATTACAAAACCTGTCATTTGGTATCTGCAAGCAATTTGGTGTAAAGCTAATCTTGATGACTGAGTCATTGCCAAACCTAATAATTTGCTGCATAAACTTTAAGCCATATATTTGCTCAAGGTGAATGCAAGAATCTATAACATTAACTGTTACTGTATCAAGACCCAATCATACAGTTCTCGATTCAAAGAAACTGGGACTGTAGGATCAGGCTCTTAATTAATTTTTCTCTGTGAACATAATGTGGGTTAATATGAACTTAAATTTCAATAAAAAAAAATCCAGCAGTGAAAGACATAACATTTCCATTTAGCAAGCTTGTTTTGGATTGCTCATATGAACTGCTAAATTCACAAACATTGCTTGACTGGGTTTCAGGACTTTGCAAACTTACACATAAACTGCTTCAGTAAAAACAACAACAAACATAACTGCACAAAGTGAAAAATCCACTAGTATTTATGACAAATTGGATTAAACCCAGCAGATTTTTTCCACGTGCAAACTGTGGATTAAGCATCCTCACCACACCACAGGTAATAGCTATGCCTGGATTCTACATCCTACTTCCATTTCTAAACAGTTGGCTAGCCCAACATTTCTCTTTGCTATACAAAACCCTACCCCTTACTTCATTACAATTTTCACCTAGAAGAGTTCCTACACAGTCTGCAATTTAAAAAAAAAAAATTATCATTTTGTAAACATTATTTTATACCATAAAATATCATCAGCTCGCCCCTGCACCACCTGAACTTTCACCATTTTCTTGTAAACCTGATGTCAAATCAGCATTTGCTATTAGTATCTGTCATGGAAATGATGTCAGAAAGCTCCATTTGCAGCCTATCTTGTTTTGCTACCTACCATTGTTATAAAATAATTACCATTTACATGAATTTGTAGCATACCTATATGCACACACTGGTTTTCTGTTAATTTTGTTTCAAGGATTTAGAGAGAAAGGTGGATTGGCAAGGGATTTCAGATGCTCCCACAACATGTGAAAATAAAGTTCAAGTCACAGCATGGTGCAAAGCATTATTGGAAGAGAAAAAGAACGAACTCTGTCCTACAATGTGTTGAAAGCTTCCCAAATGGTGAGAGTTATTTCAGGAAGTTTATTTTAGGTAAAAGAAAGCTTTTTCAAGGAAGTGGTAACGTAGGATTACACATGACAAAAGGTTGCTTTCCAAAGCAAAGTGGAATTATTTTACTTTTGCTTCTCTTTGCAACATATCCTACTTCTCTAGGAAAAAGATATTGGAAAATGTCACCTGGTTGACAGCATATATGTATGCTTCTGTGTAGATTTTATTTTTTAGCAAAACCCAAAGCTAGAAAGTTTTTCCTTTAAAACATAAAATTATTAAATGAAAAAATGTCTCCTTCATGTTAAGTACTGTGTGAAATTAGAATCATAGAATGGTTTGGGTTGGAAGGGACCTTAAAGATCATCTAGTTCCAACCCCCTTGCCACAGGCAGGGACACCTTCCACTAGAGTAGGTTGCTCAAAGCCTCATCCAACCTGGCCTTAAACACTGCCAGGGAGGGGGCAGCCACAGCTTCTCTGGGCAACCTGTTCCAGTGTCTCACTACCCTCACAGTAAAGAATTTCTTCCTAATATTCAATCTAAATCTACCCTCTTTCAGTTTAAAACCGTTCCCCCTCGTCCTGTCACTACATGCCCTTGTAAAAAGCCCCTCTCCTGCTTTCCTGTAGCCCCTTCAGGTACTGGAAGGCTGCTATAAGGTCTCCCCAGAGCCTTCTCTTCTCCAGGCTGAAGAGCCCCAACTCTCTCAGCCTGTCTTCATAGACATAAAAGAAGTATAAAGAAGTATAAAGATTCCTTAGAATACTGTTTTTTCCACATTTCAAGGAGCCTTAAAAGGAGAAATGTTAAAAATTCATTCCACCAATTCTACCCTAAATCAAGTAGCTGCATCCCGAGGACCAAATATGTCCTGTGAATTTAAGCTTTAATCTCGTGAGATCTCAGAAGCTAAACAGAGTTCCTCCCCCTCCTCTCCTACACCTCTGCTTGAGCACAGCTCCAAATTCTGAAATCTACATTCACCAGAGGCACGGCTGAAACCTGAGCACAGGCACGTACGCCTGTGGTGGAGAGAGAAGTTTTAGACGCAGTCTTCTCTCTGACATTTCCTAGCACGTGCCTTTTTAGCATCCCAAAGCTCAGCACAGTGTCTGCTATCAGTCCCGAATGAGACCTCTAACTCTCTGCCACAAGTTCAACAATGACCCAAGATTTCCAGGCCATACAGTGCCGTCCACTTCCACAGCTAAGCCCCAGACTTTTGGAACTTCTCATAGAATCATAGAATGTTAGGGGTTGGAAGTGACCTCTGGAGATTATCGAGTCCAACCCCCCTGCCAGAGCAGGACCAATCTAGGGCAGGTTACACAGGAATGCACCCAGACGGGTCTTGAAAGTCTCCAGAGAAGGAGACTCCACAACCTCTCTGGTGAGCTTGTTCCAGTGCTCTGTAATCCTTACAGTAAAGAAGTTCTTCCTCATGTTGAGGTTGAACTTCCTGTGCTCCAGCTTGCATCCATTGCCCCTTGTCCTATCGCAGGGCACAAGTGAAAAGAGGTTGCCTCTTTCCTCTTGACACCCAGCCCTCATACATTTATACACATTAATCAGATCCCCTCTCAGTCTTCTCCAGACTAAAAAGCCCCAGGTCTCTCAACCTTTCCTCATAACGCAGGTGTTCCAGTCCCTTAATCATCCTCGTAGCCCTCTGTTGGACTCTCTCCAGTAGATCTCTGTCCCTCTTGAACTGAGGAGCCCAGAACTGAATGCAATATTCCAGGTAAGGTCTCACCAGGGTAGAGTAGAGGGGGAGGAGGACCTCCCTCGATCTGCTGGACACACTCTTCTTAATGCACCCCAGGATACCACTGGCCTTCTTCGCCCCAAGGGCACATTGCTGTCCCATGGATAACTTGTTGTTCACCAGGACTCCAAGGTCCTTCTCCATGGAGCTGCTCTCTAGCAGATCACTTCCTAACCTGTACTGGTGCATTTTATTACTCCTTCCCAGGTGCAGGACTCTGCACTTATTCTTGTTGAACCTCATTAGGTTCCTCTTTGCCCAGCTCTCCAGTCTGTCCAAATCATGCTGAATGGCCGCACAGCCTTCAGGTGTATCAGCCAAACCTCCCAGCTTCGTATCATCAGCAAACTTGCTGAGAAGACACTCTGTCCCTTCATCAAGGTCATTGATGAAGATGTTGAACAGGACTGGACTCAGCACTGACCCTTTTGCCTTTATGCAGTTTACTCCAAAAGACACTGCCCTCTGAAAGGGTGCAAAGTAATCCATACGTATAGGGTGCATAATCACTTCACTATGTGCAGGGATGAAACAAACCATTCCACAGTGAAAAGAAGTTAAGAGTCATTATGTTATTAAAGATGTTTGTAGATCATGAAGATTGTTTCCCCAGCACACCTGACTTGCGCACACTGCCACAGTGTTGTCTATATATACTTGAACCTACATCTGCTTGACAGGTAATCATCACTTCTGCTGCACTTTACACTAGAGATGAGGAGAACAAGGGAAGAGAAGAAAGAGGAGACAGAAAGTAACCCTCTTTTACAGTTGCCAATACAACTTGGAAGCTCACCAGCAGGTAAAGTCAGCTAACAAGGACAGTGAACTCCCCTGAGCGTAAGCATGAGATCTTTTACAATGAGCCTGCGCTATGTCACTGTAGAAAATTTGTGCCTTTACAAAGTGTTTCTAAATGAATAATTGGGAAATGAATTTGACTGATGTTGTGAAGCAAAACTTACAAGACAAATAGACCGATTTTTTGCAGTGAGCTTAAAAATAAAATTAAACCTAGATTTTTTTTATTATTACTCCTACAAATCTCACAGAGACTATAAATAACAGCTCTAGTAGCTACAATTAAGAAATAAGTCCCTGGAGGGAAAACGAGCGATTTTTTACTTATTGAAGTTGTCCCTAGATTCAACCAAAGCAGGTAAAAGGTTTGATTTCTCTCATGCATTTCCAGTGCAAGTGACCTCTGTATACAGCCAGGAACCTACATCAAGTGTAAAGTTAGCCCTGTTAATGCAAACAAGTTCTTTATTGATCTACTCTAGTGAAGACTTGAGCCTGCACAGTAAAATAACAAGGGGAAAAATCCACATACAATTAAGAAAAAGGATTTTGTTGTTTGTTTTAGTGTTTGTTAGAGCTCACTACCATCAAAAGCTACTTCAATAAATTTCACATAAAAGTGAAAATCTCCAACCATTTTTCCCTTTATCACGATAGTCTGAGTATTCCAAGGTACAAATGACTGAAACAACAAAGAAAACAGACCAAAGTTTTATCTCATTAAAGCTGTTCAAAGAAATTATTTCCCCCCCTTGAACACAGTGGTATAAATGTAACAAACAGGCACAGTGTGGAAGGTCTGGGTCATGTGGGTAGTAATAAGCCGTTGCTTCTTTATGAGACAACAAGAAAATACATATAAACCTAAAAAGGTAATCTTTACAAGGAAAATCAGTAAATGCAAGATTGATTTTTCCCATTTATTCCCCTAATCTGTCATGCTGTAATCGAGTTTCGAGTTTAGTTAGATTTTCCCTGCCCCCTCATCTAGAATTTAAGCAAGCAGTGTGTTGAATCAGTGCAAATGGACTCTGGCTTTCTAGACCCCAAGAGAGTATGGCTGTTCACTAACGTGTAAATAAAAATAGTTTCATTTTGGGCAAAGCTCCTCTTTGTGCTCCTGAAGATTAAATGGTGAATATATTTTTAATGGTCAGTCACAGACAGATGAATTTTACTTCAGTCAGAATTGGCAAGTGTTCACACTGCAATTCAATGAAAGAAATCCAGGTTTTCTTCCTTTCACTCTAAACAAAGTCATTACCCCACTAATTCATTTCATTGTAATAAGCAGGAAAACCTCTAGGATACCACGTAAAATATTTTCTTAACTGTTACGAAGTGAGAAGGACAAAAAACTTGAGAAGGCTTCTGCGTAAGTATGAAGAAAGATAAATACTTGCAAAGAGGAGAGTGGTCTTCTGTACTCAAAATAGGTGCTATGGTTCCTCCTGCTAAGGTTCTCTTTCACTGACGAACATTACACTTCAGTTGCCAATGCCAATATACACAGAAATAGGTTTCAAAGTTTGTATGGAACTTCAGAACCTCAAAAAAAAAAAAAGAGAGAGTAAACATGTTTTTGCAAGATTATATTTGCATAGATTAAGATTCTGTGGATAAAGCATACAGAAAGCAGAAGTCCTGTTAGTAAAAGGAGCCTCAAAATATGTTATACAAATATTAAGGTTATTCAGCCTAAACTCCTGGAAGTCCACTATAATTGCTTCTTTTGTATCTGGCATTGCACTTCAATGCTGAATTCCTTAGCTTCCAAGAGCAGACTTATGGAGATGCTGTGCTGTTTGATTTGGCACTACTCACAAGGCTTGGCAGATGATCAAATAGAGGGCACAGAAGAGCAGGAAAAGCCTTAAGAAACTGTCTGGGCTGCTGTCGTTACTGCCTCCATAGAGAGAAAACTTACTAGTAAGCACAAAGGAGCTGTATCTATTACTCTTGCTTAGTTTTATACTGCTTTTTTTACATATCTTGACAAAATAAACATCAGCATTTCTTCAATAGATACTAATTTGCATCCAACAACTTACATCTCTTCACTCTCCAACAGGTAGAAATTTTTTTTTTCCTCTTTGCAATATTTGGGAATATATGAGTCACTAATGTGCACTAACTGAAAACTCAAGACAAAACTTACAAAAAGCAGCAGGAAGGAAACAGGACAATTTAAAAGGTACTTTAAAAAAAAATCACAAATTATAATATGATTTAAACTGGAAGATTTAAAACATTATGTCTATAAATACCCAAGGCATATAAAACTGATTTTTGCGACAGAGTTTAGACTCAGAGCAGTGTTTTGAACATCAAGAGGACCCAATAATAAGATGAGGATTCCTGAAAAGCTGCCAAGAAAATTCTGCTCACGTAGAATACGAGGGGGAGAGAGAGGGGAGGATGTCCAAGTCACCCAGAGGCAGGGCAAGTAATCCCAAGATCCTTACACGTGACTGGAAACTCACGGAAAAGCCTTCCATGTAAACAGGAATCACCAAGTATCAATACGATCACAAAAGCTTTACATGTGGTGTTTAACTCCTCATAAGATCAGGTCACATCAAGTGACGGGGCCCAGGGAAGGCAGAAGAGGCTCTTGCCAACATCCCTGTCCTGTTCCTTACAGTGGGCAGCCGACACTCGAGACAAACCACGCTGTGTAGCGACGTCTTCCCTGCCTCTGCTGACAGCATGAGCCCTCCAAAACCTGCATGGGCATAGGATACTTCCACTTCTACCGAGCATTGCTCCAGCGGGAGCAGGGAGGAGAAAGAGAAGGCTCATGGCTATAAGGCGAATTAATGCTTTGAGCAGTTTAACTCCTATTCAGATTTCAACTTGGAGAGCTGCCAGGTTACCAGGGAAGCAAGTCATACAGAGCAGCTGTTGCCCAGTTATGATCTCCTCTCTCCCCAGACTTCCTCCACATACCTGCAGCAAATCCTTGTCAGCAAGCTGGGGCTTTTTAAGGCCCCACTGCAGAGAGAAAAAGCTGGAGCTCTTCGCTTCGCTACAGCTTTGGCTTATTTCCTCCCCAACTCTGCACTGTTACTACGCTCTGTGCTGCATGGCAGTGCTGGGTGATGCCCTTAGGGGAATGGGCAGTAGGGATAAAACCCAAAATAAACTTTTTCAGTTTGTGCAAGAAATACACATCAGGGTGATGGTTTGCAAATAGAAAACTTTGATTCCTTTATACCAGTGAAAGTTAGGGGGGAAAGTGTGCTTTAACTTTCTTTTAAAACATACTGAAGCATTCAACCTCCCATCACAAGGCCCTCCTGCCCTCATTGAGCCATTCTTGAAAGATTTATTCATTGGAAGTTTCCTGTGCTTCTACTTGCAAAGTCAGATGACTCTCAACCTGTGGTCCAGCCACCAGCGGACATAGAGCCACCCTTTGTAAACACGGCATCACGCCCTGCTACAAAGCTTGATATGACTTTTACATGCATAAAATTAATCCTAACAGAGGATTACATAAAAGCCACCCCACAATTTTCCTCCTTTTCCAAGATTTTGAGATTACTTCCCCTTTCCTCCTCATCTGCCACCCCTTCCTGCACCATGCGTAGGGACAGACATTGTACCTTAGCCAGCACGAACACAGAAGAAGTGTCTTCTCCTGAATGACACTTTTCATCTCCTTATTCCAAGACTTTAAAGTCTTTTGTGGTCAACTATGCTGAGATTTGCCACATTACAGAAACTGAAGCAAAGCTTCCTAAAATCAGATGTTTTCTCTCATGTGCCTTTTGAAAGCAAGCCTGAAGGCTCTACTGTTAAGTACTCTACTTGCATATGTACCTGTGCAAGCGTATGAAACGGAAGGTCTTGGTTTCTATAAAGCACACATTTTTTAAGTGTTCGACTGCTTCACTATACCACTTTGACAGGTATTCTTGTGACAATTCAAAAAAAGAACGCATTCCCTACAGACAAACACTTTTTACTGATTTCCTTCAAACTTTCTTGTGGAGTGCACTGTACGATTACTGAGTTTATTGTTCTAGAGCAGAACCACCCAAGTGAGCAGCAACCAAGAGCGATGCGTGTCTGTACAGTTGCTTTAGACAAAAAAATTTATCTAGTGGCCAAATTCCAGTTGCAGTTATGGGCCCTTAATGAAATTACATCTTAATGGAATTGACCTACTTATACATTAAGACTACTGTACCTAAAATATAAGATAGATGGAAACATATTCTTTGTCATTTTAGCTGCAATTTGTGATATTGATTTTAACCCTGGATCAGACCTTGATCTAAGTGCACTGTGAATCCAAAATCCCTGACCTCCAGACCAAACATTTGTTCTTTATTATAAGTGCAAGCAGACTGCCTCACATTTGGGTGACGGATGTGACCCCAATCTCTCAGTTAACACTCTGGTTCAAAGAGTAATCCTGCCTCACGCAACTTTATTGTTATGAAAGCTATACAAGAGTGCTCACCGACACAAAGTAATGACTCCTAGTTCTCAGTGACACCAAGAATCACCAGTGTTTCACCACCCTCATCATAAAAAAAATTTCTTCCTTATATCTAATGTGAAAACCATTACCCCTTTTCCTATCACAACAGGCCCTACTAAAAAGTCTGTCCCCATCTTACTTATAGGCCCCATTTAGGTACTGAAAAGTCACAATAAGGTCTCCCCAGAGCTTTCTCTTCTCCAGGCTGAACAGCCCCAACTCTCTCAGCCTGTCTTCATAGGAGAGGTGCTCCAGCCTTGTGGAACAGGAAAAAAAGCAAACCCAAAAGTCAGGGTGCTGGTTTGCAAATAGAAATCTTTGATTCCTTTATACCAGTGAAAGTTAGGGGGGAAAGAGTGCTTTAACTTTCTTTTAAAACATACTGAAGCATTCAACCTCCCATCACAAGGCCCTCCTGCCCTCATTGAGACATTCTTGAAAGATTTATTCATTGCAAGTAGAAGCACAGGAAACTTCAAAGATCTATAGTACCCATGTGCTGATCCTCTCTATAATAAGTGAAACGTACGTCTTCCACAGGTATTTAGGTGCCCTTTTCCTGTTGGTTTAACTGGGCACCTAAATGCCTTTAAACTTATTCATGCTTCACCACTCCTCTTCCTCCCAGTGAATGAAGATAATACCATCTCCCTGTTTCAAAGAAGGTTCACAAGAATGAACTACTAACATCACTGAGTCATTTCAAATTATAGTCACCTAAATAACTTTGAGGACTTGGGCCTCAGGGACTTTAGAAATATAGTCATAGAGCAGCTCCATACAGTGTTATAGGCTTACTACTACCTGTGGTGAATGAGATTTTTGAAAAGTAACTTAATCACAACAACAGGATTTAAAAAAAAAGAAAATTGTGATTCTAATTCTCCTAGAAGTACAGGAGACAGGTTCTCTAATTCTCCTCTGTGCCTTTCAAAGAATCTAAGGAATTATTAGACTTTTTATGACTGAACTACCCCCTCTTTACAAAGTTGACTCCACAGCTAAATCATGGAGCAAATCAAATGTAGTAGACCCTTTTAATCCAAGAGAGCCTTTCTACGTGACTAGAAAGAAAGATTCTCTTTATTTTGTTTCATAGGCAGTTATAGATGTTCATCTCCCTTTCCTTCTTGCAGACATGAAGAAGGGAACAGTACTGTCTCAGGACTCGTACACTGTACATTATTTTACATTAAATGATTAGAAAAAAATAGCACACAGGAAGAACAATAGGAAGCAGAGGCAAGTGTTCCACAGGACTATAATTAGTATAATCTTCATTTTTAAAGAAGGAAATCCCTAGGAAAAAAAAAAAAAACACCAACCCAAAATGTAAACAAACACACATTTACCAGTAGCTCAACTGATTTACTCGAATGGAAGCAGCATAGTCTACAAGGACCTGGAATTAAGACTATATTTGCTGAACTGCCAATACTTCCAAATTGTAGATGAAAATACAAAACATCATGACTGGAGAAAACTTAAGAGCATTATCCAAGTTGTTAACAACGTAGAGGACACATTTATGCAGAAGACATGAAATTATTTCATTGGATGTCCCTAGACTCTACTGAACAGCAGTAAACTTAACAGAAACTTTCAAAATGCCAAACATGAAAGACCACAATAGTTTCTGACTTAGCATATGACCTTCGATCCGTCATTTTCCCCTTGGCCCATCATTTCTGGGTTGTGTTTACTTACACATTACAGCGTTGCATGGACTTAACATGGGTTAAGTGAGATCAGTGCTGGAAGTAGCTCAACGCTCATTATGGATGAAAATGCTTTGCTTTGGGTCTCTGATCTCAGGAGATGATGCTAGAAAAGCAAACTACTTTATCTTCACCACTACAAAAGACAGTATTAGTGCAAAATCCTAAACACTTCAACTTTTTTTTTTGCATGCCTCAGTAAGTCTTCAGGATAAGATTCTGGAACAAAGACTTAACATTTTTATTTAGTAAGTGATTTCAAAACGCTAAAGAAAGACAAAGAGAATGCTACAAAAGAGATAATGGGGGGGGGTGTGAATAAAAGATTACCATCTCATAAAAAAAAATGCGTGCTCTTCACACATGAATTCTCCCTACTCTGTAACAGTTTATTTTATGCCTACGTAACGTCTTTGTTTTTGAACAGGATGACATAGCAGTTCTTGGGAAGGTACCCCTTCATGACCATGATAGAAATTTTTCAATGGTGCAGGTAAGACTAAGGTTCAGAATTCTCTAATAACACAAAACATAACTTTGTGACCAGATGACAATCAAAAAGATCTAAAGCATCATCAATCATACAAGCAATCATAAACAACCCACCAAACACTTTTCCCAAAAAGCAGTCAGTAAAAGCAAGATTGTATCCCTACCAGTGCACAGAAGTAAAAGGACTTTCTCTTCTGAAGCATTCAATCTCCCATCACAAGGCCCTCCTACCCTCATTAAGACATTCTTGAAAGATTTATTCATTGCAAGTAGCAGCATAGGGAACTTCCTAAGGTCTATAATTCCTATGTGCTGATCCTCTCTATAGTAAGTGAAACATGACTGTGCTTCATAAGGTCTCCTGTACATAGCTCCAGAGCACATTCAGTTACCACATTCCCCCAATAGCTTCTCTGGAAGCCCCAAATCTACAGGGAAGACAACATTTAAAATATTAAAAGAAGTCTGTAAGAGGAAGCAGGAAAAAAATACACCACAGTGTATTTTAGCTATTTCAGAAGCATATATTACATTTGCCCTTCAGATCAGCACAGTGGTAGCCTTACACACAACATGCAATTCTCAAGTGATATATTGAAGTCCTCCTTTTCCTCAAAACTTCCTTATGGAAGAAAAAAGTCGCTGTATGCAGCAAAGTAGAAGTATGTGTACCTCAGTGTGATCTCACATTCTAAGCAAGTATTGCTTTAAATTATTTTACTAACATGATAGATGATTTTTTCTTACATGTGTTTTTCTTCCCTTAGACTGAGGGTCCTGTAAGGCACAGACAGGAGCTTTTTGGAAAGCATCCAACTGCCCCCATCAAAATGACTTTTGCTTAATGAGAATTAGTTCAATTATAATAAAGCACAGCAAACAACAGAGATGATTTTGCAGCCTTGATTTTGCAAGTCTCAGCCTTGATTTTGCAGAGACGAGTTGCAGTGAAACTCTGAAATAAATGATAATGCCACAGGAAAAATTCTTCACTGTTGTCAAACTGTTCAGAAAGCGTTAACATGGTTCATTCATTTTCAGCTGTAATACCATGTTGAAAACATACTTTTGCTGGTCTGCAGTTGATTGATGTACATTACTCATATCAGGCTAATGGCACTTTATTTTCCAACAGTAGCAAGTAATGAGTGACCTTGAGTGCATATTGTTTTGCTGAAAGGTTTTGTTGCTCTGTGTACTCTCTGAGCACCCCCAAGGAAATGAGGGCCCTGTATTGGTGTTTTTCAGCAAACCTCATTTCTTTCATGGCTTTCTGTAAAAGAATTTGATACAGGGATAGAAGCTAACCTCAGTGAGTAAATGAAATATTGATCCACACTACTCTGGCCTTGCCTTCACCTTGTCCCAGGGCTGTGAGTTACTGACTTTTCTGTTTTGGCTGTAATAGGAATTATTACAACAGGCCTGTGCGAGTAATTACTTGGCATGGCAAAAAGGAGGGTCCATCATATATTTCTGTAGAGACGTTAGTTTCCATCAGCCCAGCAGTCTGCTTTTTTGGCCCTGTCTTTCCTACTCTTGATTCAATTCTTTTAACCATCATTAATCAAGCTCCTTGTCAGTAGAAGTTTATCAAAAGTATTAAGTGAGCAAGGTTGCATGGCCTCCTTAAAAAAAAAAAAAAAAGCCAAGAAAAAGAAGCACCAATGCAGGGCAGTAAATTTCAAAATATGGAAGACTGGTTCCATGATATATATGAATGTCTCTTCAGCTGGAATGAGCAGTTTGTTTTAGTGATAGATATTGTAGTTTGAGCCGTGATAGAATCCTTCTCAAGTTTATATGTCATAGACTATCGTTTATGAGAGACCATGTGTTTCTAAATGGTGAAGGTCATGGCTGATGGCAAAAGTAAAAGCAGCGGTGATTCATTAAAAATAGTTAATAGGGCCTGCTGTTGACAGGGATAAATACCAACACACCGCTTTTTCAACCCACAAACAACTCGTTTAGGCAATGTTTCTTCTGTGTTTTCCACCACTCCTGATTGCCAGACAGCTGTGAACATACATAGAGACATAAGCAAGATTGCTTCCACCCTGTTAATAATAGATGCAGGATGGGTTTTCCAGTGTGAATGACTTGTCCAGATACAGATTTTCCAACCAGCAGCTTTGGCAGACTGACTAAACATTCAGCTCACTGTGATTTGTTAGCTAATAATCAAGTTTACACTCTACAGTGAATTCTTAGGGACCAAACACATTTGCTAACTATACTGCTGGGATCCCATCCTTCAGTTTGAACACCAGCTAACATCCTGGTAGAGCCCATGTAACATCAATGGAAGCTTTTCTTGCATAAAGGACAATAAGATGGGACCTCACGGCATTGGAATGGCTAAAATACTAATGATCTTTATTGTATCCTCAATCAGAAAAAAGTAATTTCCTTAAGCTATTTTTGTGCTATTTGGAAAACAAACTCTTAAAATTCAGTTAGAAATAAAAGATTTTAACTGGTTGTTGTGGTGCTGTTCATTTTTTTTTGCTTTGTTCTTACTTTTTTTTTTTAAAATGAAAACAAACAACAATCGTCATTAAAACAGAGCTTTAGTCCACTTAGAAAAGCTTACTAATATATTTTGCCAAATAGATTTGGGACTGCATCTGAAAAAAGAGTTTGGTGAATGCTCTCTCATGGACACAACTCTACAGTACATACAAATGATAGCCCATGAATTGCCTATGGTTTTGTTTGGTTTTAAATGCAGAGGGCTATAAAAATGCAGGCATCATAGCTTTTAATTTGCTTGCCTGTGAAATATGGGGTTTTTTTCTGCTTCAGACGTGTATGCATTTTTTAGAGCAAACTATTAGTGCAGTCCCTTCCAACTGAAATATTCTATTCTAAAATAGCACAGATGAATGCAGGCAAGGTGCTTCACCCTCAGAGAGCCAATTCACAAAGACCTGCAGAAACAGTGTCCTATTAAAAGAAATTGTTTATTAAAGAAATTCAGTAATTATTTATTAAATAATTGTTTATTAAAAGAAAGAAATATTTATTAAAAGAAATTTTAGGCCAGGTTGGATAGGGCTTTGAACAACCTGGTCTAGTGGAAAGGTGTCCCTGCCTGTGGCAGGGGGTTGGAACTAGATGATCTTTAAGGTCCCTTCCAACCTAAACGGTTCTATGATTCTATGTTCTATGATTCTATGTTAACAATACGTAGGCATTATGGATTAAAAAAAAAAAAAGGCAGAGCAATGATTCATAGCTTCAGAGATAACATCAAATCCATCTAATTTTATCACACCTGAGTGTTCTGGGAAACAGTGTCAGTGGAAAAACTGGACAGAACTCAACACGCTGTTTTACCAGGTATAGGATCCAACTTATCTTTTGTGTAAACTGGTGCAATTACACTGAAGCCAAAGAACATAAACTGCTTGCTAAAATGAAAGGCTCTTTAGCTTCATCAAACACACAAGCTTTAGCCCTGACAGATTCTCATCCTGAACAGAGCAGACCAAATACCTCATCAACTTCCCTGCAACAATTATATATTGCAATCAGGTTTGTTGTATTCATTTTTAGTGGCTGATCAGACAGAGTGGAAAGCTGAAGAAAGAGGTAGTTCACATTTAATTTCTGGTCCTACTTCTCTAACCGAACGTTTTGTGCTGTCTCTCCTGGTGTTTCCCTACCTTTCTACCTAGCTAACACACTAGCTAACATGAGCGCAGGGGGAGATTCTCATTTATTTTAGGAGAAAATTATGTTTATCATTCTGCTCAAGTGGTTTCCTCCATATCTTTATCTCAACTATTTAGAGAGTTCCATTTCTAAGTTGAACTTGAAACACTCTCAAAATGAATATGATTAATGACTTCCCTAGGAGTTGATCGTGCTCTGCTTGAGTGGATATTGGAAAAATAACAGCAGCAAATCAAAAAAGAAAAAGAAAGAAAAAGGAAATCTACTGGTTAATTAAAAATAGTAACAAAGAGAGCAAATGAAAGAGTGAATCCATTAAGGCTTGGTTAATTCTGCCATCTCCAGTCCTTTGTTCTTCATATGATACATATGCTTTGCAGCTGCCCAGATCAGAGCTGAAATCCTGTAATGACAGATGCTCCCTCACTTTCCTTCCTCTTACTTTACTGTGGAAAAAGCTTGATTCTTCTTCCTTACTTGCTAGCTGAATACAAATGCTTTTTTAGGCAAGCTGGGAGATAGGTCCATGTTGTTTAACTGATAACCCTCTGTAAATGTAGTTTTGCCTCAGACATTTTTACTTTAGGCACTGACTAAATGCTACTTCCCTTGGCCAATCATCTGCAGAAACAACACCAACCTCTGAATTAGAGAGGCAGAGAGTGAAAAATATTTGATTACTAAGTAGAAAGGTGAGACATCTGTTGTGATTATTTTAATGCTTATCTTTTGATACATCTATAAAAGGATCAGTTACCCTAATATAGTCATCTTGAGAAAGACAGTCTGCAGTGGTTACAAATTGACTTTTTATGGAGAAAATAAGACTGTTCCTAACCTATTGCACCGATATTATATTTTGTTAATATTTTATGAAATAAAAGTCCTCCCATTAAGGGTGGCAAATTGCTTTATAATTATAGCACTTCGCACACTAGAATGACTACTTCATTTTATGGAAAAAAGCTCAAAATACAATTTCATTATCTTCCACTGTCTTTTCATCCTTCTAAAGGTTTCAGCAGAAAGCACTGTTATATGCATCTCAAATCTCTCCTTTTCCAAATATTAGTTCAATAAAAAAAAAAGAACATTATGTCTCCCATTCCATGCTGCTTGCTGCTAATGAAATAGTTGTGTACAGTGAACATTTGTACCTAGATGTAGATGAATCAAATGAACAAAGCGAACAACTATAAAATATGGACCTTTTAACTTCTACATCTAAAGGCTGATTTATATACAGTATGAGTGCTGAGTTAACTCAAGTGGTTTAGAAACAGATTTAGTTAAATCTGTGCAACTCCCTGGTGCAGTCTCTCTTAAATCAGTTTAAGAGAACCTTAAATCGATTTAGCCTGATGTGGTTTATAGACCTGAATTGGTTTCTAAACCAATTTAGTTAAAATTGGTACCCAAGTTGTAATCAGACAGCCTCCAAGTCAATGACACTGATCTGAGTTCGAATCGGAACACTTTTGCACTTCTCATATGAGAGCAAAATTGCAGCACCGAAGATTTTTTTTTCATCTTTCCTCTTTGATCATTTTACTTCAACCATTACATTCTTCTGCTGGAAAGCATCAATAGTCTGGCTTATGTACAACCATCTCTCCTACCTGAACACATCAGTGACACCAGTGACAATTTTGTGCCTACAACTGCAAACTCAAAGGTTATTTGATTTCCAGTGGATTGTCTGCTAGAAGATCATCACTGCAACACTATCAATATTACTCTACCCATATTGCAACTGAAAACTCAGATGATTCATAATACTGGGAAATATTGTCACTAAAATATTCTGATTCTAGAGGCACTAATTTTAAAATACCCTAAATTTAATCAGACAAGATGCAGAAACCGCTATCGATCATTAAAGAAAAAAACAAACAAGTCTGCCTCCCTCCCTCAATGGCAAGAACTTTGTGGAATGATCTATAGAGATAATATTGACTCCACAGTCACAAACAAAGCAACAGCAAAACAGAAAATCACCAAAAACCCTCAATGCCAAACAGAGGTGCTTTTAACTGGCCTCCTGAATGGCAAATAAGTCTGAAATGTAGCCTTTGAATGCTGAAGGTTTGAGCCAGGTTAAATGTCAAAGTTGGGATGAATTGACTGTCCTTACACAAGCCCAAGACTTAAGGACAGGAAAAGGATCAAGAAACTCCAATTCCTCAGTATTGTGAACCCTTTCCAAACACTACATAACATACAAAGCCTTCTTAATATAGAAACCTTTCTACATATTTATATTTTTGCCCCCTGTAAGCATAGAGAGCAAATCTTCTATTTTTACTCTCTTTTTTTCTTTCTTTCCTTTTCTTTTCTCCTTTTGATCACTGCCATGGCATCTTATCCTACAGTTTCTTGTCATTAGGCTTAATTGGTAACCAGTGACGTTCAGTGCCTGGGGAAGGTGGAGGATGCATCTTCTGCATCTGCAGGATAAGTGTTATTTCCTCCATATGTGGAGCATTGGCCCTGCACCACGTATATTTAATAAAATCTGGTATTTATTTGCCAAGAAGATGCAAAAATAAGTTGCCTTTAACTCTTCTACTACAATTGTGTGTTATGAATTTCAGCCCTTCGGAGCTAGTTCGTTGCACAGAAATACTTGGTTTGTTTAAAAAGGTAAAACCTCCCTGTGGCACAACTTGTAAGGTCAGAGACTGAAAAAAAACACGTCATTATTTCTGCTATGAAAATTGATCTATTTAATGTATTTTCATTTAAATATATTTCTGAGTTAAAAAAATATTAGAAACCAATAGAATTCTAAACACTGGACTAAAGACATTAAAAATTAGGCACACCTTTCTATTCCCTCTATCCCTCTCTGTAGATAAAAAGTAGTCAGCGTTTTCTTTTAAAATAAGCAAATGATATATTACTCAGTCAAGATTTTCTGAGGTTATTCTTCCGTGATAATCATTTCATTATTATATATTCACCCAAAGGCACAAGTAAAAAATATTCTGGGGTGAAATTATTCATGTCCTAATTTTTGCCTAATGTAGTTTGGCATGATGCTATCAGTCTCTGTTTTAAGGGACCCCACAGCAGAACTACAAAGGGTGTTGAAAGGGCAACCAAGACACCGAGTTGGCAGGTGAAGCTGAGACAGCATACAGACGTTTGTATGAAACTTGCCTTTGTGTGTGCCTGAAGTGAGTTATGCAAGTCTCATTTACTTTAAATGGTTTGTTACTGTCAGGGACAGATTCCAGTGGGTTTTTAATACTTATTAGAACTTCAGGATCCTTGCCTACAGAGCGTGGAAGGGATATTAATGAAGGAAAATGTCTTTACCCATTCAGATTATTAGCATACAAACCAAAGATCAATTACTATTTTGGTGTAAATACCTCCCTACATAAGACACTTCCACATCTCATTCTTTGTTGCATTTAAAGACTGGAACAAGAATGGCTTCAGATTTCAATTACAGTGTGGAAGAAGAGAGGGGAGGGATTTTTTCCTATCTTGTTCTAGCTTGCAGCCCTCCTCTCACATGGCATCTGAGCTCTGGGATGACATCACTGCAACAGGAATCCAGACCTTTCCCTCATTCCCAAATTCTATTATATATTATAATTTTTACACATAAGGACCCTTCAATTATTTCTGCACTGGCTCTGTACCAATATAAGCACTGGCAAAAAGTCAAAACATTTTTCAAGGGAATGATTAATTGTATAAGTGTTCTGAGATATACAAAAAATATTCACTCATTTGAATTACCCTCTCAGGCTCTTACTGTCTGAGATGACATTGCAAAAGTTTATAGAACATTTTGACTAATTTCAAACAAAAATTTTGGGCGCATGCACGCTAGCCAACAGTCAGAAGCAGGTTAAACAGACATTTTTCTCTTTGCCTTCCCTTATATGACTTCAAACATTTATTTTTCTGTAAGCAAAAGTATTTTTGCAGGCTGTTGTAAGGCCTCATCAACTTTAACACAATGTAGTGCAGCAAGTTTTGCAGCATGTATGCTTTCTGCTCCCACCCCAACAGGGTACCAGAAATGCTGGGTGGTACATGAGGCACTGGCCCAGCTAGACCCAAGGGCACCTGCCTGCTACTGCACTGGGCAGTCTTCGCTCTTTTCCACTTACGTGGCCTTAACTCAAGCAGACAAAAACTTTAATCTGACACTAAGGATTTGGTGATTCATTTATTAATATCTACTTACCACAAAAGGTAAGAATGAGTCTTTATGTTCAGCGTTTTTGGGAAAATGATAATTCTGCCATGTATACTCTGTACACTTTTACAGTACTTGTGTCTTAGATTAAAACACACCTCCTAAAAACAGTTGATGCACCAGAGGGAAAGCATGGACTTCTTACCCAAACACATGTCTTTTTTTAATTTAGTCTTATTACTTACCTAGCTTATGCTCCCCAACACGTTAAAACTGAATTGCTTTGGTACTAGTCAAACCAACCAAAGTATGGATAACCAAAATTGATAGATACTCCTGTAGTTTTGTAAGCGGATTCACCTGGAAAAGGTCAGCTGACGTTGTCTGTTTCTTTCCGACTTCTTAAATTTTCATTCTAATGACATAGCTTTTGCTGCTATAAACAAAAAGGTGATACAAATGCATATTGAAATGCAGTACGTTGCATTTCCCAGTTCCTCTCAATGGCATCATATCTCAAACTGTCAGAATGGTTAAAAACAGCTACAATTGAGTGTGTCCTGTTTTCAGTACTACAAAGAACAGGAGCAGCATGTGTCACTAAACTCAAAGTCTTACTTTCCCCTTATGTATGTTCTGCATTACTTATATCCCATTACAAAAAACTTCAACACTTCATAAAAGATTATTTTGTGGAAAAAATATCTATCTATACCCCCACACTCCAAAGTAAATATTTGTACTTTTTGGTAGCTAACAGTGCATCAGAGCCTACAGGGTTTTTCTCCCCCTTCTGTTTCCTGTTCTCATTAAAATATTTTTTAATGACTATGTCATTGGCATGTCACATCATTTCACCCACAGTCAACTCTCAGATGCTCATTGTGCTTATTCTTGAGACAAATGTTGGATTACGAACAAAAAAATATTTTTCCCCTTAGGAGAAGTGGAATAGTATAAAAAAATAAAATATAAACCAACTCATCAGTGAATCCCATTTGTTTCAGACATTATTTTAAGTGTTTCAGTATTAATTAAATACCTTAAAATTGCAACATTCACTTCATTCTAAGTGTTATCTTAATTTTCTTCAGTATACATTTGTATTTGGAAAGCAATTTTTATTTAATAAGCAGAACAAGACCATGGAATTCTAAAAGCAAAGGGTTAGAAATGAGAGAAAATTTGATTATAGATTAATTAGAATTAGATACAGAAAAATGTAGATTCACAGAACAAAAGTACATGTAAGAAATCAAAGGCCTGGAAATCTAATGCTGCTAGCCAATGCTCTGAACCCGACTGGTTAATTAATATTTTTCAAATCATCATTATTCCTAAATGAACCTCCGCAGCAATTATTAATCCCTAGATAAAATTATTAGCACACATACATACATATTCTTTCTAATCAAAAGTGTCACGCAATCAAGAATTGAAAGCATGAAAGGACAAATACCAGAAGCAGGTTGAATTCTTGAAACATTAAGGCTTTGTGTCCAAATTTCATCGGCCAGAGAAAACTCAGCTGAGCCTTGAAAGAAAAATGTAACTTGCTTCTGCCACCCACAAGTAAGGACGATTTACTGTAAAGCTTATTTACAAAATGTTTGAGGTGTTTTAGGGTGGCCCCGCTGGATAAGACAATTTAATCATAGCAGTGCGAGTTGTAGGCTTTGTGGGTGATCTGAATCATTTTTCAGACAGTGAGAAGACTGCTAGTACCATCAGCGGACAAATTTATTAGAGTAAGAAACTTGCACAATTTGAGACAAAAGTTTCATTATCTTAGTTTTAAGTTACCCACATTTATAAAGACTTTGACTTCAAAAAGCACAGTAAATACGGGTCTTGTCTTTGAGTTCACTCTTCAAGATCTCAAACGTGGGTCCTCTCCTAACAAACACACACACTTTTGGGGAGACAGTCTTTGTTTTATTTTTGTCAGGAGTTCATTTCTGATATGCATATGTTGGGAAATAAGGAGCAAGGAACCAATCTCTTTTCTGCCAGTGCTATTCACAGCAAGAAAAAACACTGAAATGCTACCTTAAAATTGGCAGGTTATTTAATTATTGCCTCATGTAAGTTTATCAACAGGAAAACAGAAAGTTAGATACAGCTTTTGAAGCCTGTAAATTGAAACCTTTGTTTTCAGAGGTTTTTGGGTCATGGCATGGCCCAAACCAAAATAAAGATATAGGCAATTATGAAACAGAAACTTCAATGCAGATTCCATCTTTCTGATCCACAAAGACCATTTTTTCCCTCGTGCTTTCCTTTAAGCCAAGTAATTAGTGCTTTATGAGAGATCCTAATAGTAGAACTGAAGCTCCATCTGTGATTGTTTATACAAATTACGTATCTCATCATGTATTACTAGTGGTGTGAAAAGGAAAGATGTACCATAGGTATTACATATTCCTATATTTTCTTGATATGGTGCTTTTATGAGCTGTATTTTGTTTATAGACTAAAAAGAAGGAAGTAAAGTATTGGCAAAATGGTGATTCCAGAAGTAGTTGTAAATTACCATCAAAATTAATCTTCCAAGACCATTTTGTTCCAATACATATGTAAATACCAATTTCTCAGGCTCTCCCTTACAACCTTAAGACAGGTAAATAATATTTTTGTACTATGAAAGAGGTAGAGTGCCTACAGAAACAAATACATAAAGAAAGGGAACCTTTCTTTCCCCTCCCTAACAATTTTCTGAAGCTTGATTTTGAAACATTGAGGAAAAGCAAAAAGAAAGTGTTAAGTGAAATATTGCTGTATTGTAACAAATAAAACGTAGAATCATAGAATGGTTTGGGTTGGAAGGGACCTCAAAGATCACAGAATCAATCAGGTTGGAAGAGACCTCTGGGGTCATCGAGTCCAACCGTTGCCCTGACACCACCATGGCAACTAAACCATGGCACTAAGTGCCATGTCCAGTCTTTTCTTAAACACATCTAGAGATGGTGACTCCACCACCTCCCTGGGCAGCCTGTTCCAATGTCTAATGACCCTTTCTGAGAAGAAATGCTTCCTAATGTCCAACCTGAACCTCTCCTGGCAAAGCTTGAGGCTATGTCCTCTTGTCCTATCTCTAGTTACCTGGGAGAAGAGGCCAACTCCCACTCCGCTACAACCTCCCTTCAAGTAGTTCCTGATCATCTAGTTCCAACCTGCCTGCCACAGGCAGGGACACCTTCCACTAGAGCAGGTTGCTCAAAGTCTCATCCAACCTGGCCTTGAACACTGACAGGGAGGGGGCATCCACAGCTTCTCCGGGCAACCTGTTCCAGTGTCTCACCACCCTCACAGTAAAGAATTTCTTCCTAATATCTAATCTAAATCTATCCTCTTCCAGTTTAAAACCATTACCCCCTGTCCTGTCACTACACGCCCTTGTAAAAAGTCCCTCTCCAGCTTCCTTGTAGGCCTCCTCCAGGTATTTTTATAAGCCTTGAATTCAATGGCAAGCATGCAAGCCAGGGAAGAAGCTGAGGAGGAGGAGGAAGCTTCCCAAGCCTCAAGCTGTGCTGGCAGGGCTGGCACAAGAAGTTGTCCCCCTCCCCACCCCAAAGAGCAAGGTCTTTGTCTTCTCAGCTGCCTGCGAGGCTGTGTTTAACCAGTACAAGTGCTTCCTAGTCGAGTAGCACCGCAGAAAGCTGTGTGAGCATTAGGGGATGCAAATGATCACTCAAGCCAGCCTAACTACCAATAGCAACAAATTGTAAAACTGCATCCCTAAGATCTTCAGATTTTAGTTACAGAAGTTATAATAAAAAGCTTGAATGGTGCTATCACACTTTTCAGACTATATAAGTAAGCTAACTTTTAAAAGTTGTGACATATTCAAACAGACAAGTTTCATACACCTTGATAATAATACAGAAATACAGCTAGAGCTTCTTACAACAGTTTAGCTGATCATTTAAAGTTTGGATGTAAAGCCAAAGTGCTGTTAATTCACACTATTCCACCCTTAGCTATACTTCAATTAATGCCAGCATGGCAGACATGTTTGTACCCCAAGAACTTGCTTTGTATCCACATGACTGCCTCCACTGACATCTTACCACCAAGTCTTGTAGCTTCAGAAGCAAACCAGTCCCGCTCCCACAAACACACTCTAACACCACTGATGCTTTTCATTAGCTATACTTCCTCCTACGTAGGGGGGTATTTTTACTTGGTTCCTAAACAAGCAGCACAGTTTTCTTTTAAATCAGGAGCATGTTTGTCACAGCTAAGTAAATAATGTATAGTTTGTAAAATTATATATACCTAGCCATATACTCTGGACAGTTTTAAATGAGTAAACAGAAATTCAGTTTTAACATGCAAACAGATGCTATAAATACTTCCCCACGGCTCCCATCTCCACTTTGGCCCTCACGGGGCCTTTGCCCTTCCCAGAACATTCCCTGGCCAGAAGCAGGCTAATGACTTTACCACACAGCAACAGAGAAATGACACCATTTTTGACTGAGATCGTACTTGAAGATCAGATCATACTTGAAGATCAAATCATTTTTAACAAAAGGCAGCAAGAAAAGGCAGAGTGTTCCCAAAGCACTGCCTTGTCCTTCCCTGAGTGCGCTAAGCCAGCGAGGGGTGACGGGGACATTGGGGCTGCCTGGTGCCCTGATGGCAGAGTGGTACCAGCACCCTGGCCCTGAACAAGGTGAGCTCCCTCGATTTCCACGAAGCTTTAGAAAGTTATGACGCCACCCCTACATGCAAAAACATATGCTGGCTGAAAAGCAGAGACGGGGACAGAGTCAGCCTCGCTATGCGACACAAGAGAGAGGTGGAAGATGCAGCTATGTTATCTGCCAGCTTTCTTCCTCACCCACCTGTGCTGGTCCCTCCCCAGGCACTGGGAACCCATGCCTCTTCCCCGTAAGGGTCATTCAACAGCATAAGCTCTGTTTCAATTACTGAGCTTGCTAAGTCGCAGGTGATTTACTGTTATAAGTTGGTTTTTAGTCATTGCAGCATCCCCGGCCCTGGGACGTTTCACGTGTTCCTTGGCAGGATCCGATTTCCACCCTCGTAACTGTGCATGCCAGGGGAGCAGCTTCAGACCTGTGCACAATGAGCAGCTGAGATCATGACCGTGGCTATGGGTATTTTCTCTGCTTTTTCCCATTTCTACAGCCCTGGCACACTGCAGTTCACATGAACAACCTTCCCTGTCACCGTTTGGGCATCTCTTAGGGAGGGAGAAGTCTCAATGGCATCTACAAGGCAGCTGCTGTGTGGGAACTTGCCTGTGCCCCAGGGACGCTCCCCAGGGACAAACTGCAGCTCCGGGGCTGTAAGAAACTCTGTAACGTAGCCTTCTTTTTGATGTGCCTAACCTTAAATATTGAATGGATTGCATGAATGGTTATTTTTCAGCACTGTATTCCAGACTTCTAGATCTCAAAAGGCTGCTCATATATCATGCAGTATAAAAGCTAACACAATTTCAGGAGGTGTAGTACATGGCCAAGGTCAGGGACATTTTCTCTCTACTGGCACTTTCTAAGCACTTAACAAAAGCTTGTCTTAAACAATAGGTTTGTTATGATAAAGACAAAACAGACTACATTCCTGACGAGCTATGATACTGTATTTATTGTTTTAACCGTTGCACACAATGATATTTAAGAATTGAGAAATCCAAGGTAATGCACAATTAAGGGGCTAATTTGCATGGTTATTTATCACTATTTCTCACACATATCAAGTGTTACTTACAAATGGCCTGCTAAATATCCATTTGTAAATACAGATACGGGATTTGTACATAGCAGATACTGTACCTAGTTTGACTGCACAGCTACAATCCCAAAACATTAGGAAATAATGAATGTGTGGAAACCAGAATGCAAGTATTTAAATAATTCAAAACTGCAGTATTAAAACCCAAAGTTCTGCTTTATATATTCTGAAAAAATACACCCAAGACAAAGGTCTTCTATTAAAATGAAGCTCTAGAAAAAAAACCCCTGCAATTACTAATCCTCTATTCCCAAATAATACTATTTTTTCTAAGTAAATATTCGCAAATCAAGGAAAATGTTACTTTACTATCGGTATGACTATTAGCAATAACCTTACAAATGCTGCTTGAGAAACAGTGGAACATAATTAAATGCAGTATTACAAAATAAAAACAACACATTTTTGGGGCATCTGAATGTTAGCCTTCTTCATGAAATAAATTAAAAAAAAATAAATAATACATACAGTACTTTGCCTACACTGTAATTTGTCAACTGTTGAGGAAATTGGCATGTCTTTTCTGCTGATTTATTGGTTAATCCCAACAATTCATTGCGGAAAAGGCCAACAATGAATTACAATGTGAGGAAAAATTAGGCAATGCATTTAAAAGGTGTTTAACTATACAGCCCTTAAAGCAAATTTAAAAGTTCTCATAGACCTAGCTGAAATACTTTGGGTACTTCTGTAGATAATATTTTAATAGTTTCAAATGTTCTCTTTCTTATAAGTGTTATATCCTGTATAGTAGCTCTGCTAATATTTTTTCTTAGATTTGATTTCAAATATGTTTGAAAAATATATAACCCCCTGGGTTCCCAAAATATAAAACATAAAGGAGGCACTGGATATATTATGCTGATTTCTTAAGCACTGGGAGTCTGGATATTTCTATGCATCAACTATGCAAATTACTTAATTCAAGCCAGTGACTAATCCTGCTTATTGTAATGGGACTACTTCTTACTTCGCATTAGACAGGTTTTGAAATTTAAAAAAAAATATATATGTTTGACTACGCACTTCTAGACTTACCTTATTTTCACGTAAAATAACCTGCACACCTTTAAAACACTGTTCATTTAAAGTAAGTTTTCAGATAAGTGTTATGAAAGTCAGAGGCATAGAGTTTCTTGAATGCTGAAGAGGAAGCAAGTAAGGCACCAGGGAAGAGAGGAGCCCAGGTCCTCCTTTCCCTGTTCACCCCCACACCCGTATACAGCCTTCACTAGGAGTGAACTGTCAGAGTCAAGTTTGATATAGGTTTTCACATTGTGTTTCTATGCCTCTTTTCTTCCCTTCTTTTTAAAAACATCAGCTACAGGTGATAGGTGTAAAATATTGGTAATCAGACTTTTCTTTCTCATAGGCTTTACCATGCAAGAAATGGAAAATAAGGAATACCTTCAGCTGAGGTACTAGGAGCTATGCACATTAAACCCCATTTGCTGCTTTGGGACATAATTCAAAGCCTATTTATAGTCAATAGCAGTCCTGACAAAGCACAGCAGGTTTGTAACACATTTTGCAGGTAAACCCACATGCACAATACAGTATTGTGCAGAAAAATACCAGAGGCAGCTTACAGTTCACATTTGGTTTACACCCTCAGCTTACACCCTCTTTTTAGATAACACATTCAAACAGGACATTGGGCTCTACCGTAACTCCATTTAGGTCTTCTGTCTCCTGATGCTCCTTTTGGAGAGCTGTGCCAGAATCTCAATAGCTAGTTTTCAACCTGAATTATTTATTCAAAGCAAAATTATGCATATTTGTTCTCCCACCAGATCTGCATTAGCTTAATTATAATTTCAGGGTACACAATGAACATGATTGTTTATGGGTTGCATCCCTTAATTTTGGCCCTAAATTATCTCTCTAGTAACTGTACCTGATCCTCTGTAGTTAGGTCCTTGGTTGCAAATTTCACACTGCACCTTGGAATTTCTTTAAACTGAATTGAAGTTCCAGAGCACTTTTCAATTCCCTAAATTCTTCAGTCTAGTTCATTTAATTGATCCTTAATTGATCAGTTTCTCAAATTCTTCCCTTCTGAAATTACTTTGGTGTTTATGTACATCCTTCCATGTAATTTAAACTGAATCACTTGTAATCACTTCTTTCAAAATAATGATCTCCACATGCCTCATAACTTACTAAAATTAAATCTAAAGTATCATTGTCATATGGTTGGCTCCGTACAATACACACAAAACTGAATTTAGCCACCTTAACAATAAGCATAAAAGCTTTTCAAGACAGAATTCACTACTTCTGTCTCTTTGCAGGCACAAAGCATCACCTTTATCCTCCTACCCCAAGTAAGCAAGCAAATGTAGTCTTTGCCATGGCCACATACTCCTCAAGGCAGTGAACTCACCAGGAATTTAGTCAAGAGCAGTAGCCTGCTTCGCTCTGAAATGCGAGCTCCAGGTGACCTTGCTCAGCAACGCTGCCTTGCCATCCCATTTTGCACTCCCACGCTTTGCTCAGCAGTAGCAAGAAGAACAAACAGCAATGTGGAGGCAGGCACAGGCTGAGTTCATAGATTACAGGAGTGCTATGCTACTACCTAGACAAAAGCCATCCCTCCATGTTTATCAGGGCACCGTGTACAAAACTGTACAACACACTACATGAAACGGATTTGGACTTTCAGGAGAACGGCAATTCCATTAACTAGCACTTTATCTATATTTAACATTTAGCCAGATGATTCTTTTAATTGGGTAATAGTTCTATACTATGCATTCCTTTCAGAGAACAGGCAGGCTTGTTTTAAAAATAACAATAAAAATAAATCAACAAAACTCAAACCAAATCCAGACAATAAATGCTGCAGATTCTAGAAATTGTCATTATTCTAGCTATTATTTCAGTAGATTTCAAGGTATTTGCCTTGCAACCAGCCAGCCAGGCTATAACTGAACCAAAGAACCTGGCAAAGAACAAATTTCTAAAATAACAAGACATTATTTAGAATAAATATTCTAAAATAACAAATAGCTGTTCAGTTAGCTCTAAAAATTAACTCCACTTTTCACCCTTACAAGACAGGCTAATGTGCTAAATCTAGAAGTATCTGAGTGTCTCTGTTTAGCCTGCACCCAGGGCTAAACAATAACCAGTTGTTCTATCACACAAGACCCCTCCCAGCTGAGAAAGGGAACAGGGAAAAGGAGGGAGACTCGTGGGCTGAAATTTAAACAGATTTAATAAAATAAGAAAACCAATATCAATACTTATACAAAAGACACAAAATTATACTCAGCTCATAGAGTGGTGGCATCTTCCTCCATGGATCACAACCATTGAGGAGAAAGAGGTAGAAGAGAGCAAAGCAAAGAACCCCCACCCCTCCCCAGCAGCTTTCTCATTTATAGTGAACCTGACATTAATGTTGTAGGATACACCTGTGGGCCAGCCTGGGTCAGCTGCCCTGGCTCTCACTGCTCATGGCCTTGATCACCAAACCACAGCTGGCCACAAACTGAAACAACATGTAACAGAAAAGTGATTTTATAAATTTTATCCCTGCAAAGCCAGGACACTGCGCAATGAGAATACAAAATATAAACCCTCGAAACAAAAGAGCTACTTAAAAAAAATGAGGACATCTGGGATTGAGAGGTGGGTTTTTTGGTATGGTTTTGGGGGGGCTGGTTTATGTTTTCTTCTCTTTTTTTTTTTTTTCCTTCACAAACTCAGGTACCAGTTTTGAGTCCCACTTAGCCCAGAGTACTTGACACGAACCAGTAGTACCCACCACCTTTCCAGAAGGGAGAAACAGGCTTGCGTCCATTGTCCTGTGCGGGCAGAATCCACTTCGTATACTAGCACGGACTGACAGGAAAAGCTGATAAGAAGCTTTCAATGTTGCTACTCCCAATCTCTATATTTCACCAGGATAGATAATATTCACTGACCCATCCTCCATCATTGTCAGATCACATCTGCCACTTGGATGGCATGAGATTTTAAAATGAAGAGGCACTTTGCCACAAACCACTTCAGTCAAAGGATTTCTACTGTTTTTGTGACAGGAGTGCAGACCTGAAGGCACTGAACTTCCTGCATCAGAGCAGATCTTGAACATCCCAAGTCATCAGAAACCACGACATCACTAATGAAGTCTCAGAATTTTATCTAAACTGAGCCACTGAGTCTTCCTGTCAGGGTACTGGTTACAGACCCATGACACGTAGCTAGCTGGAGGGGTTGGTGGTGCCTATGGTATATAAAGGTATATGGGTATAAGGGACAGGTTGAAGGCAGAAAGCAAATACGTGGAGCAGCTCTGGTGCAAATGCTGCCCATTTAGAAGACTGCAACCTGCCTCATTTATGCAAAACTCTTCCTGCCTCCTAGGAGGAGTCTTACAGAATCATAGAATGGTTTGGGTTGGAAGGGACCTTAAAGATCATCTAGTCCCTGTGCAAAGAAAAGAACGGGCTCAATTATAGTCATATCTGACTATTGGGAAGTATTTAAATGGGCAAAAACTGATTTTAGGTAGAATCCTACCACTCCAACATTTTTACTCTTACTGGAGATCAATAGGCGTGCAAAGGGCTTTGCTGTGTTACAAATTTTAAACAAACAGATCTCATTTGATTTGCTATAGATACAGTACCTAGGTTGCAAAAATAAAAAGTCTCACAGTTTGGTGAGCCTGCACGCAAAACCACGCAACACTCATACACTAGAGTGGCTTCTCTATGAAGTCTTACAGGCTTTTCAGGTGCTTTAGCAGTTCACTCATGAGACCAGTACGCTTCGATCAGCCCAGGAGAACACACTATGGAAGAGTTAGCAGATTGGGCTGCTGCTTATACTGCACAAAGCACATTCACCAGTACCAGTGACTGTCGCAATTCTGAAAGTAAACAACTCCTGTATAATTAAAAACATTTTTATCTGTTGAGTCTTTAATAAACTTGTAAACTGCAAAACTTGGCAAACCACCACTGTAATCATATATTTTTGCCTGTTGCTGAAGAGAACTGTCATGCAGACAATGCCAGTTAAAAAAAAACCTAACAAACAAAAAAAACCCAATTAAGTATACACATGCAAAATTGAAAATATTATCCAAGTTATTTAACAGAAGGTTTAATTTGGGCCACCTCGAGACTACATGGGCCAGAACTCATAGGAAATTTGTGAGAAACCCATTGAAACAGGCTTAGAGAGTGAAAAAATATTTTTTAAGATCAATTTTCTAGCTTGTCAGTGGAATTGTCAGCAGCATTGTTCAGTAACAGCAACACAGGGCCAGATTCAATATGTTTCTCTACTTATGAAAATCTGAACCTTCATTTCTCACTCCACAAGGCCAAACCATACACAGCCTCTGTCTATGTGCTCTCAGCTTTTGCTGTTGATACTCCTCCAGGTAGTACAAAATATGTAAATATTTACTGAGACCAAACCAAACCAAACAAAACCTCCAGCATATGAAAGAGAGACTCTATTGCCTGGTCTTACAGTCAATTTTCTGTGAGACGCAAGTTCAAGTTCTTGTGGGAAAAGTAGTGAAGCAGCAATCATCTTTTTGTGCTCATTTAAGTTTGAATGATATGCTTTGTTCAATTTTCCCCTCTTTCATTGAGATGAGAAAATAAATAGCTAAGATTTGCTCCAAATCAAAGTAAGTTTTCTGCCAGTTTTTTTTTTTTCCCCTCAGCAGCTGACCTAAAGACTCTATTAAAAAAAAAAAAATCAATTATTTCCAGATACTTAATTGTGATTGCGATCTGGAACCAACAGGATTACCAAGAAGAGGTACGAGTATGAGGACTATCTGTTAGCTGATATTGTCTAGAAACTAGATGGGACCTATTATACCCCACCAACAAATTACACACCAAGGAATCACACCGGAGCACATAGCATCTGACAGGTTATTGTTGGGAAACCTATTGACAGCGTATCAGCAGGCAATACCAATACTGCCTCAGGGGAACCATGCTGTACTAATTCAAGAAACCCAGAGAGATTGCTCTGAAGCAAACACATGACACAGCAGACGAGAAACACTGAGCACAGCAAGAGTTGGTAGTATGATAACCTACCTCACCAGGGTATGAGACTCAGCAGGGGATGAACTGAAGAGATGTACTCGAGAACTATACAAAGGGACGAAGTAGCAGTGTCAAAGAGGTATTGGGCTGCACCAGCACCACCTCTCAGCAAAACTGTCACTCAGCAATATCAAAACCAAATTTTGTGACGGAATATATGACACCAGAGAGTCCGCTGCAAAGCTTTTGTATGTGTGATAAAATTATTTAACTTCACCTGCCAAACTGTATTTGCAAAGTCCGGTGCCTCTGTCGTGTACACATGCACAGACTCTGCTTTTAAACGAAGTTATGTCGTTTATGTTACGCTTATATGCTCTATGTAATGCTGTCATTTAATAGAAATCCCATATTTGTGTGACATTATTAATTCAGGTAACTACAAATGTATTTATTCAGTAAGAACAAAAGCCATCTTATCTCCTTTCCACCTTACTTGAACTCCTTAGCTGCTTTTTATTTCTTACATTGAGAATTTTATCATCTTTCCAAACTTGAGATTAATGATCACTGTTCATTGCAATAGGTCACTTCCTTGGTCCTTATTCTGCTGTTCCAAGGCAGTTTGTGGGACCTAAAGCTCTGCTATTCCAAGGGAGTATATGGGACATAAAGCTCTGGGGCACTCCCCTATACCATAGGGGCAGCTGGGAAATCCTCAACCATAGGGACAGTGCTTCACGGGCCAAATCAGCCAACTCTGTGCTACACTTCAAACTTCTGCAAGAACACTAGTGCTCAGCAGCATGAGAAAGGCACTGGAGGTGGGGAGAATGGTAAGGCCAGCACAAACCATGCCATGCAGCTCCCAGCTGGAAAACAGTCCCTTGGCAATAGTTGGGAGCTGGCTGAGGACAGTCCAGCAACATTGTTCAAATATCGAGAGCCTTCCCAGAGAGGCCATAGGATCAAGGGTGGCAGAAAAGGTGTTTTATAGCCACATATAGGGCACAGTTGAAGAATAATCCCACAGAATGTATGAGGTGCCCAAATTAATTCTGATTTTAATGCTTATTGATTTTATTATACCACTTTTACATGTTGTCTGGTAGCACTTTATAAATGTTTCATGTAAAATAAATAATTCAAGAAAGACACCGCTTTCTTCAGTAAAGTTTATGACATCACGAGGGCTATTCTTTTTACTATGCTGACTGCAATGATGAAAGAAAAAGGAAAACTGGGATCTAAACAATTCAAACATGACCATTTCCTAAATCACAGCTGCTTTTTGTGTTGCAGCATCCCTATGTGCAGGACTGTATTAGATATACAATATAACATAGTTCTGTCCCTTTCTGGTGCTGTTTTTTACATTTTTCCTACCCTCTGATCCTTGATTACAAAACCATGTCCTTAAAACAGATTGCAGTTTGTTGTATGTTATTTTATCTTTATTTCCCCATTATTTATTCTCCTTTTGTTCTACTGTCTTCAGTAGCACTTGCTTTATATCAAAAGGAGAAACTGCAAACTGAAAAAGCCACTTTCAACTTAACTGAATAAATTGGCATCTGCTTTTTTTAACACCTTTTTGGTCTACTGACATGACAACAGCTGTAATTAATCATAATGGTTAAAATCTGGCTGGCAAACTGTTCTAATCAGAGCATACCCTTCCTTACGTACATTCTCCCTGAAACACCTTTCAGTCAACTCTTGTGGACCACACTATAAGATCAAGAATTTACCTATCCAGTACCTTTAACAGTGGTGTCTCAGTGTCAATGGATTTTATGTCAGCATATTAACATTTACACTCATCACTGAAAGGGAATTAATAGGTTATAAAAAATAGTTACATATCTGTATTTCTTACAGCTGTAAACCCATCTCTTAATCCTTCTGTATAGAATGTTTCCTGACTTTACAGAATCATTGCAGCATATTGTAAATTACATGAAATGAATAAATCCTGCCTGGGGTGCACACACACACACACACAGAGTGTTGTGCAAATCTTGCTGCAAGTCATCATAAAGTCAGAATACTGCTCACCTCCCAGGAGGCTGTTCTGGGGGGCAGATGGATCAAAACAGGGAAAGAGACTGCGAGTCAGAGGCATTCTACTTCGTTAATTTTGTCCAGAAAGATTTTTTTATGCATTTTTCCAGTGGTCTCAAAATCTATTCAAGACTGAGTAGAAATCCAAGGATAACTCTTCTTTCTTGAAATGTAATGAGCATATGGTCAAACCTCCCCCTTACCTTCACTCCAAGAAATCATCACAGTGCTCTATAACAGGAGCTTGCTAGACTACAGATAAGCTCAAACCTCACAAACAGCAAGTAAATAAAATGAGAGTTTCTATTCACTTTTCAGTGAAAATATTGAGCCATTAAGTGTCAAATGCCATTCACTGTCTTTCACTACCCTACTCACTAGATCCTACTATTTCAGCATGTTTCTTAGCTCTGACTCAGACAGCACTGTTTTAAAAGTGTTAGAAGTGCTAAAAATGATAGGTGAATGAAAAAGCAAGCTCAAAAAAAAAAAAAAAGAAGAGCATTGTTTTGGAGAATAATGAAAGTCATTAGCATCTTTTTCACCATTATTGTTTAACAATCCAACAATTTTGGTCTTATGCATCCATACATTATATCCTTGTCATATTCTTAAGAAGTGATCACAGTCTGAAGGCAGATAAAAAACAAACCCTGTCAAAAGACTGAAGGGGGATTAACAGACAGTCGGAAAGCATGATGGATCTTTACTGCAGCTGATAGAGTCACACACATCAGTGCTGAAACAGAGATATTTCCAAACCACAGTGCAGTTGGATAAGAATCTTCTCATCTCAGGTACACCCAAAGAGATTACAGCTGGCAGCAGTAGGAAAGAGATCCTGGTGTCAGAGAGCGAGGTGACTTTCTGAAGGACGGGAACCCTGTGCTAATGCCTGCAGAGATTACAGGACCAGAAGGAATAGTTATGATCGTTGTTTAATCTTCTGAATATACATAAGCCTTTCTCTCTTGTAACTTGCTCTTATCCATTCAGAACTTGAACACAATTATGCAATGTGCAGTGGTAAATGATGGGCACATGGTACCAACCAATACTGGTGAAGTGTCACAAATACAGTTCCATTCAGCATCAAACCTATAAAATATATTTCTAGTATTATATCGAAGCTGCTATTATTTCTTCTGGTAGAATGCAAAAGAAAAATCAAAAAAAACACACACCATATTATTTTTCAGCCTTAATTCATAGCCTCCTGATGCTTTACTGAAGGTTCACATCTGGGGTCTCTGATCTGCCTCTAGACAAGATGTGCACTTTTTTTTTTTTTAGATTGCAAATATCATTCCAAGCTGTCAGTAACACTTAGAAATCAAGTAATTGAAGACTAGAAACTTATATAAACATTAGGAAATTGCTGATATTAAACGCTTCATCTTCACTGACTCCAAATGTGCATGGCCCATGAGAAAGAGAAATAAAAAGGTTGACACACAACTGAACAAGAGCCTTGTAAAACACAGATTCTTCCTGACTCATTTGAGAGGAAGTCAATGCCCACAGGTAGCTCAATTCACTGGACCATGTTGCCTTCTCAAGCCAATGAGCAGTGGTACCACAGTGGGCTGTGTCCTTCTGCAGATGGCCATTTGCAAACAGCCAGGTAACTCCTGAGTACACTGTGTAGCAAGCTAACTCCATTTTACCTTCTACACTCAGTCTCAATTGATAGTCAAGATTTTCAACAAACAAAACACCAGTACCATCACCATGACAGCAGGACACATACGGCTGCTTCTTATTTCCATGGCTCAGCACATTGTCTGTAGCAACTGCAAAGCATTCTGTGTAGGTTGTAAATGAAAATAAGTGCTTACATCTAAAAGAAATCTGCAAAAGTTTTTTTTTAATTTTATTTTCCCCAGTCTAAGATGACCATCTAACTTAAAAATTAAACTTGATACTATTTGCTTCCTCTGAATTTGTTGTCCTAAAGTTCTCAAGGACCACAAAGGCAGTATAGGTAGCCAGAAGAATGAACAAAAACAGAGGCTTTGCTTGTTTGTTGAAAGAGAACTTTCAGCATTAATGTTTTATGTAGGAATCAATAAAACTTGTCTTACAGGTAGAAGGTTTCTTGCTCAAACCCCACTGAAAGTATTTCATATTGTTAAATGCAAAAATAATATATATGCATTTTTACTTATCTCAACAGTGGAGTTAAGTGCTACTGAAAGAAGGTGTTTGCTTATTAGTAATAATACATAGCACACTAAAGGCCTCTACTGAGAGGACACTTTGTGCCAGTCTTTGTGCAGTCAGAGAGATGAACCTATGAAGGGTTTCTAATCTAAACACATAAGGTACAGAAAGAGTTAAAAAGGTCTGTTGATTTATTAATGCAAAGTTTTGAATACACATGGCACTGCTTCATGACCATTTGTATATATATATAAAAATCAGATAGGCAATACATATTTACAATAGCAATGCTTTAAGATAGTTCTGTATTGGTATAAAAACTACCACGAGGAACAGTGCAGAATCAGGTCCTCTGTATTGTAAACTGTGTGACATAATTATACGTTAAGATTGACAGAGTTTCACCTTGTGTGTTTGCTTTTTCATTTGTCTTATGTCTTAAACGGCAACATTTCTACATGACTTGCATTCAGACACAATTTGGCATGTTCAATGAACTCACAGATCCCGTCTTCTTCCTCTGGATACTGAGGCAGTTTTGATGTGCCCTTGTGCTAGCACAGGGTTAAAAACTTTTCTTATGTTCCTACTGGGTTGTAAAAGAAACTGCTGAAGCTGATCAATGACCACTGTTAAGACCTGGAAACCAATTATAAACCTGAAATTTGTGATGAACAAAGCTCTGAAACACTAGGATGAAAACTACTGAATTAGTCCAGTTCATTAAAATCATTAATAGTCATGAAATGAAAACCACCAGAGTCCAAAAAGGCTTAATGCCCTATCCATATTAATTAGATGGGAGCAAATCTGAAGTGAAAAGCAGCACATGCTTTGTAGAATTAGCAATTGCTCTCTACAGACTACACAGATCTCTATTAAAATTCAGTTTAATTAAAATTGATCACGTTAAGAAACTGATGTGGTTAATTAACTGAATTCCTGGACTTCTTTTCATACATTTCACAAATGCATTGTACTCTGCTTTCCTGGGTGACAGCTTATGTTGCAGTGAAAATCTTGATTTCACAGGTTAATGCTGCATGTTCCACGAGGCCTAAAGTTCCTGTGTCCTCCCCAGGAAACCCTGGCAGCACAGGGAGAACAACACGCCTTAGAAACTACCAAAATCTACCACCAGAAAGCCTGGCTGGAGTCTAAACTGTTTATCTAGTAGATCAGCATGAAACTCTGGGCACATATAAGGAAGCACCGTAAGAGCTGTGGTCTCATAAGGTCTGTCATTAGAACTAAATAAAATACACAGGAAAGATATTAATAGACACATACGCTGTATCAGCACAGACTGACATGAACAGCCAAAGGATCTGGTCCATGAAATTAATCAATATAAACATGCAGACTGCAACCATTTCAGTTTTTGAAACACATTGTCCCCATTGTCTCACTAGTATGCATGAAATAACAGGGCTTGGCTAAGGGCTTAATCCTAGGGCTGCCCGGGAACACAGAGCTGGCACAAGCTTCATGGTCTCTATGGTGATCCCCAGAGGGCCGGCAGCCTGGTACCTCCAAGAGTTTGCAGTATCATGCTCTAAACAACTAGGTAACAATTTCCAGAGTTTTAAAGTTGGGATAAATCACTAGTGCCCTACTATCTTCAGGAGAAAGGCTGAATTGCATCTAATGAAGATCCATTTTTATCATATCATTGTTTGAAATGATAAGGCATTGTGAATTGTGCCATTCTATTTTTGGTAGGAAGATTTCAGGATTTTCTTTTCCATGCCCTATTCATTGGCAACTTGGTTATGAAGTACTGCTGCAAACAGTTCTCGTCTTTTAGAACATCACTTTTTGCAAAATATCGGCGAATGGTTCAGTGCTTGCCCCTTACAATAAATATATAACAGTTTTACATATGAATTTTACATACCTTTGATTTATATTCAAATCCATATGAATAATGGCACCAAACTTGGTATAACCACATCTCGTTCTTCATTACTTCTGACTACTATGTAAATGCTAAAATGGCATTTTCTTCTCTGAATACATTTTGCTAGTTGAGAATCACTATTAGCATTCAGTGATAATGCTGTACTTTACATACAGATGTTGCATACAGGCCACCTGTGCATGTGGATGGACACACATAGGCTCTTATCTACACATTTTTATATAGAACCAACTGTATTCAACTCCAGCACTGGGTTGGGTTTTTTTTAAAGAAAAGAAAAGCAACATTTGACTAGGATATAAGATACACAACTGACTCTTAATTCCCTCATGGCCAAACCCTTGTTAATGTCTTGGCCTGTTTCAGTAAAATGATCATGGTTCAAGTAATGTAAAACACACGCGTTCAATTATTTTCCTTTTCCCTAAAGGCAAACACTTTCTTATCATGGTGAAACAGGAGTCGTGTGCTGATGCATTGGAGAGCCAAAGTTCTTTTAAGCCTCATCAGAAAATTGAATACTTGCTGCAACCTATCATTTGGAACCGCAGAGTAAAACAAAAGCATAAAGCAAACAAACACAGGAGGTTCAGTCAGCATTATCTAGTATTGCACAAGCCTAAACAGCTGCCTTACAAAATGATAATACACAAGCAAATACCCAAAATCAAATAAAAGAATTTAACTCCAGGAAAAAAAATTACATCTATTCATATTTAAATTGGGATTTCATAGTCAATAGTTAAAACACAATCAATTGAAAGGAGATGTTTTTAATATGCTTGCCTTGGAAGAGGGGTTATTTTAGGACAGCATTCTCCAAGTACCCACAAAGAGGGCAAGGCCTTAACACAGCAGGTGTCCACTCTTTACTTGAGCAGCATCTTTTTATAATCCTCTTTTTATAATAAAAAAGGAATATTCATAGTTTGAAAAATTGGATGACAATACCAATACAACTGGATAAAAGAAACCACACGGTAATTAAAGCAGGTTCTGCACTGGTAAAAAACTTCTAGAAAATTATATCCTAAGTTGCCTTACTCATGTTTCTTAAGGACTCCTACATTAGATCTCTGTTTTTCAGAGGGGCTTCAGAATTTCCTGGGCTACCAGGCCAAAGCACATCTCCTCCCTGCACAACAGAAGCATGAACCAGAGCTGTCCCTTTCAAAGTAGGAGTCAGGGGAGCTGACAGGAGTCATGAGATGTGACAGAAAGGGAATGAGAAACCTATGAGGATCAAATCCATCCTTTACAGAACAGGCCAGACCCCAAACTCCGAGTGACTTCCCAGGCACTCACTGCCTGAGGTTCAGTGTTTTCTGGAGCCACTCTGGCCCCAATCTCTCTCGTACCCTGCTCCCTGGAGCTGCAACTCCAACAGCTCCCAGCACACCATGGCTCCCCAGGCACACACAAGTAACATACGGTGATTTCCAAAAGGACGATAGGAAACCCTTCCCCATCCATCTATGCATCCATACTTTCCCTATCTTTTCTTTCCTAAGAAAGGTAAACTCCAAAAAAGAAGATCCAGTGATATAAAGGGTCATCTCTCCGCTGCTCTCCTGCCAACACCCTTTTCCTGCTGCTAACATGGTTTAAATACAAGTGTTAGATCCATTTCAACAGTGGATAACACAAGTCCTGTCAGTGGTTTAGAATGAAAGATGGCATTAAACAATGACTGGGAGCAATCTTCCCTAGTAATTAAAAAAAAAACACGTTCAAATTCAGATTACACTTTGCAGTACCTTCAGCCCCATAAATGAAGAATTACAGTTTATTCAACCCTTTTTAGCACAACCTTAGCCTGCAAGTACTTTTCTGGTAGAGGAATCATCTGCACAGTACATGTTTTACAAAAGTTGTGGGGAAAGAGAAACAGGGCTCATGAAACAATTCCATGCCATGAACAGGCACACCACTTCCAGCCAGTCAGACTTCATAATAAACACTTATGAAGGAAATTACACCCAACAAAACTGAATGATACTTAACACAAAGACCAAATCTTCATCTATTTTATAACCACACAAAGCTACTAGAACTCTATTAAGTTAGTGGCTTACTCCTGACTTATACATGAAACCAACAAAAGGAAACAGAAACCCCCTGATCTACCATTGAAAATAGCAGCCCCATTTTAACAAATTAGGAGGACAAAAACCAAACAAAAAACCACACCAATTTCTTTCACAGTTAAGGGCTGTAAACATGCGGACCAAAGATGTGCTTACCAAAAGGCTAGTTTAAAATCAATAATTGAAAAGTATTATACTACTTTATGTTGTCGACATCAGCCAGACTGATATGACTTTTGTATGCATCATACACAAAGTACGTACATTCAATAATCCTTCATCTGAGCTTCTAAATACATCTTGGGCCCATTACCTGCAGCAGTATGTACAGAATGCAGACTTTGGCTGGGACAGGGTAGAAGATGATGTAAATCATTTAAATGAACATGTGGAAAAATGGAGGCACTGCCAGAAAAAGTTACTGCTGGACCTCATTTCCAAAGTCTGCCCAAGTGCATTAAAAGGAAACTGTGCACTACAGAAATTCTCAAAGCTGATTGGAAAAAAAAAGGCAATATTAATTCTCCATAAAGCAGTACTACAGCTACACTAGGGTGCAGTTTAGCCTAATATCTTGTCAACTTGTTATCATCAAATCAATGAGTATATAAAAATTGTGTGTCTCATGCCTTCCTATGCCCAGATTGCATAGAATATTAAGGATTGTTTCATTATTTCTCGATGAACTCCTAAGTACATAAGGTGAAGTAACAGCTGCAGTCAAGATGTAGAGCTGAAACATCTCCCTAGTTTCTATTTCATAACTTTGTTTTATTTCCACAATGATTATTTGTATTCTTGGGTACCTAAAAGAAGTGCTGTGTTCATACACTGAACATTAACTACTTTCTGAAAGTTCAGGCTCATCAAGATATTTCAAGGGAATGTTTACCTTGGCTGCTGCTTCTAACTTGAGGAAATTCTCAGCAGTCTCTGACAGACTTGTTAGTGTCCTGTGTTTTGTCATTTTCCTTAATGTGACCCTTAATCCTACGAAAATTGTCAAAATTTAAAACTTTTGAAGTGGAAAAGAAATTAGTAATTGGATTTTATATGTGAAAGTCTCCCACACTATATAATTACATTTGAATTAAAACCCCTATTCTTATTGCAGTTTGGGAAGGTAATGCTTACTTTGGATGTACAAAGTATGTAGATGCTTCATGCAAATTATGTACCTTATCATGCTATTCTAAAAGTAGAATTATTATATTTAGCTAAACACACAAAAGATTGTTATTGGTAAAGTGTATGAATTATTCCTACAGTCAGATTAAAACCTACATCTTGCTGCTGAATGAAAACTGCTTAAAAAATTAAAACTTAAATCACCTAGAATGACATGGAGAATGCTGGACAAGAAGGAAGATGATACATACAAAGCACCCATCCTCAGTAAGTTCAGTTACAGTTCATCATATCATACCAAAGCCCCTGTTTCAATAATCTATTCTTGTGCTATGCATGGAACAAGGAGCTTTGAAGCAACCTCTTTCGTTAATTTTGCATGAAAACACCATCTGGCCCTAAACAACTATCTAGGCTATGGATCTGTTATAGCCTAGACATGGTCAACATGATATTGAAAGGTCAAAGAAGGGTCTAATTATAAGCCTTAGTACTTAGAGGCCATGGTCACTGGAGCATGAACATAATCACCCAGGCCAAACAAGACTCATTTATAATTTTAATTATCAGTGAATCAGACATCTCTCAAAGAGTTTTTCCATGTAAAAGAATTATACGACTGTTGCTCAAAATAACTGTCTTGTCTTGTTTGTCTCTAAAATAACCCCTTGAGATACCCTCAGTAATTCCCTGTTGATATATTTAGAATCCATCAATCTTCTCAATCACTGCATATTAACATATTTGGAGTATTGTATAATTGCACACAAAAAAACCCCTTGTGTTACAACAGTATGATTACTTACAACAGTTTTCAAAATCCAGAATTCCAAACCTGAGAAATATCAGACTAGGGCTGACCATACAATTCCATTAACTCTCTTGTGTGTAATGATGCAACATGTACAAAACAGCCTGTAATGATATTTTAACAAGTCCCTTGCCTCATTCATTGCACATGGTAGAGTTTTTTGGGGGAGGGAACTGCACCATAACTAAAGGAACACCTACTTTGGCTGTTGGGGGGAAAAAAAAAAAAAGTTATGTTTTGAATGAGACCAGGATGATACAAAACAAAAGATGTGTCAGTTGATAAGCTGACCTGAAGTGTATACAACCTCTTCACCTGCCACGGATGTATGTAGCATCATATAGCACCACTTGAATCACTTTTTTTTCCCTCAGATGGTCACCAATTCCTGAATTTTCTTTTTGTCAGTCATGACTTCAGGCATGAGGTTTGATTTACAGAAGTGGGAATACAGTTCTGCAAATAGAGCACATTCAAAAGTGACCTCAATGTAAGCTGAGCTTTCAATATATGAAGTGCTTGTTGCCACTAAGTATTCTAAAGTGGATGTCCTAGACATCTCACATTCAGTATCTAAAAATCAGTGCAGTGGTTCCCAGGTCTTCTGGAACAATCCTTCTAAGCACTATCTTCCTGTCCTACTCATCCCCAACTTCCATAAGTTTTACTTTCCCACTGAACATTCTCTGTGCTCCCCACCTCACCTCTATAATCAACACTTGACCAGCTGGAAAGACCACAGCTCACTGAGGCTTGGGAGCATAAACGGTGCTATTAGTGCAGCCAAAGAGGACCACTGGAGCCACAGTACCTACTGGAGGCATGGCTGTGTTGGATAACGTAGCTGTAATCATCAATGAAAAGCTTATGAGAAAGTTGTTAATTCAGGGTCAGACAGAAGCAGTAGGCACCAAGGTAAACACTCCACACTAGAAGATAAAGTATTATGTACAAATATATTTATACAAGCTATAAGGGACATGAGTTTATAGTGTCAAAAATGGTGTACTGTGATTCCTAAACAACACAAGTCCACTACTACTACTCCAGAAAAAAAAAAAATCCTCAGTTTCCTTCTCTTTTGAATACAGTCATCACTCGGATCACTGATAGAAGACTCGAGTCTGTTTTGGTCTTCAGCTAACATTAATGTCACTATACCTGTCAATTTGTTTTGTGTAATTAAGAGTACAGGAAATGCTTATCTGCACTTTCTTTATAGGATATTTTATGTACTACTGGCTTATTTACACAACGAGCATAATAATAGTCACCCACTTGCCTGCTGGACCCCTTGGAGGTTTGTGAAGAGACATCTCTCTCAGCCTCTGTCACAGGGATGGCTGGACTCTCATCCCCCCAAATAATCTCAGCTGGGTCATGATGGCAAATGAACCCTTGCCATGACAGCTTCTTGGGGAGCATCCAGCTGTACTGTCAGCCCAGATGCCCTCTCTAAGCCCAGATGCCCTCTCTAAGCCCAGATGCCCTCTGCCAGGTTTCTGATGTAGCCTGGTTGCACTTCAGACAGTGTGTCATGCACAGGGTGCACCTTCTCCTGCTTGATGCCTTGGTCACTGACTGCTTAGAGAGCTTACTTTTCCCAAAGGGTCTCAAGGGCCCCCTTACATCCTTAACCAGAAAAAGAAAATAGTCTACAGCTCAGCAAGTTACATATGCTCACATTTAGCTGACGTGAACTTCAAGGGGACCATTCATACACTTAAAAGTTAAAAAAACACTTAGTATTTTGCTGAACCTGGGCACTAACAGGGGGAACACCTTCTACAACATAGCTAAAATGGCTTAATTTTCCACTACTTTATACCCATTAAACACTCTACCAGCACTGAACCCAGCAGTTACACCACCACCAAACTGGAGTAATCTACACTGTGTATACACTGTGGATTAGAGTATGCTCAGACATGCAGACGACTCCCCAGTGAGCCCAGTCCTGGTGATCCCATCACCAGATTTGTTGACCTACTGTACTTCAGCTCCCTTCTTGCTTAAACACCCATCTCCTTCTAGAGGAAAGAAACAGCAATGGGAGATGACGGGTGCTCAGATCAGGTCTGACTGTCCACAGAAGCCTCCAGTACCCACAGCCAACATCAGTGTCACAAGGCGCCACTGAATATGCTTGCCCCGCAGTGTAGACACAATCATAGTGACTGCTATTCTAAGCACTACACATACAGAGTCTGTTTGCAAAGCAGGCTTTCAATAGTAATAAAAGCTCAGCATTACAATTTCAGTCTCAGGGAAAAAATCTCACACCGCACAGTTTCAGTACTGTGTTGAATTTGCAAATCGAAAAAGGAACATAACACATTTGACCGAGTTTGATACTGTCGTACGCTGCGTTGTTACCAGCCATTTTACACATGCGTAGGCTAATGCAGATTTCTCGCATGCTTATAAATGGCAAGATAGAAAAAGAACAGATAGTTGTATAGTCAAAGCAGCTGGAGTAAAACACAGAACTAGAATCAAAGACAAAGATACTTATTAAACAGAAAAAGGTAATAAATTGGATCATTTGCTTCCATATTTATGCTTTCAATCGTTAATCAAATCCATTTCCATTTCTAATTTTACAATTTTTCTTTTCTTTTGACCTTTAATAAAATGTTTCAATTGATCAGGGTAATAAAAATGTGAATTATATGAGCTGGCACAGACAAAGAAAGACCGTTGAGTAATCTGTGTTCCAGATATAAAAAGGAAAATGCCTGTGATTAAGTACGGGCTAAAAGATATCTTAAAAAACCCAAGTATCATATTTTTCACTTAAGAATTCAACAAAGAACAAACTTTTTAAAAAAAAGAAACATGAACAACCAAAATAAAGGGTTTGTGGGACAGTAGCTGTCATTAAGTTGACATACAGAATCTATTTGCTCATTAATACAATTTTTTTTTTAGCACAAATAAGAGTATCTTTTCCTCTGTTCTTGAGGTTTATTTCAACTGTATCCCAAACACTAAATTGCTTAAATTGTTTTATAGCATAAGTACTTAAAATTGTTTTTCGGGTTTTCTAAACACCATTGCTGTACTATGTCAGCAAGAATGTAATCAAAGCAAACAGCCTGCTGAGCCTGCCAACCAGTAATATTATTTGTTTCCATAGTTTTCCTTTGAATAGCAAGTATTGATTTTCTACATCAGAACTCTTATACAAAAAAAGCATTAAAAGAAAAATTTTACTTCCTATTTTTTCTCCATCTTATTAAGGACCATTGCTGAAGACTAACAATACAGTCGCCAGAGATTTAAAAGTTTGAGCTGAATCAACCCAAATGGATCAACCATTTAGGAATTCTGGGATTTTTTTTTTTCTTTTTTTAAGAGTTCTTAGCCACTCCTGCCAGAAAGGATGGGTTTTTTTCCTTGGATAGAAGCAATTAGCTAAAATGCATTATTCCATTACTATCTGGCCTCAGTTACCTGTGTTCCTCAAAGTATTCCTCACATAAAGTGCAGGTAAGTGAAGGCATCATGAAGGAAGGACAGAACAAAAGCACAGAGTGAAGGGTACCAGGGGACTGAACTCTGGGCAAAAGAGATCAAGGTGAGAGGTGTGTTTCAGAGGCAAAGGAAGGAGCAGACTATGTATAGGAAGACTGGGAAAGCAACAGAAAGGCTGCAGAAACGTTTGGGAGAGGTGACAAAAGGAACTATGCTTACCAGAAAACAAAATTTAAATAGATCGAGCACTTCAGAAGACTTCTCAGTTCAGAAAAATAGCTACATGCAAGGAGAAATTCATAAAGACAGGGAGTTCAACAGGTTTTCTTACTCCTTCAGCAACATCCACAGCCTGCCATACTTACCAACAGTCCTAACAGTCTATGAGGACTTTTGGGCCTCAGTTAGCAATGCTCTTTAGCATCTGTCTTTCAAGTAATAGCAGAAATTTTTTGACTTCCAAACTTTGTAATATCTTTTCTTAAAAAATGACGAGGAGCTAGGGAGCTAGTACTGAGTCAAATTTAGTGATATTAGTCATGTACATTGGAGAACAAAGACTGGTCTCAGTTTTAAATTTTGACTTGGAAAGTACCAACATTTATTAACATGCTTGTTATCAGTACCTGAAGATCAGTTTCCAGTGGTTACATTTCCATCATACTATGATAATTTTGGTGCACTCTTACTTTTACATCAGCATATTTTAATTAGAGTTAACAGAACTACAAAAGAAAGATTTGGCCCCGCTATAGTTACAGTATTGTTGCCAACATTTAGTTGAACAAGGGTGACCCTGGAGTATCCCTAGTGACAATTACTGCAACAGGATCACTAAAGAGACATGAGGTAACATATTGTCTTTGCACTCTGCCTACACACTTGGGATTAGGTATGTCCAGTAAAAGACACGGGGCTCCATAAAGAACGAGCAATGACATTTAACTTTTAGGCTTCTGGTCCCAAGGAGGGAATTCAAATTTCGGAGTCTGATGTCTGCAATGCATGGAGGGACTTGGTATGTCAGAGTGGGATTCAAAACAAACCAGTGCACAGAAGTTCAGAGAAAAATCTGAGCGCACAGAGCATCTTAAGACAAGTGCTAGCACGATGAGTACTGGACCTTCTTCTAAGGGCAGGCTTTTGCATCTAATCTTTATGAGATCTGATCAGGGTTTCCTGCTTTATTTTGGGAGTTTTCTAAACATGACTGGTAACAAGGTGGTGATTGCACTGTTCATCCTCATGTACTATCACAACACTCATACCTTTGCTTAGGCTGTAAGAGGTCAGGCTCAATGCCTTCCTTACCTAACAAGGTTCAAGTCTATGTTTTGCAGCTCCAAGGAAAGTGCCTTTCCCCTAGAGTGTATATCAAGCTACGAAGCGATTCCTGTGACTCCTCCTGCTAACCCTGTGCTATTATGCAGAAAGAAATACTGACCCAAGATGGGGGCGGGAAAAAACAACCATGAGAAAGAATGAGCATAGCGGGGTTTATAGATAGGGTACTTTGCCTCTATGTTCCTGGATTATGATCTCAGTTCCTGGTCCTATTTTGGGATAGCTACTACCCTAGCAGCAGTTTTCTGTAAATGCATAAGCTGTCCTGAGAAGACAGAATTAAGGCTCTTTTCTAACACTGTCCGGCACACGCACTACTCCACCACCTCAATCATTCAGCTGTTCCACCAGCTGCACTGTAACATCACTCACATCCTACAAATTTCTGGCATTCCTTTATAATTACTCTTTTTTTTTCTATATTATAATCCACTCTTTTAAGCACTAACATATTTTATCAGTAGCTCAGTAGGGCACTATATCCCCACAGAAAAACTCCCACCTTTGTGCTTGAGGAGCAAACAAGTGACTGGAAACACCACCTAACAATGTGATAATGGGACTAGAAGTCTCAGAAAAAGAGAAATGGGGTGGGGAATCCAATTAAAGGAGAACAACTAAGATGAAAACTTCATCCTCAGCTTAAGCAAAATCTAAGAGTAAGTTTTAATTACTACAGTGTGTTGGAGTATCAGCACCAGTTCTGGACTAAGAAAAGAATATTCAAACAAAAAGCATATTAACTCAAAGTGCACATTTTTATTTAATTAAAGGTAAAACAGAAAGAACAGTAATAGGTCAATAATAATGACTTATTACTTCCTTTATGTGGCACATTTACAATAAATGGTAATTTACCATTAGAGAGACATATTAAATTTTTTTCTGCTAAAGAAATTAACATTAGTCATGTGGAGAAAGAGAAGGCTCTCCATTTCCAGCTTGAGGATTTGCATTCAACAAGGCAGTCTGAGGATATTACAGACCCCGTTCCCCCTTTAGCAATGCAGGAAGAATTAAAGCATAACCATGTATGACATCATTCCAGCTGTACGCTGATGGGCTACAGATCGTTTCATCCATGCTATTTGAAAAACATTCCACTTTCCAGTCATTAGACTTGCTAAATGGATTCACCTGCCATACCCTTGGAGTCATTAAAAAAAGAAAAAAAAAAAACTTTGGCACGCAAGAGCCTTGCTTTAGTTTTATTCTTATAGCTGATGTACTATTACTTTTACTTATTAAAAATAACTAAAAAATATTTTTCACTCACTCAATGGAAAACAAAAATCTACATCTACGATTCCTACTTTTATTCTTGCTCTAGACTTATTTCAAAGTTTCTGATTATCTATCTTCACAAAACAGATAAAACACGACTTCCTAGACAAAACTTGTCATTACCAGGGCTGTACTGTGCTTTAGTATTTTTAAATAACTGCCTGTTAGCCTGTTCCAAAGAAAAGAGGATCAGTTTACTGATCTGAAGTCTACTTCTGGTAACTTCCTTAATTATTTGACACGAAGATAGAGAGCTGCTATTTAACGCTCCTTCCAATCACAGGAAAATGTCGCACCATTTGTGCACTCATTATGGCTGCACTCTTAACTTCAGACTCATTTGAAAGCTTCAACTCTACAGGTGGGATTTTCAAAGCTGCCTCTAGGTCATTAATTTCTAATTGGACACCTCAGCCCTCTAGGCAAGCTTTGAAAATCTCATCCTAAATAATCAATGTTCTACTTCCTAATAACCTGGTATGCAAAAGAGCCAACAGGACAAAACATTTTGCAACTGGAGGGAGACTGCTGTGAACATGGCAGGGAAAAAAATAGATTGTATATTATCATCTTAATAGTAGGATTATTCCCTACTCCCCACAAGGAGTGAAAGGGACCAGACTGACTAAGAAGGGAGGAAGAGAGGGAATCTTCACACAAAAAACCCCAAACAAACAAAAAATCAGGAATCAAAGCTTCATACATCTCGTGAAAACAGAACAGATTCAACAGCGCTGTGCACGGCTTGGGTGTATGTTCAGAGTAAGTTTAAAACAATACGGTTCACGTGGCAAAAAAAAAAAAATCCACCAGTTTAAGAGGATATTAAAATACTGTATAATGCCTCAAAGCAACATTTTATAAAAATCAAAACAAACAATTAAGGTATCGTTACAAATTTAACCCCACATTTTTGAAATCCAGAAGATAGGGATTTAAAACAGCAAGATAAATATCAGATCCTATTGGGGTAGGTATGCTATAACTACTAGTTAAATATAAAATAAGAAGATTTGATTCAGGATATACATCAGCCTGAGTGACCTAATGAAAAGGAGAGAACTAATTACATTAAATCTAAGGCAACAGCAGGGGAAAAAAAAAAACCAGTGAAACATTTGGGAATATCTCACCAGTTCAAGACTGTAAATAATTTGAAACATACCACTCCAAATACAGCAAAAAGGGGGAGGAGAGAAGGTAATCTAATATAGAACATCCCTACTCTAATTAGCAGGCCTTCGAACAATTGAGTTTTCTGGGAGGGAAGAAGAAAAATAAACTAGCCCCAAAAACACACGAATTTAAAATTTTAATTATTAGTTTCTCTGAGTTTCCTGCATTCTGTAACAGTTACAGAATTGGGTAATAATTACGTTGTGGAGTCCTTCCAAAGTAAAATATCCTTAACCACCTTGAAGCAGAAAAAGGATTCTATGTGTTTTAACATACTGTATTTAAAAAAAACCCAAATCTAAGTTTTGAAATCAAGGTAATTCAGTGTAATCAGAAGCATACAGCTCTTTCCCTTATGGTTCAGCCTATTTGTTCTACCTGCCACAGCTTAGGGCACTATAGTTCTTATCACAAAAGACTTGATCCTTAAAACACTAATTACACATTGGCATTTACAGGCTAGAGAGCACACTACGTTTGATGTTACACTGGGCAACAGAGCATGATGAACAGCAATACGGGCAAACTAAAATCTGGCAATGAGCACGGCTACAAAACCCATTTGAGAACGCAAATCAAACAGCTGCACATGGCAAATATATGTGTGTGTGTATATATATACACGCGCAATCACTAAAGTCTTATGGCTGAAGGATACTCAGTGTAGTCACATTATATTTTCATACTTATAACCTGCAGATTATTTTAAGTGACAAAACAAAATGCTTCCCCACAATAGCTCATAATACGCACCAGTGCAGGTTATACAAAAGTTTAAAAGTAGTGCTTCTCCAATGGTTCCCAGGTTCGAATTTTCTAGTATCTCCTTTGCCTCTGCCTTGATTTTTGCACAAGTTACCTGATGATATAGATTATGCATGCAAAAACACAATAATAATTATACAACTTCAACTAAAGTTTTTGGTTTTATCAGCCTTTTTTTGGTAATAGGCGTATCAAACACAACCAAGATTTTAGTACAGTATCTGTCAAGAAAATCCAAGTTTCCCTACTTTCGTAACTTCACAGCTGACTCCTGTTTTCTTCTTGTAAATTACATATTTCACATTTAGTCTGACTGGCATTGGTAATCTGAAATATTTAAAAATATTCCGCTACTAGTACTGCTTAGTAGTTGATCTGTAAGTCAGCAGATGATATCTGGAAAGATGTAGCGTTATGAATTTCAAATATTTCAAAATACTTTAAATAGATTTTTGTATTTTAAGCATAACTAGGAGATGCATCTTTCACTGTTTTGCTTTATGAACTCACTCTGCATTCATTAAAGGAAATTTTGCTTAATGAAAGAGTTCAGGTTATACAGTGAAGAGGCAGCGTGGACTGAGCAGGTGGAGTTTCTGAGTGAAGTCAGCATCAGGATTTAATGTGCAAAATTCTTTTTCTGACTTTGTCCAATGAATTAGTTCAGACTCAATTAATTCTACATTCTCCACATTTCAAGCTGTGGCAATGTAGTAACATTGAGATTGATCATATTGGGACATTCTTTGAATCCCTCTCACTCATAAAAAACATCAATGAAGATTCGCTTTCTAGTATATCAATAGCTGGTGACTTTCTTGCCTTTCTTTAAAGAGGTATTGCTGCCATAATGCATATAAAACTCTACAGCTGCATCCAAGACCACTAACTGGTTTTTAATAATCCCTGGTGTTGATTTCAAAACACTGGAAATCAATTTTGCAGACACACACATTGTTAGGATCCCAAATTTCATTCAAAGGGATAGAGCAATCATTTGTGCTAGACTAACAGTGGGGCTTTCAAAAGGTGAGCAACACTGGATACCATCTGACCGGTAATTTATCTTCCCTATTTTGATACTACAGTTTTGAACAAAAGGGACACAGTCTCTGCAGTGATCCTGACCAGACCACCACCATACATCAAGGAGTTAGTGATCCACCCAACAGTTAATCTGAGCAGTCCCGGGCCTGTGCCATGCTGCCTGTACAGCCTGGCCTTCAGACCTGTGCTATGCTGTGGGTATCCCTTGGCTGGAGGATAAACTTAGGATAAACTTAGTGCTAACTGTAACGGAGGAGCCTGTGGGCAGCTCCCACTTGGTACCTGCAATTATGCCACCTGCCTGGCCTTGCCTTTATCTAACAAGTGCAGCAACAAGCTCTCATGTGAACATCCTTTCTGTTTGACAGTAGGAATGATGAACAGAGTTTCCTTCTTGTTAGAAAGTGCTATAATAGCTTGAATGACCAAAACGGGGTAACGCTTTCCACAGACAGGTCCGCACGGTGTGCTGTACGTGGATCAGAGGCCCATTTTGATGCTGCACAGCTCGGGGTTCCCAGCATCTAAAGGGATGTAAGATTTTACTATTCTCTTTCTCTATTTAGCGTTAGCTTTAATAAGTACCATTTAAAATGACACTTTACAGAGTCTGAGTGCCTTTCCCACTGGAATCAAAATGGATCAGCATCTCCTGGTGCAAAACAGTCTCAAAATATATATTTCTTCTAGCAAATACAGGCCTATTTTACACTCCTCATGGCCGCTGAATTGTACTTGACCTTTGTATGACCAAATAAATATTCTTTACATGGATGGTGTATGAGTATCAAGAGAATACTTGAAATGCATCTACATTATCAGGAAAGTCTCAATATCTGCCATTGTCCACTTTCCACTAACAACACAGTTTTGCATACAGACGTACATATTCAAGTTGCTCATCAGTATTTCTAACACTTATACTAGCATCCAGTTCTTAATATTAGGTTAGCCTTCCAAAGTTTTAATGAAAATTTGGAGGAATAGAATGAAAATTAAGCAACCAGTTAAAACCTGAGAACTAGTGAGAAATTGTGTTATTATTACTTGGCCTGAATGACCAAATACGCTTATATAATATGGAATTAAATTATTACTTTTTAAATTAAAGTAGATACACTGCTGCAGTCAGACAGACCTCAGAACACTTTAAAGTGAGACATGCACTTTACAGGAGAACAGCAACAGGATTTTAAGTTAATTCACCTTAGTGTGAAATATTATACTATCCGGGAAGCAGCCATACTTAACTCATCCATAAACTGAGCAGCCAAATGGACTAGATTACAACTATAAGATGAAGCAGACCATGGTCTATTGCAAATTATGCATGCATACATTACTTGTACCAGTGCCGATCCACACACAAGATGCTCCACATCCCAGGCGTTCCCAAGTTTCACAGGAAATTGCTTTACCCAGTCATTCATAAAACACACTATGTTAGAGGTAACTTTAACCCAACATTTGATTCCTTCTATGAAAGTGGGTGTAGCCACTGGAAAGATAATGGCACTTTCCTTACATAGGACAGTAGAAATGTTTCACAACTGCATATATAGTGTTTTGGATGAAGAAATCTTTTGTATCTTACACATCATCCTTAGTGGCTAGGTGGGGAGAGGAAGGAATGAGGAGACACCACACTGTGCATCAGTGGTAACACAGACAAAGCCTTGACACCTCTTCTGCTGCCACTGATGTTCACACACTAAGGTACAGGAGGCTACTGAAGAACAGAGTCCCCAGAAGAGCATGTATCTTCTTTCTTTGTCCTGTTTCCCCCCATATTGTTCTGAACCCCCCAAGCAGGTCCTCTGTGAATATATACAATTTCCCACAGAGATAAATAGGCAATTGAAATCTAAAGGCCCATAACTATACACTTTTTATACACAAAATGCTGTAATCTTGTAATCAATATGCTATTTAACACAAAGCCAGTGCAGCCCCTGGGGGAGGAGGGCTGTGCTGTGAATATTTAGTTCGGGTGATAAGGTTTGCTGCTGTCTTTCTGCTTCATGGAAATAAACAGGACGTTAACATTACTGCTCAACAATGCTATCTGATGGTCACAGCATCTTGGATCCATCAAAAGCAATTACAGAAAAGAGCAGGTAAGGCAGCCCTAGAAAATAGAGTGTAAGCATACCTGTTGGTTCAGGTGTCTACACCCTAGGCCTCGGAGGGAACTCTCTGCTGCACTTACCACAGCACTGCCAAGGATTTTTGAAAACTCATAGCCAGCTGGGAGAGACTGAGAAACTAGAAAAAAGAAAATACAGCACTGTTTGGCAGAACTAGAAAGACAGGCATGCTCCTAATTATTTCTATTATGAAAGTGCCATTATGTAGGAACAACATTTCTGGACTTTCAAGCTTTAAAAGAACTCAGAGAAGAAGCAGGATAGCATCTACTGAATACCATTGGTTAACAGAGACTATTTAAAATCTAATTAAATTACTAATCCATTCTTTTCATCTGATAATGTTCTATTAGGTGAATCTAACGTTTTTTTTTTCAAGTGAAGCGTCTAATACTAGCATCTCTTTTACATTTAATTAGACAATAAGGAATTAAAAGCCAGCTAGATAAAACTAGAAACAGTAAAAATAACTTGAGATCATTACACAATTTCTGGATGTGTATTTAAGCTAGCTGCTGCCTTGTCCTTTCTACTGATGACCACCGGTAGAGACAAAACAGTGAATTACACAGGTAATAGCTCTAGCACTGTCTAACAACTGACTTGAAACAGGGTATTAAATATTGAAGTTGTTTCATGGGAAAAGGAGGGCTGTTATTTTGGTTTTAGTTAGCATTTTCATTTGTAATTAGGAAAACTGTGAAAAAACATACTCATGATATTTACAGCTGGTAGCAATTTGAGATAAATGGCAAAAATGCATAAGATTACAAAATTTGAAGAAACTAGGTAAATTAGAAACACATGCAAACTTAATACGTGGCAAATACAATCCGAAGCACAGAGGGAAGAAGTAAACAGGCAACACAGAAAGTAAACTATCAAAGAACATTTCCTTGTGAGCTCTTCCAAGTCCTGTTAAGCAAAGTTCAAGTACTTTCTTGGTGTTGGTCACCTTGCCTTCTGCTGAAAGCTGAAGAGACAAAAACAGGTGATGCGTCCATTCTACAGTTTCCAGTTCAGAGCCAGGCACATTATAATGTAAACCACTATTGATTTCAGTTCAATTTAATACCCTGGACTGTGAACTGTGGTGGTGGAGGGTTCCAATTTATAATCCCTGTCAGATTTAGCTGCTACAGCTAAATCCACAGAGGCTGTGAATAAGAGACCTTAGAAATCATTTCAAAGTGAAATATGATCCAAATAGGCAAGTACAATTTGAGGATACATACACTGAATCACAAGGTAAATTATCAACTAGCTCTTCTACTAAGATGGACAGAGACAGTTTAATTGAATGGATGGCACGATGAACCAGGAGCTCAGACACACTGTTATGAAACCACTGCCTGAGTGGCAGGGCAAAATGAAGCCATGGCAGTCGGCAGCAATACAAGCACCTTCCATGTTTTGGACACTTGTCCTGAACCTCAGCATTGCAACACAGCTGTCCTTCACGGAACTAATTCTCCCCATGTCTCTTCCCTCACCCCCAAAAAATAACTCCCCCAGAAGTGAGCCCAACCACTTCACTAAGCCAGCCCACAGTAGGGCCCCTGGCAGATGTGCTGCACACCCTGGGTGGGCAAGATTACCAAAAGCAGTACTGCTAAAAAGTCTGTGACATGCAAACATTGCACAACTTGTTGCGGGTCCCTTGACATTTTGCCTTTTTGTGCTTTTGCTTCCCAAGCCTACATCTCTTCAGACCATAATCCTCTATATACACCCACCCTCCAAACTATGATTGTTCAGTTCCTTGGCAGGCCAAGGATTTAAATGTCTACACTGTACAAGGTTTCTTATGGATGAAATGAATGATGGTACAGATCTATTCTGTCCTTCCACAGACAGAAGTCCACAGTTGAGATATCTAGCCCAGTGGTAGCTATTTATCTGACTACTGATACCTTCAATATGAGATTACCTTCAAGTCACCAGAAGAATAACTAGGAGTAAAGGAAAAAAGAATAAGAACATCAGATTAACTCTAAAAAAAGTTCCTTCTATATATAAAATAAAGGTGCCACAACTTGGATTTTTTTTTAAAAAGTTTAGGCAGAAGCCTCTAACAGATGTCCCATAGGTAAAGTTCTGCTAGACAGGAAAAGTTGATGATTTAGCAGACTTTTTCTATCAGCAAGTCTTACTGTCATTACTACCTCAAACAGTAACAGCAGTCAGTCTCTGCTGCCTCTTGGCATTCAGAAATACTTCTCCAGCATTACATAACTAATCAGAAACAGACTAAAATTCACCCCCATGCCTAGACTACTTCTGTGATTTAAGAGACCGAATCAAGACTAAAATCACGTGTTTCAATCAAAAGAAGATAACAGGCAAGTCATAACCTCATTTTGTTCGCATTTACTTTTGCAACATTTTACAGTCCAAACTTTGGCAGGCAAGCACTGCTGTCATATACACAGAAATACTTGCAATGAATAAATATATCCAAGCACTTTCTGCATCCTGTTATAATGCATATAAGTTTTGAAGATGCAAGCTGCAGCTCACATATACATAGAGGAAACCCAAGGACCCGCCCAATTCATAGCCCTGGGGAACCTGGCAGTTCATAGGGCCAATATCAGAAGATGAGATATTTACCGTGACAAACTGGCACCACTGAGGCAAATACGAATGAAGCAATGTCAGAACAGTGCCCACAGGGCTCAGGATCTTCTACAGGTATTTTAAGAGAAACCTATGATCTCTGGTATCAAAAGCCACAGGAAGATCAGTAAGAATTAAAATTGACAATGTGCCAGAATCCACCTACTATAAAACAGAAGGTCACTACAAATCCTCATTAAAGCTGTCTCACTGCTTTGGCCTGATGGAAATTTTTCAAATGGTTTATTATTACCATGAAGGTAAGGGCTGCAGTTGCCCTGCCACAACCTTTTTCCAGGACCTTTGCTAGAAAAGTAGATTTGAAACAAGGTGGAAATCTGAGAAATTGCCTGTGGACAGCAAAAGGCTGCTTAATCAACTGCTCCGATCTCCAGCAAAGAAGAAACTCTTACAGATGCCAAAGAGGTGTTAATGACAGATATTATAAAAGGGAACTGCTACAGTATATCTTCCAAGGACTGCTACAAAAGCCTTGCTGGCAAAAGATCAAGAAAACAGCTTGCAAGTGCAGGACCATATCTATAATAAGAGTACAATGTGACAGGTTTAAAATCCATAAGCTATGCTGAAGTACATAGTTCAGAATCCCAATGACCCAGCTGGAACTGAAGTTGTTGAAAGCCTTGGTATTTAACCACCACAGGAAAAGACCCCAAAGCCTTCTCTCATCTTCTCACATCTCCTCTCGTCTAGACCTTACTCCAGGAGCCACAGCGGCCCAGATTGCTTCTCCGTAATCAGTTGGTTCCCACCACCATGCTTGGAAAGCTTCAGCAGATGTTAATTGTGAAGAACAGTCAACCATAACAGAACGATAACACCAAACACCACAAAACAAAACCACCAAGTCCACCACAGATGCTTGAAACAATGGACATGCTAAACAGCTGGGTGTGTGAAGATGGCAATGGCGATCCCATATGAACTTCCCTGGACTTTGAGGCAATGTTTTAGCAGACAATGCAGCCATCCATTCATAGAAGTACAGTGAGTTCCTTCCAACTCGGTTCCTCTTCTCTCTTCACTTACTGTGCTTCAGTTCCTTTTGTTTAACACATTCATGGTGGTTCTCCCTGTCCTCTACATAGCTAGAAAGACTTTCCATTTAACCTTTTTTATAGTTCTGATTTAAGGGAAAAAGTTCACAGAAGTTAAACTCTATTAGCATAGAGTTTCCATCTCCCTTGTAATACTCTCTATCAACTAGACATTCACACAAAGACATTTAAAGGCAAGCAGTTAGAAAAAGGAAAATACATTGTACCCAGAGCCTTGTTTTGCATGATTTTTAAATTTAAAACGTGTTCTAATTTAGCTAGGGCTGAACCAGAACTCAGCTTAAAACAGATCAGTAGAGATAAAAGAAAACCCAGAATTAAGCCTCATCCTTAAGTCTGAAGAAAACTAGTATTTCAATAAAGTAGCCTTCTTTCTAGGCCAGAAACCAGAAAGAAAATCTGGAAATGTTATCAGATGGTTGCTCCTTCATTTCCAGTGCAGTGTCCCTGTACCCCTAAACCCCAGCCAAACAAAAAAATCTCCCAAAAATCCCAGCACCGCCCCCCCCAACCCCCAGGGATGACAAAGGCGCAGCATTTCAGTACTACCCTTTGGGTTAAGTCTGAAAGGGATTAGCATTTGTTCATGTCTTTGGCAATTGCGCTTCTTTGGAATATTATTTTTATGAGTATTTTGTGCTCTACAAGTTAATACAGTGAGTTATTATTCTCTCTGTTTTAACCTAGAAGAAAATTTTACTATATTTGGCTCAGACTAAAACTCTTTGTCAGGCTCATGTGAGCTTGCTCAGAAACTGGATGACAGACAAACCTTTCTGTACTGTGTACTGTACAATTATTTTCCCTAAAGTGTTGTATTTTACAGCGGGTGACAGTTAACACATTTCAGGTTTGCTTTTCCCATTATCTGATTTTGTTTTTTTCTAACAAAACTTTGCTAGTTCCAGGCTGGAGCGAGCAATCTGCTTCCTAGTAGCATTTCAATTGAGCCAAGGTTAGATCAAATTTGATCATACTAAACATTTTCTTTCAGAAATGGTAAATGTATCATTACCAAATATTTGTAATAACAGAAAGTGGCTGTATGTAAACACAATAGCTTCCTGTAGGGAAAGGGAAAAGGAGCATGTGCTCACACTCAAATACTGAGGAATGGGCTGGTGAGACTATTCTGGACTCTTGAAAAGAGAAATAGTGGTGGCTGGAAGAGGTGTTATGACCATGAATGTCATTAGAGGAACAAGCAGATGCAAAAAAGATGGAGCGAAGGGAAGGAGATGCACTAGTACTTCATGTATAGACAAAGTTCAGCAATCATGGAATTCACTATGAAAAATGGTTTAGTTCTTCACAGAACCTCTTGTGAGATTATTACTGAATGGACAACAAGGGAACCAACAGTGGAACAGGTCATCTGTGACACATTAAGAGGAAACGTGGAAAAGCAAATAACAGCTGAAAACAACAGCCCACATTTCAGTTCATGGCTATCTCCAAAATTAACAGAAAAGAAATAGATGAATTTGGGGTCAAATCTGTGACCTAACATACTATCCTCTCCACAACAGCAACTGGTGCCGCCAAAGCTTCAGGGATGATCTAAAAAATCCCATAGTAGAAAGCTGTGATTTCCAGAGACGCTTTCTTTTTGTCTCCAGCTTATGCTCCTCTGTAACTTTGTATGCACATACACCACCTCTGTCATAACCCCAGATAATGACGTTGCCTATACAAAACATCCGCTTCTTTCTCTCCCTCCTGAAACCTCCACCAAGCTCTGATTTACCTTCGTAGCAACGAGAGGAAGCAGCTGTTTGAATGCTACATTAAAAAGTATATTTCTGTCTAAGGCAAGTGGAAAATTTAAAACATCCAGCATCTACTTTACTTACATCAATACCATAGTCATTTTACCTAAAGAAAGAGAGGATAAAAAGTATAAGGTTATGTCACCGTAAACAAGTAGTGAAGTCAGATCTGCATATTCATGCCAATTCTATCTTTGCTTTATACTGATGTAAAGAAATAAGGGCTTCATTATTTTGTCCAGAACAAAACAAAGGTCAGTGGCATTTCTTACCATACTGTGTTTGCCCTCCAATAACCGCTTGTTTATTTCATATTTACTATAGAAAATGACCAGAGTTCTCCACTTGAGCTCCCTCATCTCTTGTTGTGAAACCAGTGCTGTACTATTTGGATGTCACAAAACAGTTTTCATGTTTTGGCTCCTGCAGCGCGAGTAGGAACAGTTAGATGATATTCCAGTACTATACTATAATAAATGCATTAACAAAAACTCAAAACATTTTTGTATAAACTTGCATCTCACAGACTTGAGCCAAGCAAAATACAGAAGTGCATTGCATGTGTGCTGAACACAGTGACGATGGGTGTGATTGGAACACAAATCACACAGTAGGCATGCTGTGAGCTCATTTTTCTGAAATGGAGATGCAGGTCCCTGGTCTGGCTTCTAGAGTTGTGAAATTTCGCAACAGAGTTATAAAATCCATCACAGCTCTCACACAGAGCCAGGTCCATATTTCAGTTCTACTGGTCTGGACACAAGGAATATATGGATACTACAAATCTAGCTCAGAAAAAAAGAAAAACAACCAACAGATGGGTATCTTCACATTCTTGCCATGAGAAGAATATAAAACATGTAAAATGCAGTTTCTCTGCCTGTGTTTTCAGTTTGATGACTCTATGCTTGACTACAGGTTATCATGATAAATGATATTTTGTTTTGAATTCATTTATTCATTAGGAGTTTTGGCAAAAGGAGTAGTCTGAAGTCTTTTTATGATGTTGCTTAAAGTTCCTTAAAGTTTCGTCTACTCACCGGAGCTCAGCACTTATATCATGAGAAACGCAGAAGGACGCAGAATTACCTAATTCCACAGCTTTGTCCCAAGGAATAAATCTGCCAGAACCCTGCAGTTCTTCAATACATGGTCCTCTTAAAGCATGATCTATTGCTCAGATGTCCACATACATATCAACTGATATTGCCTGATATTGTTTCACCTAAGAATTATGTCTGAAACTTTTCTAGGAATATGGTTCACATAATTATCCTTTTGCATGCATGCAGGAATTCTCACAAAAATCAGCCAATTAGCAATACCTGGGGGAAAAAAACATATTTCACATCTCAACATTTTCAAACAGTGAGAAAAGCTCAGTGTTTCCACCTGTTTTCATAGCAGCAGGAGCCTGGGCCCTGGTCACCTGAAACATCACACGGGACTCCAAATGCAAACAATCATTTGCTTACTCGACAGACAGGCATTCCACCAGCCCCAGTTTAACTTTCCCACCATGGCACACAGATAACTGGGCATGATGTCAGTATTTCTGTTAACAAATGGAGCAGGAACATGACTGCCAATAGGAGCAGAATACATGGCTGGAGATGAACCCTCCAGTGCCTGGCTGTGCCTTTGTGGTGAGGTTTCAATTGATTAGCAATTTTGAGGACACAATTTTCTCCAGGTCAGCTTGCAATGACAGACATAAAAAAGAAAAACAGCATGAGGGAATTTCTGTTTCCCATAATCATCTTTGAATTTCATTTGTCACAAACCCAGGTATTTCAGAGGCCAGGACCCCAACACTAGTCAAGAAACCAAAGATGCTATGTTATGTAGTAAAATGCTACATGTTGCACATATATCTTGAGCCTGTTGGAGAGCACTAGAAACAGTTGTGTAGCCGGGCTGAAGATGTTCTGCAGACCTTTCGAGATTCAACATTTGTCATGTGGTTTCCTGACGCTGGGAGAGGATGTACTTCGGCCAGTAGCACCACGATCACAACTCTGTGCCATGAGCTTCTCTTTATTGCACAGACCAAACAAGAAACTGAAGCAAATACAGAAGTGCAGGAGCTAAGAATTACCATAAATCTCCTCAGTTCTGACCCAAATAGAAAGAAAACTGTAACCTTGTCCTTGCCAACAACATGTACTTGCAAACTGGTCCACAGAAGAAAACATTTCACCTTCCCCTTCAAAAAACATATAGTCCTTGTTTGGGAGATAAGGAGCAGACAAGATATTAACATATCATTGATTACGCAAACAGAAGGCATTCAGATGCCAAGATTAGGAGACAACACAAGAAAGCATTTTCACAAAACAAAATAGGTAACAGTGAAGAAAAATACATTCTGGTAGAAGTTTGGTCGTTCTTGCATGGATATATCTATGTTTTGATAAGCAAGACAAAGAAGATCTAGTTACATTGTCCATAGGCAGAATATATTTTCATCTGTCCATAAACCACAAGCCAAACTAGAGCAAAGACGTTGCTTGCCTGGAAGCTTACCAAATACATTCTTCCTGAAGTAGCAAAGTACATCAATAATATTCCTCCAAGTCTTATTTCTCACTTGGTAGTAATTACTTTACTTACTCCACATCACCATTTCATCCTTGTAAAGCCACAAGAAGACCCAAAATAAGCTCTTACTATATCACAGCATTTAAGCATATGTTGAACTTAAGTACCAGTAAGTTCAGCTGGTCTGTTCATATGCTCCAATCACCCTTCTGATTTCTGAATTCAGACATAAACAGGGTATCCCTGGGAACAAGATCTCAATGAGCACATATCTCACCTGTTCATTGCAACTCAGAGCAATGGTTTGGTCTGACCCTGTCACCTCCTGACTGCTTTTGCAAGTAGGTAAGCACCCTCATTTGTGTAGAGAAGCACAGGGCAAATACCAAAACACCCTTGCTGAGGAGGGAAAAGACACTCCTCCTCCAACAGAAAATACTACAGCACTGATGCTATACAACAAACAGCAGGATCATTTTGCTGTAACGTTAAAAAATGCTATTGGAAGTGTCCAGGGCTGTGTGAAATAAATGCTTAAGCATAAATGCTTAAAATGAATAAAGGAGTAAAGGAACTGCCATAATAGATAAGACCAATTCCATACCTTCCCTCCAACAACATACAGTATTAGATACCACAAATGAATATGTAAAACACCCTGGCCCGGGCAGTTACATGGCAGTCTAACTATGGTGAAAATCTCACTGTAACCTCAACATTTAAAGGCTGGCTTCTATTTAAAGAGTTTCTCTCAGTTTTACTTTTAAAACTCTGAGACATGCCTGGCCGCATTCTTCTGTGCTCCAGAAATGAAGAAGAAGGTCTATATTAGTTCAAAAAGGCTCAGGGAGAAAACTAGTACATATATTAGAATAAAAAAGCTAATAAAGAATATGCTGCCTCAAAGTTCATACCACGAAGCAGCAAGAACCACATGACATTGATAACAGGTCTTTTCAACCTCAGGTCAAGGATACTTGCTATATGCTCTGTCAATACACGGTTAACCATGATTGATTTGGTCCAGTGACAGATAATCTATTATGCACTCATACTTCAACCCCACTAAATCAAAGCTAGTTTGTCTAGCAGAACAAAATGCCACAAAATAGGAGAAAGCACAAAGACAAAGCAGTAGCTTTCTTTTCACCCAACTTATCCTTCTATGAAAGGAGAAAACCAACATAGAGCAAAAAGTTTACCAAAATGCACATTCAAATCTTTCTGGAGGATGTAGAGGAAGAACAGGTGAATCCTGTAAATAAAAATATATACTGATGAAAGAGAAGCAATAGAAGTCCTAGCAAAATGTCAGAAGGAGTTGCAAATAGGCTAAGTATAAAAAACAGAGGAGGGAAAGTAAACTTGCCCTCAGAGTCAAGCTGTGTGGATATATTTATATGAACCCTCGGGGTGGGGGAATAGAATTAGGCTCGCTCCTTGTCACCATCTACAATACCGGGGAGGGGGGAAAGACATTAGATTCTCTCACAGTATCAATTAGCTTTGCTTACATGCTTTTCTGTTACTGCCTGGGATAGACTTGCAGCTTCCACCTTATTCTCCTTCCTAATTTTTCCTCATTTGGGGTGGATATCTGCCTATAGACAAGATGTGTAGAGACAACATCTTCTTGCTACATGTATTCCAACACTGATATCCTAAAGCTAAAGACTGCTGAGTGCCTAATGCCAGCACAATCCACCAGTTTATACGAAAATCGAGTGCGTTCATCCTCTTCCATTATTCAGTCTTAATATCCTGATGTTCGCAGTATCAGCAGCTTGTGTTAGTAACAGACAACACGTTTCTGGGAAGAAAATGGTCTCCATTACTCTGTCATCCACACACCCTTTGTTGGTCACAGTGACTCAAGAGGAATGGACCAATCAAACATAAAGACATAGCGGAGGATATAAATGAACAAAGAAATATAAGACAGGTGCCCTGAGTATGTATAGAGCATGAAGTTGAATGAGATATGCTCTGCTGAGTGGCATCCCTTCTCTATAACCATCCATTTTTCTACAGATTATGAAATGACAGCTTGTGGCCCTGAGATGGATAAAAGTGCGACAGGCAAAAAAACAGAGGCCTGTAAAGACACCTGCAGGATGTGATTACAGCACGGCCCCAGACCAGAAGCGTTGCATAGACTCTCCATCCGATTCTGCCAGCCCAGGACTAGAGGGATGTGCCGCTGTTTGCCCACCTCTGAGCTGGACTGTCCTTTGCACACCAACCAACTTCTTTCACAGCTGCACAAAGCCATTTCTGGCTGTACTGAAGCACTTGATTGTTATACAGGCGTGTAAAAGGTTATTAAATAAAATCTCCCCCTCAGGCCTTTTCTTTTAAAGGTCTACAGGGCATGGGCCAAAACTAATTTTCTCATCCAACCACATCTAGTGAGAATAGCTCAGCCATATACAGAAGTTGTGGAATATTTGACAAGGACAAAAATCCTTGGAGAACAGTGAAATATTCAGCTGGAGATAGTGTTCATCCCCCTTGCTGTTTAATATGGGATAGAAATAAGTGGGTCACCCAGCATCAGAGACTAAATAAATGCTATTTTACATTATATTGGGCAAGTAGAGTATATATGAATTCAACACAAAGCCAAGTAGCCTGCAGATACTCTGGTGTTTCCTCAGCTTTATTATTCCCTTCCTTTAGAGTATACACACATAGATTTTTTTTTTTTTTTAATGAAGTAAGTATAGTGGAGCTGTGTATAATTTTTCTCCTTAAGCTTTGCAAAGTGTCATCAAAGCAAAGGAGGAAAAAAGCCCACCAGAGTAGCATTGATGGTGACCTATTTCACTTATGTGCAGCCAGCAGAATCAAATTTACTTCAGCTTTAAGTGCATTGCCAATTTGAAAAATTTAACACAAGCTTTTTTCCTGCTATTAATAGAGACCATTAATAAGTAACATTTGCAGGTTCCTTCCAGCCTTCACAACATCTCCAATATGCAAAACCTGATAGTCATGTATAGGCTGAACTACAGAAGACCTCTCAAGAAATACATAAGGATCAGACCTTCAGCTTGTGTGAACCTACATACCTTCAGGGGTTTAAGGAAACCACTTGAATTTAACCTGGCTGAGGAAATAGCCTACAGCTTTAAAATGTATTTATTTTCATACTCTGACTGACACTCTCATTAGCAATGAAGCTCCTCCAAAAAAGAAAAAAGCTTAAATTCAAACAATTTAATGCCACAAGCTAATTAAAAGAGTTGGTTTTTAAATCTGTCCCTGCCTCCCCTCAAGCAGTTAAATTAGGCTTATGAGAACTACATCAGGGAATGTACTTGTCTCTTATTATCATAAGAAGAGTGACCTCCTTGGCTGGATGATTTCTAAACAAATCACATGGTGGTGATACCGTTTACCCACGGTTAACAACTTTGGTGTGCCTGAGAGACACAAAGAGAGAGAAGAAAGGTCTTATCAGACTGAGTAGAGAGTGATTTGAGAATGATACCTGTTGTCAACTTCAGCAATTTAAAACAATTTAGCCATACATATTCACGTATGTTCACTTCACTAGAAATTGTAAAGAGAAGACCACATCATGCTTGACTCAATGGAGAGCACTCATAGGAGACAAACTGCAGGCTATTTTCTATACTAGGCAGAGAAAAGAGAAAACACATTAAGAAAATGAAATGCCTGAGTATCATATAAATAGAGAATGTCCACCTGAGCTCCCTGTCTCCTAATCAGTCCTTCAGCCAAAAAATACATAGACTTGTTCTGTGTTTCTTGGCTGTGGTAGAGCCATATCCTACCCCAAATACATAATTTTAAGGAAAGGCTTACACCACAAGCAGATGCTTCTTTTTTCCAAGAAAAAAAAAAGCATCACAACAAAAGGCATAGCTGCTTGGAAGTAGACCACTTCTTCTGAAAAGTGATATTTCAGTAATATTTGATACATGAATATGCCAACGCACAACCAATGTGCCAGCCCATCTGTGCCCTCCAGCCTTACTACTCCAAAAGCGACACCTGAGAAATAAATACAATTGCTGTATCTGACACTGTAGGCTAACGAATTCACATTTGAAATACATCTAAGTCATCGAAGCTTTAGTGCAACCACAGATTAAGATACAAGTATATTGTCCTCTAGCCAAGAAGGCTTCAACAGAAGAGATATTAAACCATAAAACCTTTATTAACCAGCCAACGCAGTAGCTGTGCTCCTGCCCGCATACAGGGCACACTCTGCCCTCGGTGCTTTCACAGCCCATTGAAGCGCTCGTTAAACGCCTAAGGGAATTACATCGCTCACCGGACTATGCTCATGCCAAAGTGTGTATATATATACATATATATATTTTAAGTGTGTGCCCCATCTAGGAGAGGAGCTGTATTTATGCATTTGGGAACAATTAGTATAAATCTAGTGGAGACTTAAAAAAAAGCAACTAGTGAGGCAGAAAAAGCCCAGTAAAATACATGAACTGGAGACTCCTTCACTGTAAGGACTAAATCTTCTGAGGAAGTACAGAGGGATCATAGAATCATAGAATGGTTTGGGTTGGAAGGGACCTTAAAGATCATCTAGTCCCAACCCCCTGCCATGGGCAGGGACACCTTTCCACTAGAGCAGGTTGCTCAAAGCCCCATGCAACCTGGCCTTGAACACTGTCAGGGAGGGGGCAGCCACAGCTTCTCTGGGCAACCTGTTCCAGTGTCTCACTACCCTCACAGTAAAGAATTTCTTCCTAATATCTAATCTAAATCTACCCTCTTTCAGTTTAAAACTGTTCCCCCTCATCCTGTCACTACTTGCCCTTGTAAAAAGCCCCTCTCCTGGTTCCCTGTAGCCCCTTCAGGTACTGGAAGGCTGCTATGAGGTCTCCCTGGAGCCTTCTCTTCTCCAGGCTGAAGAGCCCCAACTCTCTCAGCCTGTCTTCATAGGAGAGGTGCTCCAGCCCTCTGATCATCTTCGTGGGATGTTACCAAGCGCCTGAAAGCAAAGTCTTTCCTCAGACAACCGCGATAAATCTCTGTTCATCAACTTTCCGCTGCCACGACTCACCGTAAGCAACACGCGGCTTGGAGGAGTTTGCAGAAAAAAAAAAAAGTGAGCAGCCCAGGTCGTGAACGGGATACTCACCAACTCCTTCACAAGAGCCAAAAGATTTTTTTTTTCCTTTCCCCTCCTAACACAGCAACTGCACATCTGCCCTTGGCCGGCGGTTTGGCAGCTGCCTGGGAAGACACAGAAACCGGCTGTTAAAACCTCCCTCCCGGCCCACCGCAGGAGGCAGCCCCCGCCTCGCCCTACCCTCACCGGGCCGCCCCGGGTCGGAGGCCCCAGAGCAGCGCACGGGCCTCCGTCAAGGGCTCCCACCCCCCGCCCCAGCAGGGGCCGGCCCGAGAGCCCCGGAGCCCCCAGAGCCGGGAACGGGCCTCCATCAAGGGGTCCCACCCGGGCGCCCCGGAGCCCCCCGCCTCACCTCTCCCCGGAGCCCCGCGGGGCCACCCCGCCTCAGCGCTCCCGGGGGCGGCGGGGGAGCGCGGGGGGCCCGGGCGGGGGCGGCGGATGCCGGCGCTGAGGCGCCACCTGGCGGCGGAGACGGGGCGGGGACGGCGGCCGGCCTCGCTTCAGGGACTGGTCCCTAATGAGGGGGAATCCCTTCCCTGGAATTAAAAAAAAACCCAAACGACTCTTTAGGGCGGATTAAGATCCGGACAAATGAAACGCGTTTCTTTGGCTCTTTAAAGGGAAGGGAAGAGTCCCGCAGCGGCCTCCCCTCGTCTCAGCAGCACCGGGCAGTGGCGTGTAAAATGCAGGTTCCTGCCGGCTGTCGAAGCCTGGCATCCCTACGGCTCAGAGAAGCAGTATTTTTGACACTTCTCAGAAATTATTGGGCCTTCCCATAAGTCGAACAGTCCAACGAAAAGTTGGGCGAGCAGATAAGATTTTGGGAAATGAGAGAGAGTAGTTTGGCTAGCAGTTACCCTGCTCCCTGGCCCACATCCACCGAATTGCTCTGGCTGTTTACAGACCAACAACAAAAGCAAGAGGAATTACAATAAAAACATTCTTTAAAGAAAGTCCTGAGCTGCCCAACAGTCCTGGCGTGGAAGGCCCGGGGAGCTGCGTGCACGGGGTGTGGAGCAGATCTTGCTATGAAATGAGGGGGAGGTCTGAGGCGCAAGAAGCAGAGAGAAGAGCAACATGGTGGAGAGCCCCAATAATCTGATCAACTACTTTAGTAGTGTTACAGCATGTACCTAATTTCTGGGCTCCAAAGAGATGCTCTCCAGAGTTTACATTTTATGTACTCTAGCACTCAGCACACTTGGGCCTTGATACCAGTTGGGACATGTTTATTACAATAATAAAATGAGTAATTAAGTGTGAAGGGTTATTTAAATGCTGCATCAGTCTTGTGGTGGGTGGAGGCATAGCATGGCACAGCCTCCCTATTCACCATGTTGCAATTAAAAAAAACAAAGATTTGTGTTGGCTTCTAACAGTACCTTCTTTTTGGTTTTAAAAGCCTCCGTTATCAGTACTAACATCATAGGCCACTCTGGTGTATTTTCCATGTGAGTTTTAGATGTCAGCATAAGGCAAAAATCTATAATGATCATTATTCTATATCTTAAGGACTGTGAACGAAAAGACTGGTGTCACATTATTGACCTTAGGGGCTCTAAGCATTCTTGGCATTTTGTGTGTGCTGTTACAGAAATGAAATATTAAAGTAGCAAATACTATTTCCTGACACTTATGTTTTAAAATATTTACATGTAATACGCTTGTGTTCTGCTGTACTCTCCCTTGATATGACAGATGTGTTTCAGAAACACACTAGTGCATTTCCTGTCTTAATAACAGTTGTAGCTTTTAAGACACTATGGAGAATCTTACAAGCACTATGATCAATATAAAAGCAGCTTGAATCCCACCAGTCCTTTTTTTTTTAAAAAAGAAAAAATGGTTTTAACCTTTCATATCTTGGGGTCTTCCTCCCGAGCCCACTCCTTCAAGTTGCTGAATGGCAGAACCTCTGACAATTGAAATGGAAAGGAGTTAAATGAACTAATCTCTGTCTATTCAGGCATCATTACCATAAAAGACGTAACAAAAACATCAGAAGGAATAGGTACAATTTACCATCTTCTTGTAGGTACCTAGGACCAAGAGCATGCTCTTCTTCCTACAGAAAAAGCTACATTTATTATCAGAAACAAGTTTTAATAGCACTTTTAAAGCAATAGGTTTCATTTATTAAAATTAATAAAATAGCTTAAATTTAATAAAAGCTACTTTATGAATCAAATAACATTAAGAATCTCTGTTACATGTAGTTGTATTAAACATGCCATTATGTTAAGTTTTTTGTATTTCTTTACAGAGGTACAGAATCAGACACTAAATCAGAGTAGCTGGAACTCTGAAGAAAGGTTCAGTTTCTGCTTGAACCTGATAAATGAATAATTTTTAGGATTTAAGTAAGAGAAAAAAGAAGTACAGGAACCTATGGCCTCTTACGGCATGGGACTTTTCTTTGCATTTAAAATTTTGCGTGAATTTAGTATATCCAAAGTACTCAAGTACTGTAAATAAAAATCCACCATAGGTTCTGCCAAACACCTTGCTTCTTGGCTACGCTGCCCCCGCTATTTTAGTGCTATTCCTGCATTAATCACTGTACATAAGCCATTTTGAGATGTACAGTGATATTGTTTTGAAAGTTCAGTAACTATCCCAAATTTTTTTAAGTCATGATTTGGGCTTCAAGCTTGAACCCTGACTGTGTAAGGACACATGAACGTGCTTCACACAGTATGAACTGATTTCAGTAGAACTGTTTCTGAACCCAATGAACCATTAAACCCACCTCCAATTTATTTCACTGGGCTTTAAATTATACCTGTTGTGTACACTATCAACCAAATCTGTAAGTCTTTTCTGACAGAGGCCCCAGTTCTGCAATTGAACCTGCACTGGATTTTAAGACAATTAAAAGTTGAGGTCCTGATAGGTACACACTTAACAGCAAATGTGTGATCTTACTGTTCTCTGTGGTTCATTGTATATAAACAAGTCCGATATTTTCTTATGTAAAAATACTTTCCCATGCAAAGGCATTAAGGTAACAGCTGGTACAAAAGATTGCTTGGGCACAACTCAGGCTGATGTTATCAGTGTGACTCGACTATTACTCGACTGTTAGGTCCGTGACACCATTGCTTTCCGTCACTCTATCACATCTTTCTAGTTTTACTTTGCAAATACCGTATGCTTTGTATCTGGAACCAGAATCAACTTTATAAAGCTTTATAAGCTAAGTTTTACAAGGCTCCATCTCAAAAGAAAAAAGAAGTTTAAATAGTAAAGAACATATATAGCAACAATAGCACAGAAATACGTTACATCTGTGCCAAATTTAGTTATCACTAGACTTAATAATAAAGTAATCAAGACATAACAAATGGAGAATTCAACTTTGCGGCAAAGAAACCAATGACATTTAGTCTGTCTTGTATAATATTTCGAAAAAGCTAGAAATTACTATCTATAGATCCTGCAATAACTTTAGGTTATTATGCCCTATTATAAAAAGCATACATTTACTGATAATTTTCAATTTATCCTTAAAAACCTCTTTCATAGGAGAAAGCACATTACTGCTTCTCTTGATTTAAATACAATTACTTCTATAAATAAAAGTTAATTATATGGAAAAAAAATCAAAGGATAGATTTCATCATCCTTCGTTCATTAAACAGCATATATTGTGTACAGTTATTTGAAAAAAATCACTAAACAATAATATTATTCAAGTAATACACCACAGGAAAATTAAAGTTATAAGATTATGACTCAGTAAAGCTTTTAAGCAGCTTCCTAATTTAACTCCACTGACAACAAGTCGTATACTCACATTTTCTTTCTGGTGGGAGTCATTCTCTTAACCACTTTTACTTAACTGATGTAAAGAAAATACCTGGAGAATATCCCTGAATGTGCATATGAGTGTGCCAAGGTCTTCCCTGCCCACACCTTAGGGTAGTCAGTAACTAACTTTAAAAATTTACTCATACTTTTACTTGAAGTTTGATATGTATTTGTGGCTCCTATTTTCTATAGAGAAACCTGGAGCATGCCATTATATCAGCCTAGTATACATGTTTATGTGCAATAAAACTATGCTGTAATGAGTACAAATCTCTACATCGTAACTGCCTTGAAATCAAGTGTTTTAAAAAGACCACAAGACTACAAGATTTCCAGAATGAGAAGCCACGTTTCCACCTGTCACATCTATATAATGTTTCCAGTTTTATGCCTGTGAAATTTCAGGAAATCTCTTGTCTATCAGGGGGCCCAGCCTTCTGGAAAAATCAAAATAATGTTTCATTACAGGCACTCCTCTTATTAAAACGACTCTCATTCATGATTTTTAAATAGACAATTCAAAAGACTGAGCCTCACTCTCCTCTGAGTTACATGAGAGTAACCCCATCAACTTCAATGATCTTATAACAGTACGAAGATCAGAGACTTATCATTGTCCACTTGCTGCTATCTAGATACTAGAACACTGTGGGCATCAAGTTTAGCTTTTTTCTGTAGAAAATGATGTTTCTTTACATCTTTTAATAATGAGATCTAACATAGTAAGAATCAAAGCGACTTTTAAGAGCCTCTTATTTATTCTCTTTTGATTAATTTTTTTTCCAAATATACCCTCAAAACTGTAACCAAAATCTAAAATAATGAGATCAAAACTATTTAAATTAAAACACAACATGTCTAGACTATTAAGTTATGTCTGCTTAAATCATACTAAATAATACAAGCTGAAGAACCATAGCTTCCAGCCAAGTCTTTTGTGTATTTGGAAAAGCTTTATCAAGCCTATGTTAAAAATTTCATTAAACTACATGAAAATTTTATTCCTAATGCATAAAACCAATTATGTCATTCCCTTACCACATTTCAGCTGTGTTTTGAAAATCTATGTATGTTATCCACAGTAGTGAGATTTGCCGTAAGTCCTAGTTCTTCAGTCTTTAGTGTAAGGATATATCATGTTACACGTTGAAAACTCTTTTCTCATTATAATAGACAATTTTGAGAAAACTTGTAATCAAAGAAGGAAATACAAGTGTAGCCAATTCTGCTAAAATAAATAAATAAATTAAGACTGCTGAACTGCAACTGGAAAACAGGCTGTGATTGAAACCTGTTATAGGCAGGTGTATCCAAATATCCACAATAATAGGGAACACGTATCGTGGTTTTTCAAATTCTACTGTTTAGTCTTACCTTTGGATATGTCTCCTTCAGTATATATTTTCACACAGTAGGGAGAAGGGTTAGAGAATTTTCTCCCTGATCCCTTGTTACTCCTTTTTTTTAATTCTTCATTTTTTAAATTGTTTTTTTGATATGAATAATCCCTATCCAGAATCTTTTGCTGTTTCTCTGTATTGCTTCAAGAAACTTGTAATGGACGAGGCTGTCGTATCCATGACTCTGAATTTTAAATTTCTGGTTAAGATAGAGGAACAAATCATTTCAGCTACAGATTCTGGAAATAAATACCTGTATATTTCCCTCTGGATAACCAGTTCTGTGCAGCCTTACTTAACAGAATTCTAAGGACTGCAGAAACTTTTAATTACTTAAGAGAAAACAAGTACATGAATTTTGTAAATTCACAGTTATTTCCAAGATTGCATCCGTTGCTAGGACTGTAGGGTAACATAAATACATAGATAGCATGGTTTCTGCACTAAAGCTATCTAAAATAATACATTTAAAATTACCTGGAATAATTTAAAAAAGCATAACCTTAGGGTTTTAGTGCTTTTGGAAATAAGACTTTGTCATGGAAATGTGACAAGTGGGAACTCTAGCAGAAAAAAAAACCCTAAACAACAAGGTGTGAACAGCAGGAAGTTGAAAGAAGAACAAATAACCTGATGAGTCATAGTTTGAGATGAGTTTGGAAGATGGTCTATAAACTCAGAGATACCTGAAGAGAAGGGAATTTTCAGAATAATGTGGTAAATGGAACCTAGAATCTGTATAATGCAGAAACCTCATTGCAGAAAAACAGCCAGAAAAAGAAACAAACTTGTTTTCAACTACAAGGTTTAAAGACATAGGGTAGTTCACTTAATTTGAACATTTCTAATTTACCTCTGGTGAGGATCTTGCCTAGTATCTGTAATTTTAAAATACTTCTGGATACAGTACTGATGATTTTATAACATCTCTTAACTTTTCAAGGAAGTCTATGATTACATTTTTTTCTCTCTGAATTTTTGGCTATTTAGCTTTCTCTAGCTAGCTCAAGGAAGACACTTTATTCAACTGGTACTGGTACATTCACTTTATTCAAAAATGGTACCGCTCTGCATAAGGTTATCTCTGTGAATGTTAGCCCAATAGGTAGTTCTGAAGGAGGTTCAAAAGATTTTAAACCGAGTTTAATGAGTAAAGCTTTTCATTAGTAGGTAAATTACATTGTTCATCCTAATTTACTCGCACTTTTCAAATCCAGAGCTAGAATACATCTTCTGGTTTTCAGGAGACATGTATTTTAGAATATACCATTTAAATGCTTATACTAAACTTCAAAACATGGGAGAATTTGCAAGAAGACTTTGAAAATTAGTTGTAAGGAGATACTCATACCACCTAGGTTTAGGAAGCTACTTGAAAAACCTAACTTGTGCAGCTGATGTCCTTCAGCTCTACGCACAGTAACTAGAAACAGGATCCCCCTGGGGCTAGTTTGGAGAATCTAGATCATGCTCCAAACTCTGACTATTCATCTGGAGGAACCTCTGGTAATTGTACCTCAAGGAGAGGCATATCCTTCGGTACTGGGATTACCTCCTTCCCAATGTTCCAGTCGCTTACGACTATTTAATTGTGACATCTCTAGAATTAATTTAGTACATGCAATTTAGAACATTTACAATTCACGACTATTGATTGAGACAGGTTGTACAAATACTTTTTCATAGTTACTCTGTATACATTTACAAGAACACCAACGACCTTCCTAAAACACACTCATTGCACAGGGAAGTTCAGGTGACATCAACTATACAGTGATTTAGCTTAATTTTTAAGTCCCTCAAAAGAATATGCCTGTAAATTCCAACTGACTTATAACATCAACTAACTGTAATTATTGGATTTTTTTTTACTAAAGTAACTTTTTTAATGATTGCCAAAGACAATTGTACCTGTTCAAGGAAAGAAAATTTGGTTAAAATTTCCAGAGAAATAAGAAGAAACACACATTTTATCAGAACAGATGCATTAAGTTTAATAATGATTTTAAAGCTTATAGATGCAGGTCGCTCAAGATCTCATGTGAGTTATGAAATCTGATTTTATTCTCATAACTCTGTAATAAAGTTTTATAAATGTTATAAAAAAGGTTTTTACTAAGAGTGAACAGAAATCTGAACTATCTGGCCAAGTAATAAAAAACGCATTCCTTTGTCGCTAAGTGTCAAACAAGAAGGTTTACCTGAAAATTGATCAATAAGTCTTCCTTTTCCACTTGAGTGCATTCATTTTTTTTCTTCATAGGATAATAGGGGTTTTTAATGTTTTTTCCATTAACATCTAACTTAACTGCTAGCAAAGGGGAGGCAAACATAAAAAGGGAGAGAAACACTGAAAAAGCAGCTTAGTAACCTTTGATGACATGTTACAACTTTGCAATGGGTTTTGTTGCTCTCATTTCTTACTCACTGCAATGGACAAGGTAACTCTGGGCTTCCTCCAGCATCACAAAAGGGGTTGTAAAAGCAGTTTGACCATCCTTATGCTGGGATAATCCTGAGTGGGACATCCTCCATCATGTGAGATACAAATTTGAAAGGATACGATGATTTTAAGACAACTCTCGTGCAGTATTCTAGGTGTGTGCACTCAGGATGACTTCTGGGTACCTCCCCTGAACACTTCTGTCCTGAAAAGATTGCAACACATTGCTGGAAGATGGATCATTAATCCTACTTTCAAATGCTGATTATTTTTGATAGAAAAATCTGATTTTTAAAATGTTTTTAATAAAGAATATGCACACTTTAGAGAATAATTTTTGCTGCATTTGTTAGCTTTTGTTGCTTAACATCTCAAAAATCCTTTTTTCACTCTGAGTATTGCTTTTGCAACTGAAGATCAGTAATTACTTTCTCACCATCATTGAAAAATAATGACATGTCCATGTATTTGATCAGCTGCAAATTAGGCCTCTAGCTAAATGGCACCCCTTGGACAAGTGAGCCAGGATATAACAGGCAGATTATTTTGCTGTCAGACACGCCTGCACAGCGATGCAGACAGAAAGCAAAACATGCTTTTTTTGTCATCTCCACATTTCTTTATGAATATTAATAAACATACCTGAGATTACTGGAGCACTCAAAGTAATAGTTGTGCTTACTTGTTTTGCTGGATAGGGATGGACTGATTTCTTAACACCGATAGCTTAACTACACCGTGTATGGTTGTGGCCAGTTTCATATTGTCCCAATCAACCTTGGGAATTTTAAAAGTAACCTGTAATAGTTAAAAAGTATCCTTATCCTACTACTTTAATTAAGAATTTTATTTCATGACTACTTATAGCTTCATTCATGTGATGAGATTTAAAGAAAGGATTGCTTCCATTTTCACTTCCCCCCCAAGATTATCTTATACTTCTATTTATACACGGCTGATGTGTTTATTACAGTGGAATGACTACTCCATACCTTTAAAGACTGTCACACTATTCTTGGATAGGACTTGTTTTAAAAACATGCTTTAGTCAGTGAATGTCTTGAAAAATACACTTTGTCTTATTCCTTCTTTTGTTGCATAGAAAGGTGGAAAAACTCCAGTAATGTCTGGTATTACTGTCTTATAAATTAGTGCAATATATTTCTCTCAGCTTCACACAGTGCTGAATGGTTTTGGCAGTACCAAATGGGTAATGTGAATTAAATTTAGTCTTTAAACTAGTTTTCCATATGTATGGAAACTCTGAAGAACCTTGATTTTCAATGAGAGTTCTTCTCATGTCTTGTTCCTTACATATTAATTATTCTGAAAGGAACAACATGATGACAAAAATGAAAAATAGAGGAGGAGAGAAATAGGAAATGGAAAAAAGCAGGATAGTCTAAAGGAAAGAATTACATTTCGTAGCACTTTCGTGAATAAAATACACATTTCAACTAAATCAATTAGATCCAACTCCATGTAATTATCCTGAATGCAAACCCAACTTGAATTTAACTTGCTACAGGAACTATGCAGTTTGCCTGTTTAAAGAGACAGATTTTATCACCAGCTAAAGGCAGTTCAATTAAAATTGGAGGCTTAACCACCCAGAAGCCTGCTGGCACTGTCTTGATGAGATGTAATTCTAATTGGAAACTCTTTGCAGTCAGTGCACAGCAAAGAACCATAGCTGTTTTCTCAGTGATGCCCATGTTACCTACGTACAACATCTGGAAGGGTGTTACATGAAGTGCTCCATAGATGAGGGGGGAATGAAGAATTCTGGATCCACCTGAACTACAAAGCTGGTTCATTCTTCTTTCATGAGAAGTCTCGATTTTCGTTTTTCTGTATCCTCTAAAATATTTTTCCTTCAGAAGATTTTACTTAATTATTTTGCTGACAGAGTTAAAATCTATTCTGTACATCCAAAGGCCAGAGGGGATTGATTATATGCTAGAAAGCTTTTACAAGGAGGTGACTAGCTTGAAGCACATTAAAATGAAAGCTGTAGTAATGGTAACCCGAGCAATTATATTTGAATCTATTTGTGTATTTTAGAGCTTATAATAACTGATGCAATGCAGTTGTAGCTGACAGAGTATTTAGAAGAAATATCATTAACATCGTTATTAGTATTTGATTATTGTTAAACAACCTCTTTGATAATCTTTGGTTTCCTCACTAAATGTTCATAAGTTCAATAGTAATGAAGACCAGAGTACTTTATTGCCTCTCTATGCTCTATTTCCTTAGCATTTTCCAGCCATTGAATTCAGTGTAGAAAGCCTTTATGCCCTCGTGCTGTAAACTTCTCAAGGCAGGACTTATTTTTTTTTAAAAAAAAAAAAAAACAACCTGAAAATAGATAGTAACTAACACTAGTTTCAATTTTAGCTGAACCATTATTGCAAGACACTACTCTCCATTCATTAACTGTGATACTTTAATAATCAGAACGGAAACAGATGACAGTTTTATATCTTTCCATATTATTGAGGGTTTGAGAAGATTTTTATGATACTATTTGGAATTGTGATAGCCTAAATATGTTTACTACTGTTATGCAATTATAAGTCTATTATTTAATAGAGCTGCTTACATTTTTTTTTCAAATGTCAAATTCTTAATCAAAAATCACTTCCAAAAAATTTTCAAAGAATTTCTTAATATTGCATTTTTGCCCAGTTTCAATATTTAATACGCCTATCACTATCCACAACTGGCATAAAACCAGCCCATTTTTGTGGGTGGTGTTGACAGCGTTTCGCTTTCATCTTTTTCATTTTTTTCATGATTTCCAAGACTTAGATAGTAGGCTCCCCCTCTGCTGACACAGCATTTCTGCAAGCAGAATTTCCTTGTTCACTGTTGGGAATTGCAGCTGAGAAAAGACTGACTTAGCTCGGAAGGAAACAAGTGATCTAGCAGTGCCATCAGAAATCTCCACATTGAAAGGTGGGAAAGATGGGGGAAATGACTGAGTTTAACAGAAAGAATGGAATGTCGTGGAAAGAAAGAAAGAGGAGGAATATGGAAATAGAAGGAGAAAGCTTTTCAAGTGACACGGCTATTTCAGCTCTTAGTTGCAGATGAGATGTTAGTGCTTTGAACTCATTTCACTGAATCGCCTTGAACATTTTCACTAGGTTTTGGGACATTGGGCAGAAGTCAAAAGGTTAAGCCTTCAACTCTATTTCTTAAGTGATTTCACTGTTTTTAGGTCTACATTCATCTCTCAAAAGACTTTTTTACATCAAAGAAAGAAAGATAAGTAAAAATTTGAACTGGTAACTTTTTAGTGTTATACCATTTTTTCTTGTAGGTATGATCACGGTAACTTTTTCAATCTCCTTTTTGAAGAAGAAACTGCTGATGTATTTTAGGTCCTTTAAAGTCAGTTAATGGAGCATCTTTACTTTTTTCAGGACCTAATAATAATGAATAAGAGCAAGATTAATCCTTAAAGTGCATAATGTCAAGTTTTCTTTTTTCTGTCTTTTGAAAACAGAATATACCTTAGAATCAATGTTTCCTTTACAAGAGAATACATTGTAAGGGTTTGGAATTTCAATTAAATTTGACGCTCAAACTAATTGTCCTCTAATACTACTACTAATGTTTGGATAAGAAAATACAGCATTTTTGTTGATTTTCTGCAGCAATGGCCCTCAGAAAGGGAGGTTACTTAGAAATAATGAGAACTCTTAAAGATATGTTGTTTACGTATTCATTCTCACAGTTGGTGCATATATGTTTTAGCTTTTTCTCCAATTCACGGTATGTCACCTTGGCATATTCACACCACACCCTTCTTAGAATATACCCTGTGTCATCTCAGATCTGTTACACAAAGATTTGAAGACTCCAAGAAGGAGGGGAAGGAGGAAGAGAACACGACCTGAAGAACTGTTGTTGAAGAACTGCTCTATCAAGTGCAACATGTGTTCTAGATTCTTCTGCAGTAGTGTTGCAGCTGGTGAAAATGTGGATTGAGCTCTGTCTGGCTTAACTTGTGTTCTAGATACACGAGCCACAATGCCTGAAAGGCTCTGCCTTAGCAATATTTTAGCACACCTACTGTCCTCTCTAACAATCTGTGCATGAAGATAACCATTTCCTTTGACTGCTGTGTCAGGAACAGTTGCATGGAATGACAACAGACACACTCCTGACTTCAGGAGGATCTCGAGCATTACTTTGGAAAGACTCCTACAATGTAGTTTCTCCCCCAAAAGCACATTATATGGTAAGTCATCATCCTCATTTGTAGCTCTCATATTCTTGAAGAAAGGGTAGTAGCTACTGGGAAGCTACGTTCATAAAATGGTGCAACAATGAGGGGGATGCTGATCCCTCAAAATTTAGCTTTCCAAGAGTCCTGAAATACCAGGCTAATGTCCCAGTGGGGACTGAGTTCTTAATATAATAATCTACCAATGACAGGCAGAATCTCATTGCGATAAAGTGGGTTTCTAACTGAATTATCAAGCCGCATGTAGTCAGGAATCTGTCATGGGGCCAGACTGCTAACAACATTAACAACTATGAAATGCTTAACCATTATGATACTAAAAGCCACATAAGCAGCTAAGATTAGTTTTTGATTCTCCAGGACTTAAAAATGTCCTTAATTTTAAGCAGAAAAGAGTCCCAGTGAAGACAATTGGCATTTCAAGTTGGCTAAAAATACAGTTGTTCTTAAAGGTTCTGTTGCATTGTGCTTTGACCCTGAGCATGACAATTTGTTTTAACTAGAAAAGACAGAATATTCCTCAGAAATTGTAAGAGGTTCTGAATCTGTGTTGTATTCACATTGCACATCAGTTTTTCTTGCATTGTAACAATTTGTTCATCCTGTGGTAGTGTACGGGCATCTTCTCATCAACACTGAAAAAAAACAGTTAAAGACTCACGTGTCCCTCAATGCAAAATATTCTCTGAGGAGATCCTGCAGTATCATGGGCAGTTCTGAGATACATTCTTCTGAGGGCAGCAAAGTAATTCTCCTAAGATCTGTTCTGTAAACTATATATGAACCTCTGTTTTTCTATAGCTACTTCACAGTATTGATTTTTGTATTTTCCTTTTTTCCTGGGTGTAAAAAGGTACATTATAGCTGCCATTCTTTCTGCCATGCTTTTTTGCTTGCTCAGGTGCTGGTAATAGGCTTAGGCTTCAATTTAGCAAAGTATGTGAGCTTAATTTCATTGTGGTGCACAATGGATACATAACTTTGCTAGACAAGGCCCTCAGCACTGAGCAAATCCTTTCTCCTTTTTAAGTTTGAACCTGCTTGATACTTATAGAGAAAGTCCTCCTCTTTAAGAATTTTATGGAAACAAAGTCCTTGAGAATATAGTAGTTTTGGTGTTGCTGTCTCTTACATGCTGTGGGCTGTGTCATAGCTGTTAAATATGTGATAATCATGCCACCAACACTATTGCTGCTCTGTCCAAGCTTTTCTCACAAATATTGTTCTCAACCTGATACTAACCTTGGTAAAATTACTGAAGGCTTTAGGCACAGACTCTGAAAGCTATCGTTGCTTAGCTATTCATATACTGAGCAGTCTGTCACAAAGCAGTGGCCGCATCTGCTACTTACCTCGTTCTTCAAGCAGAGATGGGCACTGCTAGTAAGAGCTAGAAGTAAACTGGGAGTTTTGGCGTTAATAGAAAATTAAGTAATCATCGTTGTGTCATAACATTAATAAATATTTTTTGTATACTTAAATTAGACATTGTTTAAAATAAAATTAAAAATCAGCAGTTTGGAACAACATTGCTTTCTTAACTTCTTTCAGCATACATGTAGATGCTAACATTTTATTATTAGAAAACCATCCCAAAACACTTACAATCTATTAAGGAAACAGAACAGCTTCTGCCCCTGTGTAAGTAATCACATATTCTTTAGAAAACAATCCAAAGAAAGAAGGCCATGGCATAAGGCTAACCATAACATCCCTTTAAAATGATTAATAAGTTTAAATCATATTTGTATGCATAAATATAGTTATTCTATCAGTAGAAATATAAGCACATAGTCTGTGGAGATAAGAGATACAACAAACTCCTGAGCTGTATTTGCATATTTTGCAATATTGCAATGCATATCTCAGCTTCTTCTATAATTGATTTCAATGTATTTTTTTTTGAAGCTGCTACAGCAACATTAAAGTGTCAGAGATTTCAATTTATATACCACTCTGCCCAAACCTGTAGTCCAGTCACAGAAAGGGAGGCAGTCACAGCATAAACTATTTTTTATTTTGCTTGAAAACACCTTGCAAATAAATGCTTTATGGCTATCAAATCCTCATGTTAATTATGGAGAAGAAAACTCTTTAGACAAGAAAAGCATGAGATATGCAGACAAACACAGTTCTCTTGAGGATGCTGAGTGTGCAATATGGTCACTGATCTGTCACTGCTGATTTACCTTTGGATCACCTTAATGCTTCTGTAGCAGCAGGAAATATATCTTCCATGGGATGCTGTCAGGCTCAGAGATGTTGGTACCTTTCAAGCTTAATCACAACATGGTTTCTCATTCATCTAAAAATACTGGTATCTGATTTGTGGCTTTCAAATAGTTGATGCAAATCTTTAAAAGCCTTCCAGAAATCACCACGTTTGTTAAAAAGTTGTGGTACTTGACAATCATGCCCGCAAGTCAAGGTTTAACCAAAGAGTCCATATAAGGTTTAACCACAGGGAATATTGCCACAGCCCAAAATTGAAACATTTGTGAGGGAAAAATATGTAACTTACTTGACAAGTATTCACTTAAGAATGAATACAAAACCTGCCTTCAAATTTGTTTATTTCATTATAGAAATCTTGTTATTCAGACTTAAACACCTTTTTGGTTAAACTTTGAACTATGATAACAATTGTTTTTCTGTGTAGTCGATTGTATACTAAAGTTTTAGGCAGTTACATTTCCCTTAACACCATGGAGCTGCTGTAGAACTGGACAAAACAAACATTTCTGCTCTCTCTTTTTTTTTCTGTTTCAGAGTATTAATGGGAAATTTACTGAAACTAGAGAAACTCGGTGAGGAGAATGAACAGATGTTACCTTGCAAGCCGGGATTTCTTCCTTTCCATGCTGACAGAAAAGGAGGAATTATTTCATACAGCTGGGATGATTTTTATGACTTTAGAAATGAGAGATACTTACTTGCCATTCTGTAGGAATTACCACTGCTCGTGTCATGGGGAGGGAGAGAGAATTTGAGCATTTCATTTACACTGCAAATGTTAGTCTAGTTCAACCACACTGGAAAATAGCATTACTGAAAAATTTAAAGAACCATTCAGCAGGCCTGCAATTGACTTGCAGATAAGATGGAAAAATGAGGGAAGAGAAGAGAAGATTAATGAACTAGCAATCATCAAGTTTTGATTATTAATCCTAACCCACTATGACTCCTTATTTACATGTTGTTGAAATGAACTAGTGCATTAAAAGCAAGTTTCTCATGCATTTTAAGTTTCACATACACTCCTGAAAAACTAGATACCAGAATCCTTTACTCACTTATATGGAGAACTTCTTTGGTTCTTGTCTTGATTTGTTTTGACACTTTTATTGCTTAATTTCTACTGAAGAGAAAGCAGTCTATACTGCATTAAAATAAAAATGTTACAAGTGGCATCAGTCCCTTGAAGTCACAGTCACAGATTAGATGACAAAGGTTCCTAGGACATGGACACAATTAATTTAATTCCAAATGAATTTAGTTCCAAACCAGTGTCACTGAATTTTATTTTAGATTCACTTGAGTCTGTCAAAAAATCGATTGGATGTTATTGTGCAGGTAATGATTTTAAAGCACCTGTTGCTTTTATAGAATGGAAAATATATTTCTAATAAAGGCAAAGAAAAATCTTTTATTATCAGGGGTACTATTGTATTTATTTTAGGGTAGACTTCAAACATGTTAAATTATTGTTTCTGAATTCTTTTAGAGATCATTTCTGTATTAATTTGAAGTAAGAGAGTATAGCAATGGATTGTATAAAGCTACTACTGATGTGTCACAGTGATGGAATAAATAATTTCTAATGAAACAAAGCAAACAGTAGCCACATATCTTTCCTAGATTTTGTGTAAAATACCTCTATCAAAACACCTGGCTGTTGCATTTCTCTGGAGGAGGAACAACAGTATCTATGGCAGCTGCATATTGCTGCTTTTGAATGCTGGAATAACAATTAAAATTTGTACATTTTTAATTAGAAATGTATAAAGAGTTGCATTTATTATATGCAGTGAGTTTGTATTGTCTAATAACATGCAGAATTATATAAATGAAAATATAACAAGATGAAAGAAAATATCAATAATACATATTAACATAAACTATCTGGCTTCAGTTTACAGATTGCAGACTAAAAACTGCTATATAGAATTTAAAGGAAATGGATCAGAATTTCAGACTGGTAGTGTGTTTATTGATCATTTTAATATTAAACAATTTTGTATTTTTTGACAGCCGCACACAAACAGAAAGAAGCTGATACGTAAGGAGAAATAAATCATAGTAGAAAAGAAAATTACAAGAACAGATCAAATTGGCTTTTGGAGCTTCTAGATTGTTGTATTCTCATATGCAAGGCACTTGAAAAGGAAAGGAAAGGAGATATGGCTCTTGGTCCCAAATATCATCGAAAAGTAGTACAAGTTTAGGAGGGAAGGCATTCAGTGTTGTTTGGCCCTACCCTAACAACTCAGTGGAGCATCTTTCCTAAGTGATCACTCATGCCGTTCCCAAAGACTAATCATCTCTGCAGAACAGCTACAACAGAAGGACCATAGGAGATCTGCACAGCAAATAACATGACTTGCTGTATGAACATTTTAGACTACATGAAATCACTTTCGCATGTTTTGTTCTAATTTTGCCCATTTTTCCCAAAATCTTGGGGACCTCCAACTGCACAGAGCTCTGGTGGAATCCCAAAAAAGCTAAGATTATTGCTATTGCTCCTTCATCACCTCTCAAAAGAGGATCATAATTTCATCCCTTGGAGAAGTGGAAGGGATAATCAGGTTTTAGAATTCAAGCATTATTGGGATATTAGGTAGATTTCAGTTAGCATAAGGGGGATTGTAATACTATAAGCTGTAGAGGTTGAAAAACCAAGGAGATACAAAACTAAGGCTCCAGTTGAAGTATGAAGCAGTAAGCCCAGAAAAACGCTGACACACTGTAATGCATCAGGAATGTAAATGAATTCATTGTAACGTAAATGATAATTGAGAACTATCACTGATAATTTAGGATGAGTGAAAATTTTAAAAGTGGGTCTGAGTACGATGTGGAGCTCTGTGAAGTTTCTGACCACAGTAAAGGTCAATCTTATTTCTTAATTGTTTGTAAGTATTGCTGCTGCATTTGCTAGTATCAGTTCTTTCAATTGCATATGCAATCAGAGGCTACCTTGTAAGGCACCTAATAAAAATTACCTTTCCATCTATGTGTGTGTCTTTTTTTATTAATGACCGTGTTCCAAGTTTTCCTGTATCACAGCAATTCAAAAGAACAAACATGCTATAATATTAAATTTAGATTTAAAGAAACCTAGTTGATTGGTTCCCATTTTAATTATAGTATCCACAATATTGTAAAGGACAAGCGAAAAGACATTCACACAATAAAAGCTACAACTAAAATGTTTGGTTACCAATGGAATATTATCTTTTGGTCATCTTATTAAATCAATAATGTTTAGTAGCTGAACATCAAGCAGTTTATTTTCCCTTAAAGTAAAACCTCATGGTAGAACTTGGATTAAAAATGGCCTAAAGAAAGGACTTAATCTGATTAGGAGATGACAGCTCCATCCCATATCAATTTACAGAAGTCAGAAGTGATTAGCTACATCAGTTTTCCTTGGTTATTATGTTCAAGCTTGAATAAATGAGGGAGAAAGTCTGTCTGGGCTCCTCACATCCAGTCATTTAATTCACTATTGTTTTCTGGTAAATCTCATTCACAGTGCTCCTTTGAAATATGATTGGTGATACCAATTACCACAGGCATATCAGTTGAATGGAATATATTTCATTTTATTAGAGAATAAGACATCAATGAAACCTGTTGTAATTTCTGTGTCCCTTATTATTTAATTCCTACATTGTTTATTTTTTATTTCAGAGGAGGAGCATGCATCCTTTGCTCCCACTCAGTTTCTCATTATTTCTCCATTAACTCAAATTACAATATAATTCAAGAATATCCACATTGATGAATGATGATATTACCTTTAGAAAGCTAAAGAATCATAGAGTGAACACCTTCCTTCATCTATAACCTTTGTCTTATCAGATGTTCAACCCAGTTGAAGACAACATAAGTTTAGGAGTTTTGAAACCAGCAGCCAAACTGATAAATTGCTGGCAGTGAGGACATTTTATCATGAAAATATCAATAATCTCAGAAATAAACATTAAAGGAAAACAGAAAGATCAAATTAAAACTGGGGAGTTCATTGGCTTAAATCAAATTATAGTTTAAAACTGAGTTTGTTAAAAAAAGAGAGTTTCATACAAAAGTGGATTGGTCTTATGAATATTTTAAACTTAGACGAAGTCCTGGCTGCAAAAGGGTTTGGATTTTACCCACAGAGTACAGTTAGGTCCATTCGTTCTCAATAACAGGTCTTGGCCATCTGGCAAGACTTGGCAACTTGTTCAATTTTTGTAGAAGGATACATCTGATTAATTACCTTCTCTGCTCAGAAAAGGTTTTCCTGAAGAAACAAGCAGAACCACGCCGCTCTCTATTTCATCCCAGGGATTGTGCAGTTCACTGGTGTGCAAGGAGCCTTAGCAGGCTGTTGAACATTTAGCTGGAAGGTGCAGTTATCTGGCAGATAAAGTAAAGACAATATGAAGTTAATCATTACATGTGCTCGTGTAGCAACTTGAAATAGAGTCTTTATTTAAAGTGTCTAAGTACCATAAATTTTAAAAAAAAATACTGGTGTATAATGATATAACAGAACCCACTCCCGTAAAAGAAATGCTACAACACCTCTTGCTTCAGTCTCAGGCGAGGCCCACAGTTAGTCTTAACACAAACCTTTTACAGTTGTTCATGAGAGTCTGGGTTAAAAAAAAAAAAATATAATAATACATGTTTTGGATGCGATCCACGCGACATAGGATTAGCAGAAATCATCGAGGATATTCTAGTACAATTACCACTGTAGAAAGAGACATTTAACATTTTTAAGAGTAAATAGTTTTCAAATAACATATTAACATGAATTCTTTTATACTAATTTAGATTTTTTGGCCTAGTTCCTTCTGGCTTGAAAGGTGATCTAGCTCATTATTTGACAGATTTAAGGAATAGTTCATCACAATCTTGCAACATCACAGATTACTCCCAAAATTAATGAAACTGATATTCAAGAGGGGGATAAGCTGAGAATGTTTGAACTGTGTAAGCATGTGAACGCACATGCACGTATGTGTTTACATAAAGAATAAAAACTTGTTCTATAATATTTTTTTCAGTAATTCCTAACAGGCATTAGATGTGAAGTGTTAAATAAAGGCAAAATAATGGGGCAGATCACGGGGGTCAGCCGAGCGAGGCTTGGGCACGAGAGGTCCTCCTAAGCCTCTGGGCATCAGAACAGAAGGAAAAAGGCTTTAACGACAGGTTCAGCTTTCCTTTTTGTGGACCAGCAGGCGCTGAGGGGAGCCTGGCTGGCAGGGAAGGTGTTCAGCAGGCCAAGGGATGAGCTGGAAGCAGCTGCAGGTCAGGGCGAGACCATCAGTTATGTGCAAGCAAAAGACAGCAGTGATTTCAAGGGTGGGTATATGTGACCTTGACAATGCGGGTGACCCTGATGACCCAGGTCTTGGATCTATGCATTAAATATAGTAATAACTCAACGAACATCGAAGATGATATTTCATGCTGATGCATACACAAAGGATTGACCTTTGCTGCTGCAGTTTTGTTGTATTTTAAAACCCTCACACCACAAAGAGAAAGGCTAAGCTTTTCCTTCAAAAATGGCAATGTAAGAGACAGAGGTGGCCAAAATATCAGAAAAGATGACAACCTTGTGAATAATTCCCTTGATTTACATGGGAGGCCCAGAGCTACACATATTTGTTCATGTTCATCAGACATGGCACAATCTGCTGGTTGGGGACAGTTTTACCTTGCATACTTGGCCAGTAAAGTCATACTTGCTTTCTAACACAACTTACGGGAACTCACTACCACTTGAGAACTGTAATTAGGTGTGATCTACCAGGCGGAAAAAAAATTGTGCCTGTTTTTTTTCTTTTATTTTCTTCTAGCAGGCAACTTGAATTTATCACAGCCTTATTTTCTGGATCATGTGGATGGATCCTGTCCACAATATAAAAAAAATCACAAAATTTTAAAATTTTATAACTATTTTAATTAAAAAGTTGCTACTGAAGTGTCTCCTTTAACCTTTCACATAATATATTTAACCAAATATATAAAATGGTGTGTTTTATAACACAGAAAATTAATATGAATACACTATTATAGTTTGACTTAAAACTCCCTGAAGCAGGATGAAAAGATACAAGCCCTGGTATACATTTAAGATAAATATAAAAAGCCATTAAGCTCCTTTGTAGACTCAGATGTCATAAGCAATAGAAGACTCTCACTTAATAAACATATCTTTGCAAATAGGAACAATTTCAGCTATAAGGAGAAATTTTACTGGACATACCTTAGTAAAAGGATGAGGGAGGACAGAAAGCTACGACCACTGTAGAAGTGACAAAGGAGGCAACAAGATATTACTAGTAGAATGACTCTGAAAAAAAATATACTGGCAAAAGATTTTGGAAAAATATCCATACTATACCTTATAGTCCGTATAGTTCACTTTACCCTGGATTCAAGGGAACAGGACTGCATGTTTTTTGTTAACAAACAAAAATATTTCTATGAAATTTACTATAAAATAAGCCTACATGTGTGTCATTTAACAAATATAGTGCATTGTTCTTCATTTCTTTGCTGTATTGCATAGTGAATAACTTCAGCAAAGCTTTTTTAAAGTAACTTCTTTGCAGTCCTTAGAATAGATTGCTTCTTGCAGTTGCCAAGGCTTGCCTGGAGTCATCTACAAGCAAGAGCGGAGTGCTGAGAACTCGGTAGTCTGTGTGAACTGGAGAGCTGTAGGCACTGTTACTGTTTGTTAGAAGTGCACTACAAATATATTAGCATAAATTCTTTCCATGATACTACTGAAGATAGTAATTTTTTTTTCATTGTTGCTTTGGTAAATACGTAATTTTTCATTTTGGATCACTGATCGGCTGTACACATGAAAGAAGTACCAGACAAACCCAAGAAAAGTAGGCACCAAGGAGAAAATCAGTTTTGACCATTTATGCATTAATTATATGATAAACACATATACAAGAGATATCATAAATGTAACATATAGACAATATATAGAATAGCTTTTCATAAACAACAAAGTTTGAAACACTGATTCTCTAGTCAAGTCTTTATCAATCTGAGTGCACTATTGCAATCTGTGGAAATAATCTAATAAAGAAATCAATCCTTGATTCGCCATGTTTACCCAATGGGCTTTGAGCCTTGTAAACTGCTCTGTCATACAAGGCACACCTTTTGACAATCGGATCTCTTTTTTAGTACCTTTACCTCTGCAATTATTTTTCCCAAGGTATAAATTCCTTGGTCAGGTTTAGAAGCATTCAGATAAGCGCAATTCTTTTTGCAGCTGGTTGATCACACAGACATCTCCGTTCAGGTGATGGCAGTTTAAATAATAACGAAAAATTTCTTTTGAATTGCAACTCTGAGTAGTATGTCTATGTGGCAAAAAATTCAGGGAATGAATCACAAATTTCTCTCAGTATTTTAGGCTTGGTAAATAAATAAAACAATCCATTTTCAGTACTTCAGCAGTATCTTAAAAAAAAAAAGGTACATGTGCTTAGCCAAATGTATCTTCCTGAGTAATATTTAATTCAGTTGATACAGGAGTTGATTATGGCTAATAGATGGTCCAAATATTGCTTACCTATAATTAGGTAATTATAATTCATTTTTATTTCTATTTCATGGCTAGATCTTCACACATCTCATACTGGAGAAAACAGCTATTCTTGCCATAAAGCTCAATTTAAAAATGCTGCTTTTCCTGCGTCTTCCGTATTCAGAATAGAAATATGCATTGTGCACAGTTTATGTTGTACAACATATGCTTAGATAATCTCTCCAGTCTGATCTTGAAGCATTACTTGTTATCTTCAGTTGGGCCTTCTTTCATGATGTTAACACCATCAACAAACTATATAACACAACAACAAGCTACGTAGTATTAAGGTTATTAGCAGCAGTTGTTGTTTTGTTTTTTATAATCCATGTAATTTCAATACAGTTTTGATGAAAATGTTTCCAAAGGCAAAAAAAAAAAAAGATCCTTTCCAGTTCTACTACCTAGATCATATCTTAGGACCTGGTCACATATCCTCGGCATCACCAGGTGCTAAAATATTGACTGCTTATCCATATGGATGAAAATTACTTTTTAAATTCTGAATGCCTCGGAAGTAAACAGTACCTCACTCTGCTCTTTTCATCTTTTGACAGTTACCCTGAGGAGCTGTTAGCACTGATACCATCAGGCCTGTTTTACTGCCCTATATATAATTATTCATGCACATGTCCATATTACTATTTTTTTTAATCTCTGTAAAGGTCACTTCTTGACTTCTAATCAGTCAAAATATATTTATACCTAAATTGCATGTATATTCGAGTATCTTGTTAAGGCCTTCACAGATAATGTAATACAGCATCTGTTGAATTTACCTGATCAGTATCTTGTTGGGGTCTTTAAAAATCAGTCTTTGACAATGTTCTTGAACAACATGAAAAATACTTTATGTTGTAGAAAACTCACACAAAGTGTATTGAAATACCTCTATGTACTGTATATTTGCAATGAGTTTCATTTGTTCGTGAGTTTTTTAGTCCATCCTCCACAGGCTTTCACTACCACAAGCTGTATAGGGTTCCTTGTGCGAGCCAATGTAGCTGGTTTAAAGACTCTTATTCATTTCCCTAAGATGGAAATAATATCTTTGAGGTTATTGAGCCTGAAATACTAAAAAAGTGATTTGTAAGACAAAACTAAAAAGAAGTATTCCAGAATATAAAGCTCTAGTAAATGCAGAGATATCATTCTCTTCAGACCAAGTAAAAGGAACAAATAATCTATTCATCAGATTTGTATCTGAATTAGTCCAAGGGCTCGTATGTACAAAAAATTTGTTTAGAAGTTAAAGCAAAAATGCCTATGTCATTTTCTTTCCATATGGTGTTTAACTTCTGTCTTGTTCTCCAACAACAAGCCTTTTCCCACTATTCAGAGAAATCTTTTTGGAAAAGGGATTGCTTGAAAATAACCCCAATTTACTTACTTTATGTTGCCTGTGCTTTCTATCTAATATTATGCCAGGAGAGTACCTGTTACATGACAATTGTTCTGGTGTGCAGGATTAAACACAGCTATATTTAACTACATTTTTTGAACTGCTGGGTTTTTCTACACTGAGGTTTATCTACTACATTTTAATATTAAGTGCTTGTCAGTTGCCTGGTGTTTATTTTTATAAAGACTACAGTGAGTTCTATTCTGGTTTTACCAAGCCCAAACATTATACCTCATTTGTTAAAACACGTAATTTAAATTGCTTTCTAATAGTTCGTTCCCTCAATGCTATTCTTCCAACACCTCTTAAGGGATCCTTTTTGCCAAAAATCTGTACAGGCGAAGCTTCGTATGGCACAAAGGCTTCTCTAGGTCAAAAAATGTATGTGCTCAAACGCTGAACTGCATGAACAAATTTGGATTGCAAAAATACTTACACCTCATAATGCCTTACAACAAAAAATCCGAAATACACGAATAACAGTGCATTACAGAATGCTTATTAATAACAACCTTGTAGCTTTCTCCTTCTGAGTTTTGTGGCATCTAGGTCAGTCAAAAACGTATTCTTTTCCAGATAAATATCTTCGCCTTTTTTTCCAAATGTGTCACAAAATACATACAGTATTTCTATAGCTCATCTTTCTTATAATGATTACATTAGTAGATTGATATGGGTTTATAGGAACTAGTTTAGTATAATCAGAGCTGTTATGGAAAATACCTTTTAAAAAGATGAAGAGTGATGAATTAGGGAGATTCAGCTATGGACAAATAATTCAAAGTAGGTGTCCTAAAGAGGTTCTAGAAATAACGCAGATTTACAAAGACCTTTGAAAGCAAAGAAAAAAAAAAAAATCTGCATTTATTTTAAATGCTTTTATTACATTTACTTTTCTAGTATTACACAATTCCATGAGGCAGTGAAGATAGTATTATCCCTTCCTATTAACTTTGACCCGCTGCTTAAAGCTCTTACTCTTACAAATGAAATCTATCAGAAAATCAGCCTTATTACCCATGGAAATAAGGCATATATAAGAGCTATAGGTCTGTTTGTCTGTTTATTAGTCCTTCCCATAACATCTTTCAGATGTGATGGCTAATTTCAATCCAACCTGAAAGACAAATAAAGGCCTCAGGTATATTACCTTCCTAAAAATTATATAAAAATGGACATAGGGTAGATGAGACAGACCCAGGTTTTCCCCTGGGTCTGACCCCATCTTTTCTCCCTATATGGTACAGAGGAGGAAGGCTGCACAGCACATACATACCATTTGGACAAAAAAGTTCTCCACAAGAAACTCAGACTTCTATTATCTTTCTGAGAATATACACAAACAAAGAATCAGCTACGATGTTTAAACTGCCTGAAGCCATTAAGGATAATGATGATTTCATTTCCACTCTCTTCATTCTTGCTTTTCTTGTATTTTCAGAGAAGCCATGACAAAGTTTATAACATGTTAAAATAAAGAATTTATTCTGATCTTACTGCTTTACTTAAAACTACCTACACTATTTCATCCTTTTGTTCATATACTGGATGTTAATAAATCACAATTTAAATAAAAGGTTGAGTTATAATAGTTACATCACAGAAGAAGCTAGTAATAATAATAAACAATACCATAGGTGTAGGTGGTAACACTGCAGAATGGTCCATGATGAAAAAACAAGAAGATGTGCAAGATGCACCCCCTCCTCTCTCTCTCTCTCCATGTTTAAAAAAGTCTTTGTACTAAAAGTGAGCTGTATATGGGAATGCAAATATCATCAAGTCTGACCCATTATTGCTGGAAGATAAAGGAGGTGCATTATTAAAATCTCACAGGATTAGAGAAGAAAATTTGGGTAAACAATCTTTGTGAGATTTTTACTGAAACCCATTTAAACAAAACTAAAATTACAGAAAAGCAAATTTTTGCATCCAGTCTCATTTTCTCTCTAGGGTTTTATAATTGTTTGGTTAATTACAGGAAGGAAAAAATTAATATAATTCTTTGTAGAAAAGAAGACTTTGCAGGAAAATAAGTTGGTTTGGTTTGGTTTTTTTTTTTAAAGATCAGGACTAGAATATAAGACTGCCTTTTGATATATGCCTTCAGTAATGTCTTCTGAAACGACCAAGGGTCCTTGAGAATGGATTTTGTTTAGGTCATGAATCTTAGTTTTTTAGATGAAGATGGTCTTTGACGAATCAGAAATTACTTTGTGGAAGACTAGGAAATTCTGGAAATTATTAAACCTGCCTAGGAAACTACTGAAGAACGGACAACAGTGAGGATCTTTAACAAAGGAAAACAGAGTTACCTTTTCTTTCACACTCTCCATAAAACTATTCAGCCATTTTGTTCTTCATCTGTCCCGAGGGCTTCAGGATGCTGGGTTTCTGAGATATATACATGAACCTGAACCGTTGTTAAGTATCTTATGAAAACCGATGTACTTACCTCCTCAAAATCACTTTATTGTCCATCCATTTTGGTTATTCTGGTTGTACAATACTTAGTACAAAGGCAAGAAGAGCAAGAAAGTGAAAACTGAAAAACATCAGCATTACATGTGCTTCTCTACCATCAAGTCACAGCTCGCTAATGACCCCATGTCCACAGTCACGCATGTACCACACTTCTTTGTTTACCTCATGTGAAGGATAACGTTTAGCAGTGCCTTTCCAAACTCCAGCAGGTACACCCCCAGTAAGGGAGCCACGATGTGATTCAGGAATACATCTCTTCTGGCACAAAATAATGGATTTCATTAGGGGAAGACAGTGTGGAATAACAGCATCACTATGAATTACATAGCGTATTTTCTGCAATGTGTTCCTGTTCTATATAGGCTATTTGTGACTGTTATACAGTATAAGAAAACTATTATTGGTAGCCAAATCCTTTAATTTCTGTGTTCTTTAGGTTTTGAAGATCCTGTGCATTTCAATGGGATCAAATTTCATTTCTGATGTACATAGCAACCTTAATTCAAACACAATACAGGGATTTTGTGCGTTAGCAGTAACAACAAACTACTAAGACTCCTATCTTACCACTCTGTTAAATAGATAAAAGATGGAAACATAATGAGCAGTAACTCCCAATTGATTTTTTTTTAACAACATTTGATATTATAATGCCAGGTAAACGTTGTTTTAAAACCTTGGCTTTAACAACAGGGAGGTTAAAGGCTCAGATTTATTCATCTACTACTTTTCAGTGACAGGAGTGGTTATTTATAGTATGAAGACAGCAGCTTTTAAATCTATAAATTTTTTTTGGCATTATAATTCAGGGTTATGGCTAAAACTGTATAGCACAGAATGGTATGTCCAAATGCAAAAGCAACAAATATAATAATATTTCATACTTTCCTATGTTAATGAAACTTTAAAAAAATAACATCACAGAAGCAGATTAAAAGGTGTAATTTCTCTGTGGTTTGACTAGAGCTAACATTCTGATACTCGGTTCTAAATCACAATGTTTTTACTTTAACAATTTATACAGCGATACTGTTATATGAACAATGAAATAGAAGATATAAAGCAAATTAGAGTGATCAGCAATTAATTGTTCAAAGTGTGCTTTTTCTCTGATTATGCTTAGCACAAAGAAAAACAAAATATTTAGCTACACAAATTAGTAGGTCAAACAGGTAACATCCATGATTTGCGTTACATACAGTCAAAAGAAAATGTTGGATCATCTCTTCAGCACACAAATTCCAAGATTTGGTCAATTCTGGAATTTGTATTCCTAAACCATACCTGAGACAGCTCTAGCAGGATGTTTTAAGAGAAAATCCTAAACAAGCCAGCATGTCCTCATCTTAAACTTCTATTTTTTGTGCTATAACAAGGTATAAAAAAACCAAAGAGTCTTTCAAGTAACCAAGTCAGACATTATTGATGCTAATACAGTGAATTTCATCTGAAGTTTTAAAGAACATCAATTTGTGTCTAATTGAGCAATTAATTTTAAAATTACCTAGAATTCAAAATTTAGTAATACGCAATATTATGGAGTCTAAAAAGTCCTTTTAGGAAGTAAGAAAATTGCATGACACAGAGCAAAAAAATTTTCCCTGCTACTGAAAGGGTGGAATACTATGCTGCACATGTGTTTTTATCATCTGTAGGATCTGTCTCCTGTTAACACACAGAATAACGCTTAAAAATACTCAAAACAAAATGTTAAATTCATAATTTGAAAATTGCACTGCCATTTTTGTTTGAAGTAGTACTGAATAGGCTTTACATTCATTCTATACAGCACATCAATGCCAGACAAACTTTTGAACATTCCAAAATAAAAAAAAGATATTTTTTTCCCTAGTATTCAGAGTTTTTTTCTTCCTCATTGTGTTTGGATTTCCCTCTTTTGTGTATTTATTTTTGATCCAGTGAATCACAATTCTCTCCAACATCATAGCTTTTCAAAAGACCTGTATCTGTTTTATCTTCTTTCCCATCTACTAATTCTCCCAGCAGCATGCTAGCATTTATGCCGCTCATTAAAGTTAGCTGAAGTGTACACATTCTTAGCACATCGATTCAGTTTTGCTAGCAAAAGCATAAAAAAGAAGTGACACTGGCAGTTTTTGAAAAAAGGCTGATAATATCGGGAATCCCTACTGTTACTAGTTATATCTACAGTGATAACTACCATGCAATCATCCCTTTATTATCACCTTTCCTTGAACTTTATCACTTTTACGAGAGGTGAATGGTGTTGATTATCTGAGGGTGAGAACACAGCTGCAACAAGGTAAAGGTTGCCTAAAGATGGACAAAGAAGGAATGAATATTGGTTGCGAACTGGAAGAAGAAATGAGGAAAAGGAAAAAAAATGTCAATGAAGTAGGCATGGATCTAATCAGCATGAACCAGAAATTCCTTCATGGGTTAAAAAATAACTTTTGGTGGAGATTTGCAGAGTTACAGGAGGAATTCAGGTGTGCAGCTGTCACTGCATTCAACAAAAATTGTGGACAATATCAAGATATTTGTTTTAGTTCATAAATAAAGAATTGAAGATTGAAGGTGCTGAAAACCAATGAAGTCACTCATTGTGACATGCTTTTCAAAAAAGTTACAGGCTTTTCACTGGGTACTTCAATTTGTAGATCCTTGATTTAATTCCGTTTGTATCTTTTAGAGTGATTTTTTTTTTCCTAAGTCCCTACAATTAGGCTTCAATATGAAAGAAACCTACCCTTCAGTTTTTCAGTCCTAAGATAATATCTGATGTCCAGGTCAAACCTAGTGGTTCCTAGTTATGTACATCTGAGCAGGCTTTTCATGAGTGGACAGCAGAGGGAAGCACGAGAGATATCAGCCACTCTACTTTTATTCAAAAACAGGTAGGTGGTTTGCATCCTTTATTTTTACGTTGTAGCTGAGCTGTTAAAACAGACATGGGGGACCTGATTCTCATTGTCCCACTCTCAGGAGCCTCTTATAATACAAACTACAGCACAGTTGGTCAGAAATCTCATCACCCTCTGTGAAAACAGGTCATTACACATTTAAAACTAATGAGGACAGAGAGACAAAACCCAAAAAGGACTATTTTTCTTCTGCATAGTAGTTATGTATTTAGCAAAGATGGAAAAACTTCATTTCTGGTCTCTCCTCTCCAATGCTGGCTATCCATGTTGCCTTAAGTATAATTAATCAATTGTTATTGCATGAAGCAGGGAGCAAGTTGTTGACTTTTGAGCCACCTGTTTGTGGTATCTAATTCCTGGCATTCATTGCATGACTTCAATTTTAAAATTCTCAATAAACCCAGTAATATTTTGGGATGGTTGTAATTCTAAACTGACCTGAATTTACATGACTGACATCCATCTAATAATTAATGATATTAAAAAATATAATTGTGGTTTTAACATGAAGTTCCTTTACATTTTTTTATGTTTGTTATGTCTTTGAACTAGTCTCAAATCTTGACTTCTTTTTTCTTACTCTCTCAATTGACTAGTACCTAAAATGGATTCACAATCCCAATAGTCCTTTTTTTCTTCTAATTATTTTAAACATATTAAGAACAATCAATCTTTACATACTCACAGATATATCAAGTAAGCAATAAAAATGATTAACAGTAATATCATAAAAATGCTTCAGAAGCCTACTCTGAAATGTATATCATCTTGCGTGCAATACCGATCAATTAATAATTTTTCAGTAGTCTGATATTTATTTAATATAACCTTTACACCAAGTCTGATTTTCAATAGCATTTAATTAACCTGCGCAATGACTGCAGTTGTGTACATAGATTAAAAATTTGTAAAAGTAATGGTCAGTTAGGCAGCAACTAGTATAATTTGTACATACAGTGACATTAATTATGCTCTCAAATTAGGCACATCATTGCTCTGGATGGTGTAGCATTCTGGCCTTATAGGTGTATTCCCTTCAAAATTTCACAAACATTTCAAAGTAATATCTATATGTAGTGCAATTCATTCTTAGTCCAAAAGAGCTGTTTTTTGAGGTAAGATTAAACTAAGCAGGGCCTATTAAAATAAAAAAAATAAACAGCTTGTTTATTCAATGTTAATTTTTTCCTAATAGTGTTAATTTTTCTGTAAGAAACGAAAAATCAAGGTAAAGGACTTCTAAAGATAGTTTTAAGCATTTATTTGGAAAGGGTCTTTTAGCTCCTTAACAAAATACTGTAGCTGTATGAAAAACAATCTATATGCAATTTCACAAAAAAAAGAGTTAACTGAGACTTTTTAAGATTATCTTATTACCTGCAATGTCCATTACAGTCATTCCTTCAGCAGTGTTGTGGATTTTAGCTCTTCCTTCACGCTCAATTCCTGAACGTTTCTGTTGCTCATTCACAGCCCATGACACCATTGTGGGCTATTGCTGAAGAGAAATTAAATGAAGTGGTTTTGTCACCTTGTAGACATTTAGAACTAGACGTTCTAATGCTTTTCCTACTCAGCTCAATATCTGTCTCTATATTTAACAAACAGGGAGAAGCACGCACGCTTGACATGATTGTTACGGTGACTAGCCCAGCTTTCCCTGACATACTGATACTCTCTCTAGCATTCAAATATTCTGTTTAAAAGTATGGAACAATTAATACTTCTCATAAGTTACCTAATATTCAGATGGACATCCCTGAGTTGGTTTACAGTGAGTTCACACTTAAAAGATTATTTTTAAATCTGTGAAATTGGTGTTTGTGTTGAGGAATCAGGAGATGGACTTTACGGATGAGAGACATGTGGCCACCAAGAAACAGCTTAAGAGTTACCAAGAGTCACCTTTGCGATAACTGAGTCTGTTCCTGGACAATCCCATAAAATTACTAGTGTTTACAGAATAAATTTGTGGCCCCCCGTTCCTGACCAAGCCAAGTCACCACACCCTCAGTGGTAGGTAAGCCCTCCGCAGGCATGGTTCCTTGGGATCAGGTCTCTGAATCAGAGTCTGAAATGCTTCATTGCTTGGGCTTCTTTACACCCTGAGAGGGATGAACTGGTAAACTCTTTAATACCAATCGTGTATTTCTCCTTATTTGGCTTATTAGAAATAATGCAAGTATTTAGGTTTAAATTGACCAGAAAGTTTTAAAGACCATATGTAAGAATGCGGAAAAAAAGACAAGGAGCGAGTAGGTAGCAGCAGTGACTGGTCACTACAGTTGACTTTGGGGATTGTTACCTACCAAAGGGAATGCCTTGGTCAATACAAACTGCCTATTTTGGTAGTCAATTTCTATATGCAATTATTGAGTACTTTCAGGTTCATAGCTTCAGAGGCCTATTTTGAGACAGTCTGTGAGAAGGTTTCAGTCCACAGAGAGGACAGAACTCGTAGAAGGTGCAACATTCTTTCCAGTATCCTTTTCTCTGTTCCTGTTTTTCAGCACGATTTTCTCTCTGTCATCCATTTTTATGTTCTATTTTCAAAGTATTTGTTTACTGGAAATAATCATCTGAGTTCAGTAAAACAAAGCATATACAGTCAAGCCAAACAAACTCTTCGGTTCCCAATATTGAGGCATAGAAAGGATATTTGTTAAAGATCTGCAGCAACTAATAATGTCTCTGCTCAGCGCAAGGCTGAAAGCAGAGGGGAGAATAAGTGAGCCTTCCCATTTGATTAAACGAGTAAATGAATGCCAGCATCCCTGAAACCCACTGGAACACATAATGACCTCAGTTTGTCTGAACTGGGAGGAGCTCAGCGAGATGAACATCACTCACTTTTATCACAATGCATGAATCTTAAAAGTATTTTAATTATAAACTGAGGAACAAGTTTTACAAAGGTTTTGCAATCTGAGTTATTCTATGTGAAAGAAACAGGCGGAAGATTCAAACAAGCCTCTGTTCCCATACAAAAGTATTCCTCAGATCAGTAAGCAGCAGGTTTAACTGCTGCAAGAGCTGAGATGGAGCAGCTGTGGAAAAGCAAAAGCATATACCACGTACCTGAAAAGGAAAGGCTTTTCTAGTATGACTAGTCTTTACCTTACAGCACATAGGTTACTGTCAAACAAACACTGAGAAAAGTGATTCGTACTATACACATTCAGAACCAGAAAATATAGAATGTTTTTATCAGTCAGGTAAGAGATTAAAAGTGTAATATCCATACACACCTTTCTCATTTGACTTTATACATATCATTTTAAAACTAATACGTGTGAAGCCTTATCTTATAATTTCCAAACTCTGGTATATAACTTACATATTCTTTCATTGATCATTTATTTTATATAATTATTTTTTTTTCCAACAGAACCAGCATCTGGAATTCCAGTGTTGCTATAATACACACAAAAATTAGTCAAAGAATATAAAAGATATTAAATTCACAAGAAGTATAGTTCAAATACAACAGCTGGGACAAGAATCTCTCTATAAATTGGTATCATAAATAATAGTCTTTGCTTGAAGAAATCCACCCATCTTACCTGAAGGACAACGGGACACCCTTGAATTTTCACTTCAGTTCTTTCATACACAGTTGGTTTTCTGGTCATGGATATTGCTGACATTAAGTCGCTCATCCGATGACATGTCCTAACAAAAAATAACAGTAATTCTATGATATTTTTTTCTTCTGCTAATTAGGTGGATTATGCTTTTCTTCTCAACTGTTTTTTACAGCTGAAGAAATTGAGCAATGTCTTAATACAGTTTACTTTAAACTGCAATATAAAGGTTACCTGCATGTTGACACAAACATCTCGGTTCCGTTATTGTGAGTATCCGTCTAGAGTTTCAGATTCGTCCAGTAATCCACACTCTGCTAGTACACTCTACATTAATCAACACTTTCAAATTATTTTTGAAAAACAGGCATATCTCAGAACAGTCTTTCCCTTCACTAAGAAAACTTATCAGCCTTTGCATCCAACCAGAGAATACGTACTTGGCCCCTGAAAAATGGTTGTAAAACTAAAGGAGAAAAGTTGTGTCTTCCTTTCTTGCATAAAAAACAGGTAAGACCTCTGACTAGGTCACCAGCCAGTTTAATCCTGTATTACATCTTTAGAAGTCTGCTAGTTATTTTCTATATTAGTTTCTAGAATAGTTTCTGGAATGGTTCTAGAGTCTAACAGCACATAGTTTAATCGGAAACAATTTCTCAAGCGTAAATAATATCAAAGCAACATCAACAGCTTGAGAAGTTTGAGTTCTCATTGTTTCCCATGTTGACATGAGAAAAACTACTTTAACCAAGTTAGTTCTTATTCTTTACATCCTGATATCACACAAGTTACAGCTGCTTCTGCCTGATGTAAACAAGAAAGCATTTTTACATTTTTATTGTTAAATATTTATTAATGTTATTTGTACATTCCAATATTTCTAGTAACATTCATTTTTACTAACATTAACTGCAAAGAGCAACCCAGCCATACTCAGTTTCTCAAAGAGGCCACCCGAACAGTTGTGAGGGTATCACGATGGCAGCTTCCCTCGCTGAACACAAACTGTGTCTACAGTGTAATTGCAGCAGCAATTCTGCAGCGATACAGTTCATACAACACATACAGTAGAAGCCAGCTCAAAATTAAGTATTTTGATAATAACAGCCATAGAGCATTGTCCCTGAAAAACAATAGATTTTATATGAAGACAAAAGGATGTTAGATTCTACAGAAGAAAAAAAAAAAAACAAACAGAAAAAGCACGTGGTTCTATTTTTGAGAGTGTAAGAATCAAAAGGGGTTCAGGAAAGTAAAAACATTTTCTTATTAAAATTAATAAATAAGTATTAAAAAAGTGAACTCTGCTGAGTTTTCTTTGGGTTTCAGTTTTCATGCAAAATGGTTGCACAAGTTGAAATATAATGAAAAGTTAGTTTATCAGAAAAGTATAGAAGAACTTGAAAATATCGTCCTGGACATATAAACCTTCGGTATTGTGGACTTGTTTTGATTTGCAGGAGATGCAAAGGGAATGCTGCTGTTGGAGTCAGACACCTTTCTCTATTCAAGAAACCTACTTTGAATTTCTGTTGTTACTGCAGAAAGATGGAGTTTCTCACTTCATGGGTCCAGTGACTGGTTTAATGTATCTTCTGTCATGCTGCTGCTTGGATTTCATCACTTAAGGGAAAGAAGTGGAGAAAGAGAGTAGTAAACTGCACAGCAATCTATAAAAATATTGGCATTTCAAGCAAGTTCACTATGTCTTTGTGATTAAAGGCAAATGGTGCATACACACTGATGTTTTGTCTCTGTTTTTGAAAGACACAGTGTTTGGGTTTATTATATTAATACTGATCTGAGCCTCTATAACAGTATAGAATTTTTATTTGACGATATTTTGGTCCTAAGATCATTCCTCACGTTGGGAGAGCTATAAAGCAAAGACCACTTCACCTACCTGTCCAACAGTCCACAATTGAATGACTATGATTCATTCACTGAATGGGAAGAAAGTTCCTTGAGATCAGTCTTGAAAGCAATCCATCATTACACCAGCACATTAGCTTTCTGCAAATTCATTTGTGAGATTCTTTGCAGGAAATAGCGGCTAATAAGGTAAGGAAATGACAGAAGAATATTGAGGCCCTATTAAAGCATTAAACCCAATTCTTTCTCCAACACAATAAAGGACAAGCCAGACAACCATCTATAAAGTTGCATTTATGTTCTAAGAAATAATAAAAAGAGCTTGCATTCATGAATCTTAAAACATGAACCAACATAACACTTGCAATTGTCATTCTCTTTCCACAGCTGGTGTGACTGCTCTTGTCTGGTGACATTGCCACTAATGTAACCTCAGTCCTAACATCCAGGTCAGAATCCCACACTCCAAAAACCAGGGAGAGTCTGGGAAGGAGTGATTTAGAATGTGCTGGTCTCTGAACTCCAACTGCTGGGTTGCACTTTCTTAAATCCTGCAGAGAGCTTTGGTTGAGGTCTGAATAAACAGCTGAATTCCAGGTTGACCAAACGCTCTGTGAACTTAAAATATTGAATGGTATATACAAACGTTAGTCTTCAGAGTCTCTACTTTTTATGGACCAGGTTTCTAACTTCCTTATGAGAACTAAATTAGAAAAGTAAGTATAATGCATACATGTGGACAAGGAGATAGAATAGGAAGGTTGGATTTAGCAGAGGAAGGGGAAGTGGCTGAGAAAATATTCCAAAGAAAGTATAAAGATATCATTGTCTTGTGATGTTTAGCAGTTCATCATCTTCAATGATTCTTCAATTCTTGTCATTTGAGGTTCCATCTTTATCATCAAACTCACCAACACTTTCTTGCCAGAAGCATTTGTACTTTAAAAAGCAAGAACCTGCTTTATGGTTTGACTTTGTATGTGAATTGCTTAAAAAAAAAAAAAAAAAAGAAAAGGTATATCTATATCTTATGCAAAGTGGTGAAATATGTATTCTACAGTGAATGGCAGGGTTTTTGTTCTCTAGAGTGCACTCAGGATTTCATCTAAGGATTAATTTTTATATATGTGTGTGTATATATATATGGATATTTTTTTTCTCCGCTAGTAGTATGTTAACATATGAATACTCCTTTCTAGGAACTAGAACCCAGTGTAGTTTCTGATGTGGCAGGACATTGGCTGTGGAGCAGTAATAGTCTCACGTCTGATTTACTATCCTCTCTATGTTAGAGCCAGAAGAAGCTCACTTTTTATTAATTCTAAATACTAGAGAAAAACTGGCTAAAAGATTGATCTCCCAGCTGGTCTGCTTTATGGACAAGCAAGTAGAAATTATGGCAATTCACATGAGCACCTACCAGGGAATATCCGAGGAAGTCACGGTCTTGTAGCTCGCCGTGTGTTTCTATGGGCACTCCAAGGGCTTGGCAGTCAGTGCGAGGTCTTTCATTTTGCTAAGGGCTACGTCCTCGCGTTCACATGCAAAGGCCAAGTACATGTGCCATTGCTGCACAGGAAATTTATGGAGTCTTTTTCAGCAAGTAGCAAAGTTAGCCTCTTCACCTTCCGCAGACCTGTGCGCTGCGTCTTTTCTAAACAGGTAAAATCCCCTGTATTAACAGTGTTCCTCAGGGACCATCTTTTTCCTACTACTCTTTCACGTCATATCATCTTCTGGGCTCAAAGGCCACGCAGTAATTAAACTCAGAGAGTGGCCTTAGCAGGGAAAGGCTTTAAGATGTATTTATATTTAAATTCTGGATATAATCTGCTTCTAAAATTAACATTTATCCATAAATGACATATGCACTGAGTTTCTGAAAAACTATTTTTACGCTGGATTTCAATAACTGTCAATATCTGATTTATAATTGTTTTAGAGTGAGATACCATATTTAACTCTTCTAACATATGAGAACATATCGCCATCTGTTGCTCCATGCAGTAAGTGCAGCCACTTTCTACAGTTGCTGTTCCTGAACTAATTTTCATTGCCCTCCGCTTACCCCTGCTGTTACAAGAATTCAATTGTTTTCAGAAAAAGCTGAGCTATTCCTGTTTCACACTAGCGTAGCTTAATGAATTTCAATGAACTTACATGGTAAAAGGTTGAAACAAGCATACTAATTTTGTTTTTCAGTAATGGGGTTGGGTAAGGATTTATGGGAGTTATGTCATTGAGCACAGGGTGATTTCTTTAATTGTTAGAGATGAAGTGTTGGGTGGCTAACCACTGGGCTGCTGAGAAAAGCCAGTGCATTTAGAGCTATCACTGTTACTTAGAAATTCTTGATTCTTACCTTGATGTTATAATGAAACAAATGACCTGAGGTGACTGTTGTGGAAACAGTGTAGAATTTGCAATACGGAAGAACCTGTGAAGAATGTGATAATGTTATTCTAACACATGCTCTTTCTAAATTTCAAATACATAATATCTAAGAAAGGCTTTTATATTTTTATATATTAAAACTATCTCAAAAACCTCCATGCAAATTAAGCCTAGAAAAGACAAAAGACAACAAATAAGTCCTATTTCTTATGTTATTGCTGAAGACCATTGCTGCAGGAACGCAATCAGCATCGTACCTGCCAGAGGTATGGTAAGACACAGTGTGGCAACAACATTTCTGCCCATTCTCCAACACTTGCTTCTACCTGCTTAACGCTGCTGTTGTCACCAAGTAAATTGTTTGAGGAAAAAGACTCAAGATAAAATATGTAAATGCAAAACAAAACAAGAACCATGCACACATGCAAAAAAAACCCCAACAAAACTGCCCATGACAGGATAATTTCATTGTTCTAGTTTAGAGAATAGTCCTACAAACAGTTGGACCATTAAAAAATGGTCACTAGTGGTTGGTAACAGAGCAACAGGGAGGACTTTTTCAACTATATCCTTAAGCCTTGATTCTGCACATATTTTGTGAAATTCTTTTCCCTTGACATGTAGGTGGATCCACTGACTGAAACAAATGTTAGAGCAACACAAGAGATAAGGAGGACTATTTTTAAAAAAGTCCTTTTAAGAAAAAACCTTAAGAAAAAGAAAATTCCGGAACTTAAAGAAAACAACAACAAATTCAAACAACTCCAGAATCTGTCGAAGTCAGAGGTGCAGAAGCTAGAACAATTCATTAATGCTCCATGCAAGATCTGAATTACTTTAAGTGCACTGTATTTGCATTTTAGATATAGCAGAATGAACTAATTATGAAATGTATGCGTCAAAGATTTCAATTTCAGGCTTGACTTTACTTTGGAGATTAATTTTTTACTTTATCATTTTTGCAGGCAGTTCAGTGGGCAGCCTTATTTGAATGTTACTCATTGTTCAGTGATGTATGAAGTGTATTTAATCCATGTGAAGAAAGTAATATTAAACTATTATCAGAAGCACCAAATGTTCTAAAAAATCTCAAAAGGAGGGTCAAAAGGTAACATCTCTGCTAACAACATGAGAAACAATGTATTTAACTTCTTTACATCCAAGTTTTTCATGGCATATACATTATCCCTTTTCACATAAAATTACAATGTAAAATGTGGGGGTTTTTATCCCCTTGATTAAAAACATCATATATATATAAAATAGATAAAAAAGTTTTCAATGTTTTGCTAAGAGATATTTAAATAACTATTTTAGAGTTGCTGCACGTTTTAAATATCTGGCTGCAAAAACCTTTGACAGGACAGTCCTTGTGGTCATCATTAAATTTGTCGTTGTGTTAGTTATTACAGAATAAGGAAATTGCCAACAAGGACAGTTATTTCAATAATTCACGTGTTTCTACAAGCATTGCCAACCCCTCTTAAGATCCAAAGCTGATCTTAATAAAACCATCACAGAGCCTCTGTTTTATCCTTTTCAATCTTTTCAGGGCCACCAACACAATGACAAATATGTCATCTTCATTTTGACCAAGACAGCTAGACATGAGAAGCTATTTGTCTAAAAGCTATGAATGAGGAAAACATTCATTTTCAAGCCAGCAGTTCCAACCTTGTTGTCCAGCATTGCTCCATGTGAAGTGCACATGGGATTTCAGTCCCTGTCCAACCAACCAATGGCCACTTTCTAGGAGCATTCTCACAGTGGGTGCCATAGGTTAAAATCTTGTGGATATAAAGCCAGACCTCTCCCAATGCCACTGCAGACTTAACGTCAGAGGATTAGGTTAGTGTGGAAGGCACACCATGCCAGCCAGAAAAGTCACTGCCCAAAGGAACCAGAGCTGTGCCAACGGGCAACACTTTTTTGACAAACTTGGACGGGAAATATTTATTTTCCATATTCACTGCCTCACACTTATGGATCATATAAACAGTAATGGCGCAAGAAATATTAAAAAAATAACAAAAACCTCCTAAGTCTTATATGGCTTGCACTTTCTATGTCAAGGAAGGAATCAAATCTAGCTTAGAAGTACAGAAGTAACTTCTGAAGAGAAGAGACTTGAAGGAAGAGACTATGCACGTGCAAACCGTTGACAAAGATATGCTCAAAGGGTAATTTTCCATGCCTGTTTGACCTAAGAAATTAATACATTACATAATAAAAATGTGGTGACTTTTGTACTGAGATTTTTGGAGTAAGTTTCTGATTAAATTATGGATAACTGATGTTTTTTCTAGTTGGAGATGTACTCAAGTTAAAGTTAACTGTGTTCAAAGAAATTAATTTTATACCACTATTAAAATTAATTACTGTCTCCTTATTGTCTTTTTAACACATTTGTGATATCTCATCCAATAATAGCTGATGATTATGTTTTTGTCTCTGTCTCCATTACAACAAACTTGCAGTTTCACAGGCATAAAGCAATAAGACTTTTTGACTGGGGACTTCTATAACAAATGGGCTATTAATAATGAGCAGTACTTCAAGTGGCTAGTAGAAGTGCTTTCAGTGAAAGAGCAAAACATTACTTGAATTTGATACATTTTCTTCAACAAACCTTCTCATTCAATACATTTTCTTCAACAAACCTTCTCAGTTTCTGCTTTGACTTATTAGTGTGTTGCAGAGAACACTGTGTATATTTAAAGTTAACCTCACACAAGTATACTGTAAATGTTTATACAGAGCAATGACATCCGATATACAAGAACACACAGACTGACAGACAAAGGAAAATATTTCTAGCTTCTCAACCTTGGAAGCAATGAACAAGCAAAACCATCTGAAGTTTCACAATAAGTATTCCACAGGATCTATTACTTCTTATGCATGACCTTCATTCTGCAAACACAGAGAACGCCTTTTAAACATCACTACCATGAAGAGTTCCCTTGGCTTGCAGAAATCAAGCATAACTTAGTCTTTTCAGGATTAGAGTTATACTGTCTTGCAGAATACTTTGCCTTCTAATTTTATGATCAGAGGTGACTGTACAACATCCCCGGTGGAAAGTACTATTAGAAATGCATCCGGCTATTTTAAACGGTTTTTGATGTGACTGGCATTTTCCCCCTTCTTCAATGAGTGTTGAGCGTACATAAATTATTACTGTCTCCTTTCCTTTCCCTCGTAACTTTTTTACCTTTATTTGAATAGCTGTATTGGCATGTGAAGGCTACTAAAAGTACACAGCCTGACAGATAATAGTCATCTACACTTTTGATTCAATTCCTGATTAATTATTTTACTGAGCAAAGTTAATCTGTCAAATCTAGATTTAATACAGTTGTAAAATTTCATCATTTAGAGTCCAGTTATGTCATCCTAAAACACTTCAAGCTGTACTTACCGATTGCTAATTGCAACAAGTATGTCAATGTGACTAAGAATGGAGCTGTATTCTTCAAGCAATAAAATCACTGCTGCTGTAATTTAAGATTACTGGGTATACTAAAAAAAAAAAAAACATATAAAGTTGTTAAATGCAAATAAGTACTGCAGGTAAGCAAGGATGGGGCTAAGTTCGTCCTGTGCTAATGAAGTACCTCTTATTGGTGACTTTATCTGATTTACAGGTGAGCGTTGATGAAATAAACAATGGAAAATGTTTCTTTATAAAGCTAGACACTCAGCATCATGCTGTTATGAAAATAGCAGTCTTTAAAAACTTGATGTTTCAGCATTAAAGGTGAATAGAGCAAATCCCAAAGCTTCATTATATTTCTTGTGATTTATCAAAACCATAGACTATTTTCATTTATTCTTTTTCAAATGGCAACCTTCACATGATATGTCTGCACAGCAAATTAAACCTACACAGCTTTATTAGCTTTAGCATAAACTAAACAAGCTGCCATAAATACTATTTCTTCTTGTGTTGCAATTACCACATTAAATTCTCCGTTTGGAAGGATGGGCAGCATGTATGTTACCTTGTTCCACAAGGGATTCTCTGCTTTGGAATATATCCGCTAGCCATGTTTAGTTGTCCCTTCATGCTTCTCCCCTTACGGACATCTAAAGATACAGTTAAGCCTTAGAAAATTACAACGGAAGATGATTATTAAGTAAAGTAAAATTTCTTCCATTCTTTCATCAGATGTAGTGTGAAACTACAGGCGGGCAAGTTGAAAGTCCAGATTCTGAAGCTTGCAGTCTGCATTACACGCTGAAAGAGATGTTCAGATACAGCTTCCACAGATAGTTCAAAAACATAGTCTGAACAGTAACACCCCCCTGATTCTGCACCTGATCACATGCACTTGAACTTATTGCAAGAACACACATCACATTTTGATCTAGGTCTACCATTTGAGCTTTGATATTTGACTTCACTTTAAATACCTTCTTGACATTACAGACCTCTGAGATGTGAAAATACATTACACCAAAATAAATATTAATGTGTTAAATAGCAAATATTAAAGTGTTAAATAGTAAATATTAAATTGTATAGTAAAGAAAATGATCGGCTGGTATGGGCATGTATTATCAACTTGAAGTACCACTAATAACAATTTAACGATATCGTAATGTACTTCAACTACAGCACCTATTGAAAAGAAGCCCCCCCCTTTCTTAGATACACAAATATAGAACTGATGTAGAAATTTAATGGAAGTATACTCAATTTCATGTATGTGCTTAAATTTATATTTGATTTATCAGTTAAATGACTTAATAGAATGTTCTGCCAGAGTTGTCTTATAACGTCAGCTATACTGACCACTTACAGACAGATTCACCATATTAAATTTTCGCTTCATATTTTTTACTATGTAGGTCTCAGGTTCATAAAAGTTCATTGAATGTTAGATGTACCTCAGTTACTCACCCTGGATCACCTTGAAATCCCTGGAATCAAAGCTGAAGTTGAGGCATATTTTTCTTTGAGATACATGTTTTTTATTAATAGAGATGTTTCCTTACCTTCCATAAGTTTCAGTGAAATTCTACAGGCTTTGAAAGTTTCACTTTTCTTCACTGAAATAATTTAGATACATAAAAGTTTTAGGCAAATCCTCAGAAATTATAAGATCTCCAAATCAGAATATAATTTATCTGTGACACCAGACATTCAAAGTTTTTAAAGTATTAGAAAGACGTAGAGGAATAAACAATGAGTAACAGTCAAATTATGTTAATTTAACATCATCTCATGCTTAAAATAAAAGACAATCTGAAGTAAAGGATCTTAAGGAAATATCGATTAAAATACTTTCTGCTAGCAAATATCAAAGAAAAACTCAAGAAGATCCCGTACACTTGCTATGGCATTTACGTGGGATGAAGGGGTCAAGGGATGTTCACAAAGCCTCGTAAAAGAACATTGCAACAGCGCAGCTCAAACACAACAGCTGAAAGATGCTGCAGTCTGCTAAGAAGCAGCTAGAGTTTTTGTGCAATTTAGGTACAAAAAAGAAATTAATTTTTGTGAATATATTTTATTTCTTCAGTTTTGGCTTAGCAAAACAGATATGAGATTTCATTTTTCTTTGTTTTCTGTTGGTTTTTATCTTCACACTTGACTATAGGTCAGAGTAACTGGAACAAGGACAACTTCACTTCTAGACAAGTAAAAGAAATCTGCTCTGGAATCAGAAAGCAATAATTGAGAACATGTCAATTCACTTATCCTATTAATGTTTAATTGAATTTATTGAATTTGATCAAATACCTTTGCAAAACTCAGAAGAGATTTGCTACTTTGGCATGAAATGAAAGTCAACAATTGAATATAAAATCTAACATTCAGAAAAAAAATCACTTGAAATAAATGTGTTTGAAAGTGACTGTAGTTCAATTCTCCTTAGCAGTTTGAATGTTGCTAACATTGGAGTCAAATAAGTATAAACTGACTCTGTTTAAAAATGAAGTTTTTACAGCAATAAATAAAATTACTCTACAGAAGAGCAACTGAAATTCAGACCTTCAGATTTTTTTTTTTGTGTACAGTGGATATATTCAAGATTATTTTAGATATCTGGTGGTTCTTTATAGCAATGTATACAGTGCATATCAGCATACTGCAGGCTTTAGTGTGATGGACAAGAAAATGATTTGTGTGAGGTTCTGAATGCTGCATACCAACCTTATCATGTGGATTTAGTGCTTCAATTGATTGATTTATAGCTTGACTTTTAAAGATTAATCCATTGCAATCAATGAGAATTAGACATATAAACATCTTTTTTTTAAAAAAAAAAAACAAAACAAAACAGTCCATACAGCATCCTGCTGAGCCTAGCATATTAGTTTTGGTGTGGATGGGCAAGATGAGGACCCAGATCACCAATAGCAGTATTAAACCATTTTCTCTTTCTTTCTAGAGACCATTCTTGAAGATGTAATTTGGAAAGCTGTTTGAAACACTCATTCATTGATGTTTTCTTAGAAACTATTCTTGCCTATGCTGTTATCATGAGTTAGTAAGTCATGAGTTAGTATGACAAACTGTTAACATCTAGTTATTCATTCTTTTTTCTCTCACACACCCTTACTACAGTAGTTATGGGCTACTACTTTTGCTTCATGAACATTTGAGAACTTTGGCCACAAAAGGCAAAGGAAGGAGGTGTATAGATGGGATACAGTTGAACAGGTAGATAAGCAAATCTGGTAGGCCATGGAAATGAAACGCCTTGTCTAACTTCTGTTAGGGGATTTTAATTCCTATGCCTTAGTTTCCAATACACAGAAAAGCAGAGAGCTAGGCTTTAGCCGAGCTGGGTTGCTGGAGGCTGCCCAAACTTTGATGTTGTACATGTTTACAATAGGAAGCAGCAGTCACAAACATGGTTAGAAGACAGTCCTGTGGTTATAATCTCAAACATACTGTGGAAAATAAGTGGCACTTTTTTCACATTCCAGAAAGGGGAATATAAGGGTCTCTGACCTAGTTGTTTCATTCCAGGAAATTACCAATAATTGCAACAGGATTAAACAGCCACATCCTCAGCCCAGACAAAAGGAAGACTAATCCACGTATCCTTACCTGACAGTCTTGGGGAAATCCAAAGGTCCACATGACAGTACAGTGAAACTCAGAGCTTTAAATGAACCTTGCAAGTTATTTGAATTATTTGAAGCTATCATGTCAATTTTTAGTTTATGTTCATTTTTATAGCTACTTGTTTTACATATTTGTCTTTGGGTGGGAGATGTAGGAAAGCACCTAATATAACACTCAGAGGCTTATATTACACATTCCTGATGAGTCATAGCTCAGACTCAATAGTTGTCCCAAATTTCTTGTCTCTAATGTCTGGATAACATAAGGACAAAACCTGTCCATTTAATACATATATTTTCTATAATAACCAGTAAAACTAGATCCAAACAATGCTCAAAGTCTGATTTGAATGAATAAAAGCAATTAATTACTACTCTTATCTTGACTTATTTAACCTATGATAACTCATAGCAAAGATTTATAATCTTAATCTTGATTTAAATTGTGAAAGCACGAGTTTATAAGTTGTCCTACAAAACTGGTGAGATGTGACAATACATAATTTGAGCAAGATTAGATAAATTAGTTACAGTTCATAATCAGAAAAAAAATAGGGTTTAAAATTATCCAAAGAGATAAAAGTGAATTAGATAAAAATTACAGTTATGATGAATTTTCCTTATTGTTACAACTTTCACAATCAAAAAAGTAATTTTACAACACACCCACCAAAACCCCCATGAAGCTTAGTCTGGTTTTGAGCCTTTTAAAGCACTACAACATTTTATAACAGCTCCCAGTCCTCTCTTATGCTAAATAATAGAGTCTGTTGGGGTATGTATCAATACACAGAAATTCACACGAGTCCCTCAGTCACACTTACATGCATCTCTAATTCCTTGAGAGGGGACAAGCTAATTGCTTATGCTAGGTTTGGTATACAGAGCCTAGACTGAAATTTGTAGTAAGAATTCATAGCAAGTGTTTAAAAGCCTAAAACGTGTTGCAGATTGAAGTCACTGTTTGTCTTCTTATTTCTATTGGTTCTGGAATTATTGCAAAATAATATCTCTTGAGCTAAGAAGAAAGCTGAAGTTATGCTTTGCAGGTGGTTTATTCATAGGAACAAATGCTATTTCACAACAATTTTCTTTCAGGTTTGAAGGTTTCTTAGGTAGGTAGAGGAGGTAATGTAGGCAACACGAATTTGTAATTATTATTTATCCTGGTATTGGAGTAAAAGATGTTGTAAAAAAAGCATCTGTTTCACTGTCAGGAAGCTGTTGGAGTGTAATCGTGTTAGTTTTAATTCCTTGAACTAAGTTGTGTGCTGCCCCCCTTTCTCCTGACTCAGAGCACTGCCTATAATCTATCAGACACTCACTGATTTACATACTTCATCAGCTGGAAATTACTCCTTATCTTTATGTTTCTTCTGCTCCTAACAGCACTAGAAAGGGGTTCTCAAACCAGACACTCAATAGCAATGAGTGTGCTCCATGGCTCTGTGAAGTTTCTGCCAAGGTTTCTGTGTTATTAATGAATATATTAATTAATAATAATGAACATATGAATGAACACATACCAAAAAGTCTTTGCAGAAAACCCTATGAGACTGGCAAATTTCAACACCTGGTGAATTTTTATAGCCAATTTATAAACCTTGTGTGTTAGAAATGAAAAGCTGACATATTTTAAACTATTATTAATTAATAACTGCAATTATAATAACTATATATGCAGGAAAAAAAAATATGTCACTACAGAATCTGTTATGTTTGTGGTGTCACCTGCCTCTAAGGGTTTAGAAGTCTAATTTCTTGCAGGCAGCACTAGGTGGAGATGGTGGTTCACACAATGCTTCCTAACAGACACTTTTCTAGCTGCTGAACAAGAGTTACTGCCAGATAACATTATTTCAGTTTTGTATTCATTTTATTAGATTGCAGGGTTACAATTGTTTGGTTTTTTTTTTTTTAGTAGTTGTCTCAAAGAAAGTGAAATAAAATTACTCATGCTTTGAGTAGCAAGCAGGTCTCCCTGAATTTCTTTCACACACATATATATATGTAAACCACAAAACTCAAAGCAAACTATAAACAAAGTACCAGAGTTTTATTTCCAGGCTTAATATGTGTGAAATTTATTTAGTAACAGTAACTCTGATCATATTTTTGTTTGTTCCATAAAAAAAATCCTTACCCATGTTTTGAAATTTACTTTTTTAACTGGAAAATACATTCTCATACTCGATTAAATCAAGCCTTTGTGAAATTGAGAATTCTTTTGAAATTCCTAGAGACAAAAAAAGAAATAAATCTATATACATTAGTTTACTTTCCCCACGTGAAGTCAATCTATTGAGCTTACCATGGCGTATTTAATTGTCCTTACCACAGAACTGTGTCCCAGTTAGCAGCTAGAGAGAGTTCTCAGATGCCAGTCAGGAGCAATGATTGATATCACACATCCCGTCCCTTTCTTTAACTTCATATTAACTAGTTTTGAACAATTAAGGGATGCTAAAAAAAGAAAAGCCAACAGGGAAAGATAATTGCATGCAACTAAACAACTGTCAAGAGACCACTTTGCAGATATTTCGGGTTAAAATTTAAGAAGTGGCTAGTGATTTCAGAAGGTATATGGCATCAACGTGAGACAGCATGTAATTAGCAAAAAGTAACTACACAGTACAGTCTGCAAATCTGACATGTTTGAATTATAAAAAGTTAAAAACCAGGCATATAGTAAGTCCTTTTATTTAGGCTGCTGTTTAAGACAAAAGCAGCTGGAGTTCTTGTGCTGGTGTGCTATCTCCCTACTGTCTGAAAGATGGGACCTCCTGGCAGTGACGTTGTTTTGACTTAAAAATCATTTAAACACACTGAAGTGGAGTGTGGACTAATTTCCCAATGGCAATCAAACTTCGAATTTTGAATTTGGCTGAGCCTTGCTGTAGCTGACTGCAGTCTATGCAGCCACGTTGGGACAACGCATCCAAAAGGCTCCTCTTGAAAACTCCTGCTCCAGTTAGCAGAGCCATAGTAGGCGTTTGGCAAATTTCACTAGCAGACTGCTGGTGTTTGATCACAAACTGGCTGGAATTAATACAGCCTGGGCTGATTTCTTTGCACCATTGCATATTTCAAAGAGAAAAAGAAGTATCAATTATTACTGTGCTGGTAGAAGCTGTTCATGACTTTTGTTCAACAGCAAGAAAGATGAATTGGCTTCACCTATCTGAGACCCCTTCAAGGTATCCAGTTCTCTCTAAGGAGTGAACATACTAAAACTTGCTGATTGATATGACAGACAGCACATCCAAACTAAGAAAATGCAGGGTTATTTTTCAAGCAAGATGATAGTTCTCAGAGAACATGATGCTGTGGTCTATAGCTGTCCTACAGCTTTTTGCTACTGTGAAGGGGAAGAGAAAAAAAAAAAAAAAAAGAGTTGGGCAGGCTGCTTGAGGGTCAGAAAGTCAGAGGCTGAGGTTAGTTAATGTACATTGACCTCCCTGGTAATAATTCACCAAAATTATCTATAATATAAATTTACTATTGGAAGTCAGGAACTTCTGTCATTAATATGTGCTTCCATCTGATTCCATCTAAGCACTCACAGCTTAATCAGGATTATGAGTTTTTCTGGCTCTTTTGGAAATGAGAAGGCTCCTACCAGTTTTAATTAATTTTTTTGTTGTTGTCTTTAAAATATATTATCAGTACTGACATCTAACCTAAAAACAAATGCGTACCTGATCATATGAAACGCACCAAAGAGGACTTCTGACCTAGTCAAGACATGGAGGATTTGTATCGTTTGTGATGCATACCGAAAAAAATCACGGTTGTTCTTCCAGGATATTTTACTACCACCTAATTTCAGTCTTCAGTGCCTGGGAAAAGAACAACAACAAAAACCTAGCTTTTTCTCTTAGTTCTGTTTTTTAAAATGATTCATTCATATATTCTATTTTTCATATAACTGGACTGTTTATTACTGAAAAACTTGAATCTAGTTCTACTTTTCTAGGGGGAAGTGTTACAGACTGAGTAGTTTGTGGGAAACAAATAGATACCTATTCAGTCACCCACCTGTACTGAGTGGTTTGTTATAGTCAATAAACAATGTTTATTTATGATTTGCAGTGATTTTGCATTGCCAGAGTCCCTGTTAGACTAGGTAGTTTGTGTTTGTCTTTTTTATTTTTAGCCTGTTTCTGAATTATGGCTATTCCTGATGCACTCACAGTCCTTTTCTTTACTTCCTTTTCAAAGAGGAGGAGGTAATTACATGCAATCTGTCTTCCCTATAATAAAAAACTTCCACAAGCAATGCTGGGTATTCATAATAACCAGAGGACAGCAGGGATAAAAGACTGTCGGAGAATCCATGATACAATATGAAAAGTATCAGGGTAACCACATCCTTTGGACTTGATTTCAGTGATGGAGTGAATTTCAGAGCAGTATTTTTCCCCTTGGTAATTTGAGCTTAAGCACTCTGAATAAGACGTAGATATGCCTGTTTCGTAGGATGAACTCAAAGCCAGCTATGAAATAACTACTTTTTTAAAAAAAAAACCACAACAAACCACAAATGCTTCTCTCCCATATTTTCTGAGAAGGTTCCCATTACATGGCACGGGGACAGTAATATTAATTTCTTCTTGTGTGGAAAGACAGACATGAAATGAAGGATTAGAAATAAAAGTTTTTAAGGTATAAAAAGAGGATCTTTCCATCAATAAACAATTACATTCTAACACTGCAATGAAGCAAAACTGCAGTGCAGTATATAATTTGAATATGATGCTGTATGTAGTAATTGCTTTGGTGAACCCATAGCAGACCAATCAGCACATCTTTAATAAACACGTATGAAAAAATTAACAATTAGGACTCCATTATTGCCAAGGATAAATGTTTTTCTTCAGTTATTCAGCTTGCACATAACAGTGCACATTTTTTTCTTTTTCCATCTTTAGTTTCTTTGTGTTTAATACAGACTACAGTTTTAAAACCTTGGTATTTAAAGTTGAACTCTGAATTCTGCAGTGAAGAGTAATCAGATTTTCAAAGACTCTTTAGTGAGGAGCCTAGAAGTTAGCAGGAACTGTAGACGCTCTGGAAAATCCAGTCACTTTTTGTATTAGGCTTGAAAAGATAGACTTTACTCTAAGAAATCTAAGCTAAAATAAACCCATTTGTCAAAATTATATGCTATGTTTAATATTTCTAAAATGTAGCAGCTTCATAAAATCTGATGGAAACTGATACTTCCCTGCCACTGGTAAGCCATTTATGTTTTCCATATCTATTATTATGCTACTTATAAATATCTCTCCAAATATACTTGACTAAGTAAGGTATTCTGGACTCTACATGCAGGGGCTGAGGGAGAAGGAAAGAAAAAAATATGCTTTCCTTTTTCCCTATAAAGACAATCTATAGGAAAGGCCATTGCTTTTTGAGATCTTCCTTTTACTTCTTGCCATAGCTATGAGTTAACCTCCACTACAGAAGTTCAGTAAAACTGAGGGAGTAACATTGCATTAGGTTGCAGATCTACAAGTGAGGTGTGGCATCCACAACAATGCCCAGAACCGCACAGTTTTTTAAGTCCCTACTGGGGATGATGGGGTTAGCATTCGTGGTTTACTGTGGAAGGCAGAAAAGCATTGTGTGTGGCTTTGATCTGTTCTCCATTTATAAGGTCGGGGTGGGGAGGTGACCCAAAGAGGTGATGACGTACCCACTGCTAAAAGGTTGGAAGGAGATATCAAACAGGGGGGCTGAATGAGTTTGGAAAACAAACCCAGTGTTCAGAATCTCAAGTAGCTACATAGGGTGCAGATACTCTCAAGTAAACTATGTGTGGTACATATGCTATCCAAGCATCACTTATGTGCTAACCACACCCTCCTCATATAGTCATGTTCCTGCTCCTGGTCATAGTTTCCTCCACACACACTTATCCCTCCATGCCACATATAGTCCAAACTGTTTTTTCTTGCAGATTATTTCCAGATTACGTATGTGGCCACTTGTTGTCATATCAATCAATATTGAAAAGTTAAATGTAGCAGCAATATAGTAAGGGACAGAAGCATGATGGGACAATATGTAGGCATGAGGTCAAAGGAAGAGTGGTTGTTACACAGTGGAGTATAAGAAAAGTATCCGTATGCCCAATAGGCCAGTGGAGACAAAAGCAGTCTAAATGCTCAACTGAAATATATGAAAAATAAGGATACAACAACATTGCCAACAGTGACAGCTATACACATGAACAATGTAAAGGGCAGTAATCTCAAAAACTTCCAGTCCTCCAGTATGGGGTTAAATTCCCATCCATACAATCCCTACAAACCCCCCAAGCAACAGCAAAAGGCACTAAGTCAGCATTCTCACCTCTGCTATCAGATACTATTCAAACCATCAGACATATATTCTCTTCCCCCACAGTATCATTTACAGTATACAAATACAATTACTCACATGCAAAGCTACAACTACCTTACATTTTCAGAAAATAAACAACTTTAGCGAAATTCTTGCTGAACTAAAACCACTGGCAAAACCCCCATTGATTTCAGTGCAACCAGGATTTGAATCATGGACTTCAACAACAAAAAACAAAAACCATAAAATATATTATTCTATGTATAAGTAGAACTATTGCTTTGCATTTAATATAGTTGCAAAAAGTCAGATGTATTTCTGTGAAATTATGGTAAGGTGTCTTTTTTTAATGTGCATTAGATACATTTTTTTAATATACTGGCACAGTAAATGGTATGGAAGGTAAGGCATGGCAATTAAAGTAGGGGTATGCCCCTGACAATTCACACGTTCAACTACTGCCATGTACCTCTAAATAAAAAAAAAAATAAAAATAAAGAAGAAAAAAAATTTTTTAACCTACAACATTTATTTTTGAGAGTGAAAACTAACTAATATTCAAAGCTCTCCAATACAGGCATAATAATCGGCTTTTAAAATTTGTCCTTTCAGTTCAGACTCAGGCTGCATTGCAGAAACACTGCATCCCAGCCCCTGAAGATGTAATGCACTAATCTAATGCACTGTGGCTGACCTACTACAGATGATTATAAATTAGATAAGTCCTTCTGTTGCTATAATTTTTGAGAGATTTCTTCTCAAAGCCAGAAGGTACAAAAAAAAAGTATAAACTACCATTTCTTCTGTCTATGCTGGATTCAGTTGAAGTAGAAATATTAATTTGGAGCCATAACCAGGATACCCAATTTATTTACTCTCCCATATGAAATGTATGTCATAAGGAAGCAGAAGCAAGTTTAGTTCTCTAATGTAAAATTACAGAACAAGTTAGATTCTCTTGGGAGGTTTTGCAATTTTTCTACAATACCTATGCTTCAATGACACATATATGAAATAAGGAAAATTATTTCCTTCCTTAGAAAAGATGACAAATTCATTAAGGATTGTGAGACGTTATTATACTGCAGCAATGTCATTCAAGTATATAGTTTAGAAAAATAAATACATTGCAGATAAAACTACAAAGTTTGTACATTTGAATGGTTACTACTTTATTTCCGTTGGGTAAATTATTTGCAGGATTAGAATGTGTTTGAAAATTAATAGCAATGTTCTTGTGTTTCAGTTTCTGCAGTTCTGGAGACCAAAGGAGCCTCAGGAATTAATTGTAGCCTTCTAATAAACACAATGGTGTAATGACGTATTTAACATTACTGGTTTTTGTTTGATTCCAAATAAATTGCAGATTTTTTTCTGATGTGATACTAAAACAATTACCATTTTGAAAAAGGATAATTAATCTACAATTTTTTCACATTAGATCATATATCTCTAAAGAGTGCCCACGGATTTGATGGTCTTCAGCTGCTGTGTATTTATTTTTCATTTTTGCTAGTGATGTACCGCCCCATCAGTTCTGACATTTAAATGAGTGAGTATTCAACACAAATGTGATCATTTGTATAGCATCCAATGCGGCACCATACTGAGATGATTGCTTCTGGGAGCCATCCATGGGTTCTCAAATAGGGGGGAAAAGCCAGGCAAAATTTTATCAATTTACATTTTTCTGTGATTAATTTTTATGCAAATAAGGGCCCGACCGTGCTCCCGTCTCACCTGAATCATGCGGATCATCAAAGACAAATTGAGCATCACTTATTTAAAAAATAGGCTTTAAACTACTCTACAGCTGTGTTGGAAAATGCTAAGAGCAGGGCATGAACTTTTCTAATGTACCAGGAATAGATAAGAAAATGCTTCTTTTTGCATTTTTGTCCACACTGATAAACATGAATCTTAACAAAATCCTAAAAATTGTCTTTGTTTTATATTCCTTATGCCCTTGTAAACATTTGACTGTGGGAATGCTACATAAGGGGATTTTTCCAATTTCAGAATACAAACAAATGTGCTTGCAAAAAATACATTGCTTAATGATGAAAAAAATTGTATTGGTTATCTTACTTAAAGTACATAGTTTATTTACATTTTTAGATAGAACTCAAGAAATTGTCCAGTGGTATACTGCAGAGGAAAAGTCCTTACATAAACAATCTTATAATGTTAAAGTAAAAGCTGTTAAGACACACAAATAGGTAAGTTCTGTTTACAAATGAATACATTCTGCCTTATCGTATGTATCTATATAGATCTATATGCATGTGTCTGTGTATCATAATATTGGAAATTTAGACCTGGCTAAGCAGGCTTTTGAAAGTAATTCCAGATTTGCAGGTTATGCTGATGGATATTTTATAATTATTGATACTAATACTGAACAGTATAAGTGAAAAACTAATCTTGTTATTTATTTTAAAACAAATTTATATTTTTCTTCCTGTATGAAAGCAAGAAAACTGTTTCTTTATGACATTAAGGAATAAGGCAATATTATCAGCCACAACTGTAATTTTTATAGCTGTAAGATAAATAGCACTCAGAAATATGAACACTTGTCCCTCTAATTTGCACTTGAAATTTGTATCCAGGGGTAAGAACATGTTCTCATGAAAACTGTTTCTCTCATAAAGAAGCTGAATTTTGAAAGGCAGTTTCTCTTCAGAACTGTATTCTGAAAATTGTAATATGTAATGTCAGTTCAGAGACTCATTTTACAAGTCTTTCCACCAATCGATATCCTTAAAGCTAATCTCAGAGGAGTAAATGTGATGTGCAATGGAGAAGAGATGATCTTTATCAATTAGACTTTGAAAAAAAGAGGCCCATGTACCAGATGATCTTATGGCATTAGAGCAAATATGTCCCCTTACGTATTACACATATGAAAGCTGTAATTTTTAATGTCTGATTAACCCACAATTTAATGAGTTAGCTTTCATTAAACTGTACAGCTGAATGTACATTATTTCATACCCAAATATAATAAATGTTTGCACACATGTGGACATGAGCAATTTTATGCTCAGACCTTCCCCTTAAATCCTGCATGTCCCACATCACTTATTAAACCACTGACATAATGGGTGAGATCATAACTGTAGCAAAGCCAGCAAGAGTCCTGGTACTGTTCTCAATAAATCCAGACCTCCGTCCAGCCTCCAGCGAAGAATGTCACAACTGATGCTCTTAAATTCCTCAGACAATGTGACCCATCATTTTTTAATGTTTATATATTCATTCCTCTGTCTCTCCCAGTTACAAGTTTTGAGAAAGACTGTAGTGTGGTAAGTCTGGATCATGTCTAACAGGTTGACTATATAAATGATATAATTCAGCTATTCAGAAAAAAAAAAAACATGAAACCTAAAGCATTAGGAGAGCAGACAGTTAGTTGTTTTAAAGAAAAAGACACTTTTCCCTGAAAAAAAAAGTTGAAGATGACCAAGTTATAAAGATAGCAAAACCTGTTTAAAATATTAAAAGACCAATTGACCTATTTAGAATCCTACTAAATGGAATCAAGGTTAAAATAGTTACCATTCACCGTCTTTTAACAAGTTTTAGCATCTTCTATAGTAAATATCCTCTATGATTGCATTAATACATAAATACGACAAGAGGTCTATCAAGTCCACCTTCTCTATATGACAGGTTTCTATATATTACTCAGTGTCACACATATCCATATAATTTCTTATAAGCTGTAGTCTTGATGTCCTACTGGAATAGTTCTGCTATTATAATAAGTAATATGTGAAAAAGTACTACGTAGCAGCTTACAATGAGGATTCTGAATCAACTGAAAATGTTAAAAGTGATATCCTGGTGTTTAATTCCAAATCCTTACCACAATAATCTTACGGGATATAAGAGAGGCATAAAGAGATTATTTTACCAGCCACTGGCACACATTCTAGGATGGAGAATACCAGATGTTTAATAGCATGTGATCATACTGCACACATTTTAGGGCAAGGAGTGGAAGGATTAGAAAACACAGCGTTATGAATATCTCTCCTCTCAAAGATCATTTGCTAGTACTTCACTTGCCATGGGAATGTAAAACAGCACTAAAAACAAAAAAAAAAAAATCATTTATGTAACAAATGCTTGTATTCCCGGTTACAATAAAATGTAGAGAACAGAAAGAAGCAAAAATCTTGTCAGCCTAATAATTTAAGCCAAAATAGTCCATATATATCCTTTAATTTAAACCAAGCAAGTAATATATAAAAAAGGGATTATATATGTATACATACACAGATTTCCTATACGCATACATATGCGTTACAAGGTTCCTTTTCTGGCAATCTAGGAAGTGGATGAGGAACTGTTAACAGGCACCTCTTGACTCAGAGCGATGCTTTCAACTGCAGGGCATGAGGGGACAACTGGACTTCAAGTACAGGGACCAAGCTTTGAAAAATACGATTTTCTAACAGTGCAAGAAGACACAAGTATTATGAAAAATAATTAAAAAGAGGAAAATAAAAGGAAATGATGAAAGCAAAACTGTTGTGACATGTCCCTCCTTCCAGAAATCAGGTGGCAAGTTGCTCCTTTTTTGCTGCTGAGGTACCAACCTTTGGCATTAGGCCCATGTACTGAAACCACAATGCTCAAAGGGAAACACTGCATGGAAGACAACAGCAGCCTTTCCTTTCTGGGTATGAGTGTGGTGACCCAGAAGCAGAAGAACAAACTTAAATGTCTTTAAAATATCTTTTACTGGGGTGGATGCTCAGAAAAACATCTTTTATTGAGGTTTCATGCTCAGAAAAAAAATGTGGGTATCATGGAAAGGAAAGGCTTTGGAACCAGGTACAATATTTGTTGAAGAAAATAAAAAGGAATAAATTGGAAATGGAACTTTATAAATCTGGACAAAAAAAATATTGGCATATAATTCTTACTGAGGTAAATATTTGGCTAAAATATTTCTCTTTTACTCCTTTCACACATTTTCCTGAACCCCTGTTCCTGTTATCTGGAATCTTAAGTGTTTATTTTGGTGGAGTTATTAATATGTCAGATTTTGCATATATAGACATTACCACAGGCTCAGCTAAGATAATGAGGTGAAAATAATGAGGGGTGGCTGTTGTTGCTAGAAGAACAGACTTGTTGGAGTACTTTTGTACTGTGCAAGTGACTTTTGTTTGATAGTCACATTGTAAAATTATAAAAACATAATCATGTTTCTATTCATACTTATTAGATGAGATGGAGGAAATGTTACTTTGAAACATTCTGTATGACCATGAAGTAAAGGCTTAATTATGTTTTCAGGTTGCCTGCTTTTTCCCCCCTTTTTGACCTTTGAAAAACAGAATCAGGTTAATTTCAATCAAAATATATTTTTGAATTTGTTTTCTAAATTATTTAAAGAAAACTGTATTCCAAGTTTAACCCTATTCAACACATATTTGATCTACCTCCCCACCCTCTCCAGATCAACAGGTTCCCATGCTGAAGTGTCCTGTCAAGACCAACGTGCACTCCAAAATGGGGCCAGAACTTCCTGCAGTTCAGAACTGCTGGTTACCAGATACATGCTAGTACTGCAAAGTCTGACCCAGAACCTACAGCCCTAAGGATCCTAAGTAACATGCACTCACTGAATAGGAGTCAAAGACAACTCCAAACATCTATTAGTCAAAGCTTGATGATTGAGGTAGGAAATCTCAGCTGGTTTGGATGTCACAAATGAGAAGACTTAATGATCAGAACATTGGGCAAGGATTCAGACCTCGCCTGTCAGCCTTACGTGTTTCGAGAGGGAGACTTCTCAAACACCCTCTGAATGCTGATTTTCTACGAACATATTTTCTAGGACTACTAGGACCTGCAAGCAGCAATTGATCTGTATGTAAACTCTAATCCATATAGACAATTACTCAAGATTCTTCTGCTTTGTTACAAACCATCTAAGAAACCATTTTTCATGGGTTATTTAAAGAATAACTACTGATTACTTTTCACATCTAGAAATTTCAACTAATCCTTCTCTGCTAGGTTGTAGTCTATGGAAAATGTGAAAGAGCTCCAAAGATTGCTTTAGGTGGTTTAGTTCTTTCAGTAATAACATGCACAAAGATTCTTGCAGCAGAAGATATAAACTGACGTATTGCTATTAGAGTTTCATTGTGATCAGGAATAACAGATTAATTTGGGGGCATAGGCATAGGTATGTTGTGCCAAGACACCTGCACAAAGTTAGAAGATGTAGCATGGTCTATGAGAGACCCAATGCCACCCTAGAGCTGCAACCAGAAGCCCACAGGATACCTTAAGCCTATCTGGAACAATACTGGATTCCTGCTTGTGGGCATCGTTATTATTCCTGCAGTGCCAAGCTGAAACAGAGACACATTAAAAAAATCTATTCCTCTTTATAATGTGTTTCCTTCCTTAGCTTACACTTTGCAACTTTTGTGTAAGGGTACCAGGGTAAACACTACTAGAAAGTAAAGCAAAGGGAACACGAATATTGAAAAGTAAAATTTATGCTGGTAGCCTCTCTTTATATAACAGGATAATTTACGTGTTGCCTCTACTATCATGTTATCTCTGAACTTTATGGGAGATTGTTATTGAAGGATATCCAAATGGATGCAACAAGCAAGTTGCAAAGACTAGTACACAACCTACCATAAGCTAAATAACTATGATTTTTTAGATATATCTAGAACCCAAATATAGTTCAGGCTCTTTAGTTAACTGCACTTCATCTGAACTGACCTTTGTACTCCTGGTAACAGTGCTTCCACAATCCCCTTCATGATGGTGTTTTGCCCAGTTCTCTGGATTCTCCAAATGCACACTGTCAGTTCAAGCTCAAAGTGATATTACTTAATATATGGCAGTATTCTTCAATTTCCTTACATACTATTGATAGGAATATTTTAAAGGACGAGAAAGTATTTGTACACTACCAAAAGGGAACAGATCCAAGAATTAAAAAGAGAGGGGGACGATAATGGGGAAAAAGTGTTTAGTGCTGAAAACATTTATTGATAACTGAGAAGAAATGTATCATTCTTCATTTCTTTACTATTGACCATGAATCACAGAATGACAGAATGCCTGAGGTTGGAAGGCATCTCTGGACGTCACCTTGTCCAACGCCCCAGCTCAAGCAGGGCCACCGACAGCCAGTTGCCCAAGACTGTTTCCAGATGGCTTTTGAATATCTCCAAGGACAGAGACTCCACAATCTCCCAGGGCAACCTGTGTCAGCGCTCAGTCACCCTCACAGTAAGAGAGAATTTCGTTATGTTTAGGAGGAACCTCCTGTGTTTCAGTTTGCACCCGTTGCCTCTCACCCTGTCACTGGGCACCAGTGAAAAAAAGCCTGGCTCCATTCCCTTTACACCCTCCCTTCAAATATTGTAACACATCAATGAGATCTCCTCATTAGCCTTCTCTCCTCCAGGCTGCACAGCCCCAGCTCTACCAGCCTCTCCTCATAGAACAGATACTCCAGACCCTTAATCATATTAGCAATTGAAGTGGTGAAGTGTATACTCTTGCACTACATGTTATAATCAAAGTAGACTTGGAAAAATAAATGTTAAATACAGACAATTTGATATATTAGAAAGACAAATTCAACCTGATTTAAATGCAGAATTCTCCATGCAGACGCCTGTACTTATTGCTAGGCTCCAAGTTAAGAAATATGGATTCTGTTTCTTGCTAGTCTTTGAGAAATCATTTAATATATCTTATGTCTCAGTTTTCCCCTCTGTAAAAAGAAAGTACTACCTTGATTTGTAAAGTCATTTGCAATCGCAGACTGAAAAGTTCTATTCAATGCTAAGTATTACTGTCAAAATATCATGAAGATAAAATTAATATTCATAATATGACAGAAATATTTTCTTTGAAATGAGGGAGAGAGATGCTAACACATAGCAAAGAGCTCTGTGGGTAGATTTAAAAATTGAGTGATATTGAGAAGGACTGTCAGTGAAAGTAGACATTTTCTACATATTCACTTCTAACTATATAATCACATATAATTATTTTGCCTATAAAGTACATACTATAAAATATTGGTATGATAATGTCTAAAGAAAGTCACATTAAAAAAAAAAAAAGAAAGAAAAAAGAGGGAGAATCATTGGACTAGTCCAAAGTAAACCACACACAGATCTGTGTTTTAATATTTCCTCTCTTTCCATTTAGTGAGCCAAAGGGATGTCCCTACTGACACAACATCGTTGAAGAGCCAGGCTGCCATGACAAATGGGGCAGAGCATTGCAGGAATTACATATGGATTGTTTTTATTTAGTGGTTTTGGGGGTTTTGTTTGTTTGTTTCTTAAATATTGTCTTCCTGTACTCATCTTCTGCTTTGCTTGGTTTTAGATCCATTTTTTCCGCTCTCTTTGTTTTTTTAGCTCTGCTCTCTCTACCCTTCTTTTACTTAGTTCTTGCTAAGTGAATTTAAACTGCATGATAGTTCAGGACGAACTTCGGAACTCACCTGAGCTTCTCAGCGACAAGTAGTAGGAAAAATTATTCTAAGAGCAAGATCTATAGAAACACATGTATTTATTACAGCCTCTAGATTAAATACATCTTTAAAACTGCACTCTAGCAATGCAGATCTGCTTGTGCCTGTCAGTCACTAGCATTGGTTTTTTAAATGGACCCTAGTTATAATAGAAGCAGGAGGTTCCTGGTTATTATAAAATCATTCATACACAAACCGATACATTCAGACTCTGCACTTCAGTGGTCATATGCTGTTTCTGTAACCCTTCAGAATACACGTGGATTGATTTTGGCATCAGAGCTGCATCCCCCCTGGAAATCTGTATTACCAAGAACAGGAAATAACCTAATATCTCCAATTAGTTATTGGACAACAGAAAACAGAACATTATTGCAATTTGTCCAATCCAAAGCCCGTATCAAGTAGCACATCTTCTATTTGCACTAATTCAAGAGATGTTTAGGATCATTGTTAAATTAATACATTACAAAGTTCTAATAACTCCACATATATCAAAAACAAATTTGGGTTGAATTGTCTTGATAAACCGCTACTTAGTACCTATAACATTTAAAGCTTTAGTTTCTATAAAGCAGTTGCCCAGTGGGCTACCTATACCATGAATAACATTTACGTTACAGATACTGGCTTCCTGAATGAAGAGCAAGGTCTTCATAACAAGCTATAAAAAAATCTTTTACTTAAGGAGGCTATGTTTTCAATCTAAAACTAAAAAGTCTAAAAATGTAAAAATATTACAATAGCCTATGTCATTCATTTAAATGTCATCTGTGATCAAATTTAGGAATGTATGTGCATATTTAAAATAAGAATCTGAAAAATTTTTAAGGTGAACCCATTGAATGGGGAGAAAATAAGTCTAGGTGCTTCTTTGCACTTCCTCAAAATTTCTCTCAGTGTTGATAGTATTGCCCTAATGTTCTGTTTTTCCAAAGGCTGAGATCCTCACTCATGCTAATAATCAATGCTCTGTGCTGGACATCACTGGATTGCTCTCTACTTGGTATTATATGATCTAAAAAAAAAAAAAAAGTGCAGTTGCATAAAACAGTACAGGATGGGCAGTTCTGTATAACAGAACATTTGCCCATAGGTCTCTCCAGATCAGCAGACAGTAGAACAGAATTAATTTTCTCTGTCTATTCAATCCTTTTCATCCTCCTTAGAGGCTTTTAGGAGAGGTGACAAAAGGGGCAATAAACCTATCAGTCCTTGAAGACTGTAAAAACCACAAAGAATTATCTGAGTGCTATATGAGATATGATGAACAGCAACAATTTGAAATAAGGAATATCAAAATTCAGTATAAACATTAAAAGAAAAATGCCCTGGCAATGAAATCTAAGTCTGTGTAGGAAACTCCCAAGGAAGTGTGTGAGTGTCACAGGATAAGGCCACAGAAACTAAACTAGAATAAAGGCATTGGACAGGGGGATGAACAGGTTGAACAAACAATACCGTTCCTTCTCTGAAGTGTGTGATCAGATATGTCAGTGAGCCATCATATGTTGCCAAGAGCTTTATTTCTTCTACTTGTCCACTGCAAGCTATATTAAGACCACTAAATCAATTTTATATAAGTAACAGAGCTGAATTAGAAGTATAAACATTCAGTTATCACCAAAGTAATCTGGATTAAATTACTGGTTTTTAAAATTTGGGTTTACCCAATAACGCAATCAAAAGAAAGAAAAATATGCCACTGCTTCAGTAATCCTCAAGGTTCCACACGTTGGGAACCATGTTTCCAGAACACCTGGTATGAATCTCCTGCCCGTTTAGCAGTATAGGAGGAGTAAGGGATCATAACCGATTATTTGGTATCTTATTTGCCTAATCACAAAGCCACATTTGTCTAACCAGTCTGCTGCTAGTGCCACAATGCAGAACACAGTAAGAAGTCAGTACAGATTAAAACTCTCAAGTTTCACATTGATTTGGGATGAGTCTTGGCTCCCATGTGCCTAAGTCACCTTTTGAAAACACTCATTAAGTCCTAAGAAACTTAGCAAATGTCACCTACTATTTTAAAAGGACATTAAATGTCTTCATTTTATTATTCTTGTATAATTAATTATTTAATCTGATATCTACATAGTGCCATCTAGAGATCTAATGTTTGTCTTCGCTGCAGCACGTCAAAAATCTAGTTTAACTCACCTCAAAATTCTAAGTGAAAAGTCTAGCTCAGGCCTCAGATAAAAAATTAATACTAGATAATTATGACATATTTTAATCCAGAAAACAGATTTTTAAAATAATGCAGTTTCTTTGGCATTACTTATGCAAACCCAGTGGCATTGCATCCCTTCAAATAAGAATGGAAAGTAGGAGAAGAAAGTACCCAAATTACGGCTAGTGTAGGATTAACCTGAAAGAGGGAAACAGTGTACGAAGAACTGTGACTTTCCTTTTAATGTCATAAACCTCATTACTGTTTATGATGAGGATAAGGTCTTTAAAATTCCCATATTCATCAAGTCCCACTGCTGGTGGTGGTTGCTGCAGAAGAAATTCAGCTACAAGCAATTAGAGAATGATTTGTCTCTGCAGAAAGTTTGTTCCCATCTTTATTAGTTAGGGATCGTTTACATCTTGAATGACAACTTATGTGTGTTACTCCAACCTACCGCTCACCTTTTTTATAAATTTTAAGCATCATCACAATGCACAGCTTTTTTTCTTGATAATATTTTACATATAAAAAAAGAAAATATGATGGTGCAAGAGATTCAAAGCTACAGCAACAGATCAAATCTTTCTAAAAATCCAGAGTATGTCTCCTGCTCTCACACCAAACTACCATAAGTAACAGCTCTGTGATGAATTAATTATGACAGAATATGAAGATCAAAATCAATCCCAGGAATACACACACATATTTACTTGCTAACTTTATAAAATTGTCATCTTAATATGTGAAACAGGCATTCAAATATTCAAAAACATCTTTTTCTTCTAATAAGTTTTTTTCCTGAAGTTTGCTTCAAGAACACCTCTCCAAGTAGCATTCAGTGATGACAGCATGTGGTGGTTGCTTAAAGTATGCAAATCCTCAGACTACTAGCAAAGCATATTCTTACATGAGGCAACAAAACCTCTTGAGCAGGAATCTGAGGAACCATAATCACCAATGCTCTCCCACAAATATGGGCTCCCTCTCAGATGTAAGAGCAGAAATATTGGTTATTCAGATTTACAACCGGAGTTAACTTTCCCAAAAATCTATGTCCTTGGCGTAATTTGAAAAAAGGATGTCAACACTTTATTGTCAGTAGGTAAAAAGCTATTTCATCTAGAAAAAGAAGAATGACAAACACTAGCAAACTCTTTTGCGGTTTAAAAACTCCTGTCTGTGCACATTACTCTTTCCACAGGAAAAAAAAATCCTGTTTTGCTCTGTACACAAGGCTGCAACTAATTACAAGAAGAGACAGATGCTGAGTAGCCTTAAGGCTTTCCCTGCCACCACAGTGAATCTGTGCACTAGTCAACAAGCAGGTAGTGAGTGAACTCAAATGTTATCTGACAAGGCAGCAGATCCCATCACCTAGGGTTAGAATACAGACAAGCAACTCTGTGTTCAAAAGTAAAGACAGAAAAATTTCAAGCAGATTGTTTCTGACAGAAATCATATCACAGCCACACTTTCTGACAAAGTCTACACGAATGAAACTATACACTTTCTGTTTCCCATCTTCCCCTTTAAGAAACAGCCAGTATTTCAAAGGTACATTGAAGGTGACAGCTCAATGCACAATGGTTAGCAAGTTCTTCTATGCTTGTTTTCTCTTTGGAGGTATTAATCTACCACTTATCTATGGGGTAGCAGAAGATTGTCCCACTTTTGTCTAATCATTCTTTGTTTCCTAAACACTTCCAACTTACACATAGATGTGAAGGGTCAGTTTCACAACATGTAATTGTGGCATGGAGAAATTACACATGACTATATGGACGCTTTAGAGAAGTTGCATCACCAAAATGGAAAGTTAGCAAAAAGATAAAACATGACTATAATTGCCAGTATCATTTCCACTGCAAGACAAACAAAATTTCCTAGGAAATGCACCAGCTGAATCCCAGCAGAGAATTTCATTATTAATTCTTTGTAACAGAATTTTTGCCCTTCCTCTACAATAACCATGATCTCCAAGGTAAAGGAAATTATATGCATTTTTGAGAATTACAAATCTCTGTAAAGTAACAGCTTTGAACAGTTTTCTTGCTTTCCACCCAGAAAGGATTGAATTGATCTAGATTGATTTGGCTGTTTCGCTGTGAGTAATGTCAGAACAAGACAGGAGAAATACAGTGTTCAATGGAGCACGTCAGATTTTATGTACGTAGGTTCTAGCAGTGCTGTGGATTTTGACCTGCAAGCTGGGCATTTGCTCCCAATGGCCCGTGAAAACCCCTAGGGAAGTTTTTGGGCTTTACTGACTAGCATTACAAATAGCACTTTCTTTTGCTGAAGACCAGTATTTTCCAACCTTAAAAATTAAATGGAGAAGGTGAAGCATGCTTGTTTACCCTGGGGTATCATTAAGACACTGAAGGTGAATGAGGCATTCATTTCTAAATATTCCTTTTAGCAGGATGGGATATAGACACTGATAATTACCACAGATGAAAGAAAGAGGACTGTAAACAGGAGAAGCGAGTAAAGAAGTATCAAACATTACAGACAGAGCATGTCCACCCTGTGTTAAAGTTATTTTGGACTCCAGATTTCCTTCACATTTCCATTCCTCCCTCTAACATGTTTAGGAAAGACATTAATGATTGTTTAATAGTGTGGATTTGCAGCATTGATCTCTACCTTTACCATTACTGAAATGACTATTGTAACACATTTCACTTGAGAATAAGCTAGAAAACTAGTGGCGTGGAACACGGAAAATATGTTTGAGTGTCTTCTTGTTCGAGTCAGTCAATTTTATAGCATTCCCCACTGTGCAGCACACTGATTTCTGTGTAAGATATTGGCTTTAGTCATAATTAAATTTATGTGGCTTGGGATATAATACCTTCCACACTGGAACAATGCTAACTTACCTAATTTTCTAAATGACTTAATTTTTTTCAATAGTCTCTGATAGACATTTCTAGGGATTAGAGCTATTAGAACTATATTACCAGCAGTAGTCACCAATTATATAGTTCTACAATAAATTTGGTTTATTAGCCTTCATACCACACAGACAAATTAATTTTTATTGTTGGAATGTTTTTCTGTTTTAAGCTGAAGTATTTTATGAAAAAAATCCTTGTTAGCAGTAATAATTTGTCCTTAAAAGTCTAGTCAGCAAGACTGCGCTTACTATATGGAGGTTTATCATACTATAGCTGCTTTCGTCAACTCCTTCAAAGTTAACGTCTCTGCTCACTGATACAGTAACAGTGGTGTCATACAGTTTATGAACAATTTAAAAGCAGTTAGACTTTGGGGCCAGTCATGCATGTCATGTAGATTTGAGTGTCCTGCCTGAGGTTATGAAAGACCTACAGCCCACTTCTCTTTCTTTAACAGAAGTCTGAAGAACCAGGAAGAGAAAAAGCATCATTTGCAACAGCAATATATTCTGCCAAGTTATATCCCCATTTCTTCTGACAAACTCTTTGGTTGTCTGCTAGGAAAATCAACAAGCAGTGTGAAGGGTGGGGGACTGGGAAGAACAAAATCTTTACAGCTTTTATATTAAGAGAAAGTGACCAAATAAATTTCACCTAAAAAATTAACCAAACCCTTGATGATTCCAGAACTCTGTTTCCTCAAACTTTGTATATGGTTTAATTCATCCAGGCAGACCCTGAACTTGAGAGCACTTAGGCTTTGGACCTTTCAGATTAAATGAATAGTAGGATGACTTACTAAATAATAATAATAATAAGCTTTTTCTATAATCAAATGAGCTGCCTGGTCTCTGTGAAATCATTATATCACGAGTGCCTGAACATCATGAGTTCTTCTTGATCAGTGTGACTAGCCAGGAAGGCGATGTTCACAGAAGGATGAAAATTACAAGAAGTGAAAATTACAAAGAAATTACAAAAGAAAATTACAAATATAGCCCAGCAACTCAGTTACTCTGAGGTTACTCCAGGCATGCAGTAGGATGAAAAATGTGCTTCAGACATTAGCTCCTTTTCCACTTTTTCATCCTGATCCTTGGAACAAAAGCTATTAGTTCATCCCTCCTTAGACACAAGATCAGTTGTTTTAGGAAGCATTGGGCAGCTGTACACAGGCAAGCCAGATTCCTTAGGCATTTGAGAGAGGGTTCTCTACAAGTTTGGGAATGTTTTGTAGAAGCTGAGCAGAGATGATATATTATTTGGTAAGAAAAGTAGACAAGTGTCCTCTATCAAACATGGCAAAAGCTTAACTGGTTTATTAACAATAGCTATTCTCTTGTAATAAAAGCAGGAAGAAAAATGCTTCCCTCTGGTCATTCCTTGCTTTGGCTGCAAAAAGCCAGGTACAGATCAGGGCTTCCACAAGGAGGGGACCTTTGCACCAGAATCCAGACTGCTGTTTATCTGAAGAAAGTAGTGTTTTATGCATACCACTGCCTGGCAAGTTTCCTAATGTTCACTGATTACAGTCCCTATCAACTCAGCAGTTTTTAATGAAAGGAGGACAATAGGTTACTAGAAGCTCTGTATTAAGATTATGTTTTATCAGATCCACAGACATTTTCTCCTGTCAGATTCAATTCTCTCAACTACAAAATCAGAATCAAGATATCCAAGACTGATCTCCAAGAGCATCCTTCTCTGCATGCAGGCTTCTCTGTTCTCACAAGAAACTGACAGAAGTTAAGAAGCCCGAAAGTAATTTTAATTTTAAAGTATATTTTAAAAGTCTACTTTAAGCATACAAATATACTACAAAGGATATATATTTATCCTGTTGGAACTTAAAGAGAAACCATAGAGAGGGATACATATACTTTAAAAAGCATCTGGCTGTCTCACTACAAAATAGAAACAGAAGAGTTCTAAGAAATAATTTAACAGCTCTACAACTTCATTTTGCCAATAAATGAAAAAGTAGGTTAGGCTTGGAAGGAATTTCCCATTTACAGGATGAACATGCACATATTCCTGATATTTCACTGCTTTTAAAACACTTCAGAAACTGCAGCCTTATCACCACTCTATCTGTTTCTTACCTGCATAAAATTCTGTGTACTTAGAGGATATTCTGACAGTAACATTCCTCCACTTTCTTGATCTCTTGTTTATTTTGTTGACCCAAAAGAGCTACAAGGCGTAAGAGAAACTTTTTTGAATCTCTTTGTATTAAATTCTGTAGATTTTCCAGTAGTCGTCACATATTTTTTTTTCTTAATTAAAACATCTAATGAAAGAATTAGTGTTCACTGGACGTTCAATAAGAAAACATTGGAAGGAATGTCAGACACCTTCTGTTAATAAAGTATGATTACTGTATGAAAAAAAATAAACTACTAAAGAAACAATTTGCAAGCATGCAGAAAAATATATGGTATAAATTTTGGAGTATGACCTAAATATTTCTGAAGGACTCCTTAGGAATTGTCATTACTGCATACCATCATGGCAGCAGGAGTGCTTTGTTGTAGCTATCTCATGACTCCAAATGAGGAGGACATTACACATCAAGGAGTGTTCTACTCAGAAGTTAACATGCCTCTGGTGCTTTCAAAAAAACCCACATCATACTTTTAAAGTTAGAAATATTAAACTTAAGAATCCAAGTGCCTAAACAACTGATTGGGGACTTCTTAGGAAACAGTCTCTGCTGTCAGTGGATTAAGGCTAAGCAGTTGTCTGAATTCTATCTCTGGATTGCCTAAGGGCCCAGAAGTCATGTTGTGACACAAGTCATAAAGCACCACAAGTGGGTCAGCACAGGTACTCATGGGAATGTAAAATAAAATGAAAAGTGTACTCTATATGTACTCTAAGTGCATATCTGTGCTTTATGATCCTGTTTAAGGATGGCACGTGCCTCCTCATAAATGATTTACTCAGTGTTGTCTCTGCAGGTGAAAACATACATGAATTGTCCCTTAATTTGCTGATAAAGCCTTGTTGCACGGAATTCAATGGCCAATTTCACGTGTAGCCTACAGAGATAAATTTTTTTTGAGGGGGTGGGGGGCAGGGAGGAGAAAAGTAGCACAAGGGCCAGAAGAGAATATTTTGGTCATGATACAGATAATTTCACTTTGTATTTATTTATCACACTATTTATGTGTTAATTTTAGTGTATCAGATGAAAGAAAGTAAGGGTTTTTTCTCTCTTTTTCTGCTGTTTCCAGGTAGCTGTTGCTCGTTAGTTCACACAATTGAAGGAATTTTTTTTGTGCATCAGGTGCTTACAAGAGCAGGAACTTTGCTTTGGTACACATTTGTAAAGTGCTATGTGTACTTCTGGTCCTTTAAAAAAATAAACAACACTAGTATGCTTCATTTAACATATCTAAAAATATTTTTCCCCCAGGAACAGCAAGCAGGCACTCTGTAGCTGGTCACAAGGCCAATAAAGGATAATGCACAGAGACAGTGAGGATTGTCTCTCTACATCTCACTGTCCATTGCTGTGATCTCTGGCTCCTGCTTAAAGCTCTACCACATTGGGAACTGGTTATTCCAGTAATTAATAACCAGTACTGGGTACAGTCACTGTATACATCTAGACAAAGCAGTAGTCATTTAGACACAAAAAAAGCTATTTAGCCTGGCTTTTTTTCCCCTAAATGTGGTCCTTTGGTTTTTTACCTTTTATATTCAAATATGTATTTTTCTTTAATTTCCCAAGTTGAAGGCTAAAAAAGGAGTTTAAAAGGTTTCTTTTTTTCTTTTTTTTTTTTTTTTTTTTAACATAGACGAGTGTATGTTGTGTATAAAGATAACTGCCTACGTACTTTTCTGACACAGAACATGCCAAAAAGCAGTATTGTTAGAACACACCTTCCACAGTTTCCTTTGCTTCCTTATCACTGACATTATTCGCTGCTCCTTCAGTGTTCTACTTCAGGGCACTGTCCATTGGCAGAGGCCGGCTGTTCCTTTTATGAACCAAGACTCTCTATACGGCCTCTCCTGAAGAAAGTTTGATTATCATTGACAGTTGCCCTGCTGCTCTCAAAAACGCCAGGAGGAAGAGCTGAGGGGCAGACAACTTACAGATGCAAAGCCATTTCCATAAACGATGGCCACAAATCCTGTCTCTCTAGAAACACATGAGCAGTGCAACATTTACAGAACTAACATAGTTTTTGTATAACTACATGTTTTCTAGGAGAAATTTTCCTGCTATTCAGAGAGCACCTAGTCAGATCAGGTTTTTTTGTGCAAAAACCCAGATCTGCTTCTTGTGAGACACTGAAACAAAAATCCAGCATAACTGAGCTAATGAATAGAGCTTCAAAAAGATACATTCCACTCACCCTGAGCCATGCTTAGGACTCACAATTACTCCTAAAGGGAAAAAAGCACAAAAAAGATTTTTTTTTTTAAAAAAAAAGATCAAATGAGAAGAATCACCAAGACGCTTTCCTAAGAAGTCTTCAAAACTGGGCATGGATTCTCCCTGAAGAGCCACTCAAGAGGAAATAGCAGGAAATGTCTACTTCAGATCTCCTAAAGTATATCAGATATGCTCTACCCTATTGCTAAGTTTGTTTCAACTAATTTCAAATGGAATGGCAATGCACTTCAATCTTACCCTCAAAGAAGGCGAAACCATACGTATCCTCAGTCTCGGAGCAACAGCATGGCAATGTAGAGAACAAAAGCAAAAAACAGAATATAAGAGTAATTTTACCAGGCTTTAGTGGTGGTAGTCAAACTACTAAACCTATATACTAATACTAAGGAGACATATGTAAATCATAATCCTGTAATGCACATCCTGCAGATGAACTTCTGTTCAAAGATAGATCTACCTTGACTTCTTCAGGATTCTTTGGGACAAGGTAAAAGTCAGCCACGTTACAGCTCCTATGTCTAATTTTTTTAGATCGCATTTATGAACTCAATTATTGTTAAAAATATAGCTAAAATAGAGTAAAACGTGTTGCATATTTGTCTTGACTATACAAGTAAAAGTTTTTTGAATCAGTATCCAGGAACTTGTTTGGGACACTCTGTCCCATATACTAAAATTATTTGTTCACTGTTGTTTATTTTCCATCATTACCAATAACTTACCCACCAAACAAAAGATAAATGTAAGCATTTGTTTGAAATGCTATTTCAATTTTACACAACTTAACAGGAAAAAAGTACAGGATTAAAACTATTTTCACTAACCTCCAAGAAAAGCGGTTCATGGCTTTTGGGTATTTAATGAATTAAGTCTTGGTTTTGTTGTTAAACATGATTTTTAGTCACATTAAAAATTGTTTCTTGGTAATAATAGGTTTTCAACAACATGCTGCTTTTTTTTTTTCTTTTCTCTCTCATCAACTGCTATTTTGTTTTTCTTTTTGTCTCCAGCTGCTCATGTTATTACTTGCTTAATTTTTCCTTTTTCTCTTTCGATCTTCCCTCCCCTCCAGGTGTTTCAATGCTAGTTTTCAACTATGCTATTTTTGGTAGATTTCCCAAGCAGGGATTTGTTTCCATCGTGTTGCTAGGTTTTGCGTATTTATTGTTGGTATTTTAAATTAAAATAATCTTACCAGATCACTATCATTCCTGTTAAAGTGATTTTTTTTTTGCATAAATATACATGAGATTAATGTGTGGCTGAACACAGCTTCATTTTACAGTATAATTTCAGCTTTCTATTTATTGATTACAATCAGAAGAAAACATAAAATCAGCTCAGCAAAATCAATATGTTGTTGGAATTTATATTCAAGAAGAATTACCTTAACATTCACTCTCATTCTGAGTTTGCTTGTGGGCTTTAAAAATGGTAGCAAATAATTTTTCTCTCTCTGCACTTGTAAATTGCAGGTGATCTGCAGACTGGGAACCATATTCACCTTAAGTAAACGCCACAAGCAGAATAAAAACTGCACAAGGTACATGATAAATAAAGCTGTTTTCTATAAAGGCTATTTCATCCTGTAGCAGTGGGAAAATCCAGTCAGTAGCCAATGCTTTAGCTTCAGTCTAAGGCTGCTTATGTAAACTTCCTGCAGTGTGGTACTGTAGGGAGCAATAAGGTCCAGCCCTGTAGTATTATAGCAGTCCAGCAGAACTGTTGCTTGGACAGTTTCACAAGTGAAGTCAGTCAGAGACTAAAATGAAACAACCTGCCCACCAAATTGCAATTGCTCTTAGAATTATATGAATAATTATTTCCCATGCCAAATGTACTCCCTCAGATGAGTCAATAACAAACTGTTTATGTAGAAATAATCTGATTTTCCAATACGCTTCCATTGTATTTTGCCACATTCTTGTGATGACACATTCACTAAACAGCCACTAGAACTTAAATTTCAGTGATTAAAATATCATCTTAGAGTATTTTGACATCAATGAGAGCCACAGGCACAAATCTCAGAACCTAATGTGACTGTTTGCATAGATAGAAGCTTTTATAATTGCGGAGCTACACATGGATGGAAAAAGAAACGTGAGCAAAAAGCAGCACTAAATTTGCAACCTTACACTGACTTTACACTTCGAATAACAGCATAATATTTTCTCATTTATATATATGTGAATAAAAGTTTTAAAGGTACATATTCATATACATGTGTATGTTCTTATACCTTCAAATATGTATGCCTTTATCTATATATAGAGAGAGATGTTTCTTGTACATTTCAAATATTAATGCCACAAGGAATAATCTGTTGATAACCATGTTTTTGTTTTTAGTTAATATTTCATGCTCACTTGGAGTGTTTGTTTTTTTTTAAATTATCATTCTGTAAAAGACCTGCTGATGCTCTTAATCATTTCCCCTTGTACAGTAAAGCCTCAAAAACCCACCAATAATCTCTGTAGATAAAGAATGTGTCTGAAGCAACAGGAATAGGAGTTAGCCGAAAACACAACTAAAAAAGCCAGCACAAATAACATGTGGATTTCTCAGGCAGATACATTTGTATATTCATACTGTCAGCATACCATAATCTATACTGAGAGACCCTCAATTTTAATTCATCAGCGCTATGTTCTGGGCCAAATGCTATGACCATCACATCGAACAACTGATTCTTACACTGAGGTGCTTTTATACTTCTTAGAAAGTAATAAAAATAAGAAGTATGTGCATACAAACCTAACTTTGGCACAGACGTTTAAAATTTAAAGAAACAGTCAAAAGTCTTGATTTAGTAATTCCACTACAATAAGAATATATTTTAGATAACTTACTTAAAGCTTCAGAATAATTGTAGTCAGTAAATTTTTACCAAAATAAAAATGTAACTGAGATTTCAGTTTCCTCTATTTCTGTTGTTTTTCTTGGCATTAGTAAGAAAGCTGATGAGCTTCCAGCACCATAAAGGTCTATCACCATCAGCCTGATTAATTTCCCATAAGGTTTTTCAGCTTCTTTTAATTGAGGAGATCACGTTGCAACACAGAGAAAAATGAGTCTATGAAAAGTTAGTCCCAAAGCCTCAGGACTAGCAACTCAAAAAAATGGTAGTTTTTAGTTACACTGCCTTAAATTGACTAAGGATACAATAGAAATAGACATCTACTGCAGTCAGACTACATGAATCTTTAAAACTAGATTAATTGCTATATGCCTACACACCTATTCTACCCATCGCTTCTTAATGGAGGGGGATTCACACAGAAACATGTAGCAGTAGAAACAGTAGGAAAAAACGGTGGCCTAAAGAGCCCAGCTTCAGGAGAGGAATCTCCTCATGGTCTGCCATGGGGTTTCCTCCTTCAGGCTACATGGTGGTGGGGAGACAAATGGGTTCAAGCCTGCCATTATCCTACCTGGGAACCAGATCAAAATCAGATTACACCCTCACTGTATGCAATTCTCAGTCTTTTCTCCTCTGCAAGCATTTATAGGACACAGGGTGTCTTTTACCAAAGAAGAGAACATGTAATGATAACATTTATGAAACTTAAATGGTTCAATTATTTTCATCCCAGCAGCTTTATGAGAGAGGAAAAAGTATGAAACTCCATGAAATGATATAACTCCTAGGAATTATTACAATGCTTGTGCATTACTACTAATTCCACCCTATTAGATGATACTGTATCTTTTCATAATGAAGATTAAATGCAGCAGAAACTATATAACAGCAGAACTGCTGTAGATCAAATTGAGTCTACCATAAGAAAAATGATCACTGATCCCAAGACGTTATGGAATAGTAAACTTAAATTGTGCCGCTTTTCAAGTTTATGTGACTATGATTATTTAATTTTCCTTTGTGCGTGCTCAAGTATAGCTGTTATGTGACTACACATGAGAGAACCTGAAATTAATTTGTCTGTATAAGATCAGTGACTGTACAAATTCTTATGAAAACTAACATGCCATGACAATAGTAATTTTGATAAAATTACAGCAAGAACTGCAATTCTCTGCCATCTGGCTGTCTCATCATAACTACTTTGATGTGCTTTTTATTACTTATTTACTTACTTCAGCTACTTTATCAGTTGTTTCAGAGCTGAGAAATGTTAACTGCAGAACAATATTAAAAACCCAGCTTTGCCAAAGCTTAACATTAATTCCTTACAAAAGTTTAAAATAATCTGCAATCATTTTTAATTAAAGTCCTAAAAATAATAGATCTACTCTATAAAAAGCAGACACATTTAATATTTTAAAATGCAAATATGTATCAATTTTCAGAGTATTCTGATTAGTTTCTTCAAAAGTCTAAATGAGCTGCCATTCCCCTTTCATCTTCCTATATAAAACCTTTCAATTAAGTCTGGAATTGAATTACGTATTTACTTAATGTACAGACACAATTAACAGACTAACAGAGAAGTATACCTAAGTACATTTTTATAAATAAGGAACCCATTTACTCAAGGTCAGGGTATCAGTACTGTGCATTTCTAATTCAATCATATTTATTCTAACGCAAATCATCTCTTTGGTGACTTCTTATGAATACTAACTAGCCACAATAATTTATTTTCTTTATAAGGAGTAGAGAAGGTCAAATATTGCCTTTATCTTAGCACTGCAAATTCATTTGCCTGATAAAGGTCCTGATCTGAAAACAGAACTTTTATAATTTTATACTGTAATGCTTCAGATTCAAATTCCCGAGATAAACCCCAGCATGTCCAAAGCTCAAAGAATCATCCTCTTTTCCAGGAGATATGTACACTTTACATATCCATTAGAGAATTATTAGATCATAGTATGCAATATAGTTCAAAACACATGCACACTAAGTATTGTCTAGTACATGATAATTTAGCACATGTAGATTTTACAGAAAGGTTAATCTTCTGAAGCTTAAGGCTAAGCATGCAACTACCAACCTAGCAACAATCTAGTTCTGGTTATTTTTTTCATATACTCTTTAATACTTAAAATGTAATTTGATACTACACCTGAGAAAAGTCAGTTAAGTATAAAGAACAGTTTTGGCGAGATAAATTGATTCAGTGCAATTTCTAGTGGAGACTTGTATCACAAAACCTGCCATCACACCTAGCAGTACTAACATTCTTGCTACTGCTGACACAGTTCAGTGGGAACCATTGTGAGGGGTGAAATCCTGTTCCCACAGAAGTCAAAGGCTAACTAACCTGCATTGATCTGGGTCTGGTTATGATTTCACCAATGACCCCATAAAGCCCACTTCCCCTTTGAAGTGGTGGTCAAACCAGTTCATTGAATTAGTTAAGTTCAGTAAAACTGTAAGAATTAGTACCAGGCTAGAGTCTAAATCTGTATTTTCTAAGTCAGGGCTAAGACCTGTGATGGTGGAAACTCCACTAATGATGCTGTGTTGGTATTGTGAAGCTGGAAGTCTACAAGGCTGTCAGCTTCACCTTCCATGAGCTCTAAATTCTCAGAGAATTAAATTAAAAAGAAAACCCCACAACAGATAGTGCTGCCATCAGAAACTCTCCACAGATGGCATAAAATAGCTTAACTACAATTCACTGGGAGCTAATTTCAGTCATTGCTAATACATGCTGGGTAGAAAATTAGTGTCAAACAACAAAATGGCATGATTTTTTAAAAGCATTTGGATTCAAGTTTCAAACACTCTCAATTAACCAGTACTCAAGTTTCCAGATTCAAATCTCTCCTATAGAACTACACACTGCCAGCTCTTCTTTCAGTTTTAAGAAAAAAAATTTTTAGGATGTTGAATTAGAATGCAATAACTGGAGTAATGAGACCTATGGCTATATAATACAGCCATATATTTGTGTAATGGCTGGACACATATAGTATTTTGCTAAATATTTGCTTATCCGAGTCGTTTTTCCCCTGCTGAACAGTGGAATGTTTCTGCACAAAAGTTTTCCTTTTGTTCTGTATTCGATCCCTCCGTAGCTTTATTAGCAGAGACCTGCCTGAATAGGACACGCTACCGAGACTATGGAGACAGAACACCCAATTCAGATTTGTTTTCCTGTGTCCTTTTATTTATTTTTGTAAAAAGATTTTTAACTTTTTTAATCTGAAGACCTACAAATCAAAAGATTATCAAGTGCCTCATAAACAAGAGTATCAGACAATCTGCAGATTTATTTTGGAGATAAAAAATAGACTTACTGTAAAAAGACTTCTAAAAAGCACCAGACCTGCTGCTTTGGTAACACCACACATGAAGATTTAAGCAACATTCATGAATGATATTTTTATTTCATTTTCAACCTTCATAGATTATTATCAAATTGAAACAGGCAATAATGGACTTGTACTCTGTATGTCTAAAATGTTAAACTACAGTTTGCATCTATATAAAGACTACAATACTGTTAGTTCTCAGGGCTTCTGAAAGTCAAGATGTAATTTTTTTGGATTAGAAGGTGAAAAGTTGTTTGTAAGAATAATGGATTTATTTTTAAAAAACCTGTAGGTACTAGTTATAGTCAAGCAATGGGTTGCATAAAACTGGAGGCAGGTGCTTGACAAAAAACCCATGCAATTTTTTGCTTTCTGTTATTGTAAAATTAGAGAGCTTTCCGATTTGCTTTGCACTTACATACATTCCAAAGCTTGACTTATGTTTATATATGCCAGCTAGAATATAGTAGATAGGTGTACAGAAAAATGCTAAATGCAGAGGCCAATTAAAGCTAAAGGAACTTACAACAATTTCATCTATAACTTTCTAAGGCCTTTTGAATACGAGACTTTTTATATTCGTCTCTAACACCAGTATTGTTATTCCATATTAAAATCGGAGCATTCTCAACTCCATAGTTAAAGCGAAATCTCTGTTGGGCTTTTTATGTTCCTCCAAGCAAACTGCAGAATGATAAATACTCATTAGTTAGGAAGCCAAAAGTATTCCAATGCTAAACAAAATATATTATTTGTAGAGTGATTTTTTTGTTATGAAAATAATAATTACATGGCAAAGACCTCCAAACAATTATGCTAGGAGAAAACTATGACTTAGTAGATAATGGATAGAACCAGCAGTGATTAGAATGTGCAGGGTTTCCTGGTCATTTACTCACTGGAAGATTTGAAAATCAGTTTATTCATGGGAGAAAAATAACCTATTGCCATCAGTCCTTGATCATAAAACACACAGAACTTTAAACTGTCAGTGCAATATTGGAAGGAGATAAATGTGCATCCAATCAGCTTTGCCCTTCATAGCAGGTATCACTTTGGCAATCAGGAGCACACTGTGGATAGCAAAAATAATGGGAAGACAATATTCTGAGTGGGGAAAAAAAAACATACACACTTTGCAGAACACGGAGAAAGACCGTAACCACAGGTGGCTATTTTTGCTGGCCTAAAACAATTCCCTAGAACAGTGGTTGTGATGCAGCCAGAACATGTACGCCATCTTTTCTTTTCACTCATACAATCTTCTGGAATCCTGAGGTCCAAGTAAACCACACCATCTCCAATAACCTGTCAAGATGCAAGGAAAGCTCACACTGACAAGCCACAAAGAGGGTGCATTAAATGTCTACCTCTTACTACTGAAATCCCAGAGAAGCACAGTTTTTCTTTACATGTCTATATCAGGAATTTTATTCACTTCCACTTGAGAGAAACCTGACAAAATGAAGCACCCTTACTGAACAGGATGGTAATTTTCATAAAATGCACAGTCAAACTGGTAAAGGTAGAATCATCTAAATTCTCCAATTTTTACTTCAATTTGAAATAAAATAATGTGGAAGACAGTCATTGTGAGTTTCTTATAATAAGAAACATTTTACAGGTACTAACATCAATAAGTAATGTATATGAATAATTTTTTTTTGGCAATTCTGAACTGCTTGTCTTTCATAGGATTTCTTATGGCTATTTACATTTTCACTCAGTGAAAATCAATTACCTTCCTGCAATAAGCCTCATTTGCTACCTTTGAGTATAATAGAAACACCATTAGGATGATGACATTACCCAAAAGAAGGGCACCACACAGTTGGTAGACATAAATTAAGGACCCTTTCACATATGCATTAGAAATACTGCTGTGACTGAAATATGCATAAAATCTGTATCTATTAGAGCTATTAGTGTGTGCTGGTGATGATTTTGAAGGAGGAGGGGGAGATTGTGATCTACTACTTTGACAAAATTATGTATTTCCTTTTTTTCTCAGTATGTGCCACTGATGCAATAAGCAGAGGCCCCCAGCTGAGCTGCATTTGGAAATGCCACTGAGCATGGTATACGCGCTTCACTTCCCTTTGCTGAAGCAAGACACTGTCAGGAATAGAGTGCGTGTGTGCCGCCAAGCCCGCTCCTCCTTCCTCACCCTGACCTCCGCTGCTCTGCGGATGTGTGCCTGGGTGAAGGCACCGCTCATGTGGAAAACAGCTCCTGCAGATCAATTCATAGGATTTAGGGACATTTAACTTCCATCAAGACCACCTCATCTTATTGATATTTGAAAACTAACTTATTACCGAACGTTAATGGGACTAACATAGAGGGCTGCGTGTTCGCTTGGGGGGGAAGAAACTAATTTAGAGATTCCTCCCTTGGAGTCTGTTAAGCAGAGGAAACTACTTCTGAACGCAGTTATTTTTACCTGGGTTCTTATGAGCTTAAGCAAAACAAAATTATAACACAGTATGATGATGTATTATGTATTAAAAGCACAAAATGCAATTCCCTCCTTCCTACTTCCATATTCATTTGACATACCAATGAGCCCATAAGCAAAATATTGGGATGCTGTCTCTCTTACAAAAGGATTACTAATCATATTGTCATGTGTTAGTTAACAAAAAAGCTCTAGTTAGATTCTCTTGTGGACACATTAAAAACAAACTCAGTTCTACCAGTACTTAGGAAACAGGCAGGTTTTGTCCTTGCTCTTACAAATCAAAAATTAGGATAATCTCAGTCCTACAGCAGACATTCTGCGGACAGTGCTATGAATATAGAGTTAAATCCATCAAACAACAAACATAAATGTATAAAAACTTAATTAGCAAAGAGAGAAAGATTTAATATGCAGCAGGGTGATTCAAGACTCCTGACATTCCATAATGAAAAGCCACATTAGCAATACAACAAAAGTAGTAACCTGGGGCTCCTCTGGCTTATAAGTTAGGCAGGTGAAGGTGCATGGGCAAAGGCAAATGAAGGAGAGAAGAACCAGATCTAGGAACTGCTTTCTGCAGGTAAGAGCTCCCTGTATTTTGAGTCTCCTACACTGCAGTTCTGTACCCTGAGGAATCAGAGGTAGTAGTCCTACACGAAGTGCTTGATACTGAGCAAACAGGCATCAGGCAAAGCAAATGCGTGTGCCTGAAAAGTCTCCCTAAAATTCAAACATTAATGCCCTTCAGTTAGCCAGATGCATAAAGGTTTTACTACATTTGAGAAAAATGCTGAGAATCTTGCAAGGTAAAGCCCACAGATCAATAGTTAGTAAGATTTTTCAAATGCAAGATTACTTTGCTCATAATAAAAAAAGTTTTTTCCCTAGAATACAGCTTATTTATACAATTATTTTTATGAAGTTGCCATTAAATCCTGAACTATTATTATAATCTAAATATTCAACCACACTAGAACAAAAGGAACATGTAGTATTTCCTAGGTAGTTTTCCTTCTAATCTATTTCATTTTTCTGTTATGCACAGAAATAATGTCTGTATATGTTGGCTACACATTATTTCCAACTAAGCTTAAAAGTAATAAGGTGTTACTGAGTTCTTAAGGAAAATGCAGTAAGGAACTAACCTCTTCTATATTTTTTCCTAGAAAAGTGCATATATACTGACTAACTGCATAATAAAGTAATCTTACAGTGTGCATGAGATAATTTACATTAAAAATGAATATTGTAGAGGAATGCTCATGTCTTTTCAGGCATTTATGTTGCTACGATGTACAGTAGAAAACATGCAGAATGGATGTGGCTTCAGATTAATCATTTAGACACTATACATTTCATAAGGATAAAGGTCATAACAGTTGAGCAAGCCATTTCCATCAACATTTTAAATAAGAAGATTATATGATACACAGAATTTTCATTTAAACTAACTGGACAGAATGTGTGCAGGGTGGTGTAGCATTCCAGAAAATTATCTGTTTGAATGAAGAAAACACTACAGTGGAAGATATAGCAGTTCTTTAAATACAAAACCAAACAAAAACCCAATTAAGTGTTAGATTTTTTTTGCCTCAGAAGTAATTTTTTAAAGCTGTTTCGTTTTCAGTACATATACAAGTGCTGCATCTATTCAAACCCTAGATTTAGGAGGTTTTTTTGAACATATTTGAACTTTTTTTTAAACATGTATATAGGGTTCTTTAAAAAGTACATTTAAGCAAAATGTGAAAGGAATGTCTTCTCAGAAATAAGTTTAAGAAATTAATAAGAATTTAGAATTGCAATAAATTCCACTATTTATTGCAAGCATATGTATCTAGGTACAAAACTACGGAGAATGCTAAATATATCACTTCCTCAGATAATTACGTTGTTCTGATCTTTACTATATAAATGTATGTGAAGAGAAAATTCTTGTTTTCCTGTTACTGTGCTCTTTTGCATCTAATTATTAGCAATGCTTAATAAAGTATTTGATAAATGTCTTTATTAAATGATTGATGGATCTCAGTTTTGAAATTACATAATCTATCAAGGAATCAATTTTTTTCTTGTGAAAATTTCTCTCTGTATTGATAACTAGGACCTTGTGAAATTGTCGCCTTCCTTTCCCTGCTTCTCTTTCATACCAGCCTCCCATTCCCCAAAGTGATGAGATTAGAGGGAGGATGAGTAAAGAAAAATCTTGTTCTATCACAAGTATATTGCAAAGTCCAAGATAAGCACTGTTGATATCAAAAATCAGGGAAGAAGGAAGGGGATGCCCCAGGAATTGAATCTTTCCTAAGGGTTTGGAAGAAAATATGTCCTTGTTACATTAACCCTAACATAAAGCTATAGGGAATGTTTAAGCACCTGGTATTATTAGCTTGCTTACCATTGCTTCATGCTGAAAGGGAGACAGAGTTAGAATGGAATTTAAAAAGGGCTTCATCCTTCTCCATCTCGCTGCCACTTTTCAATTTCAATCAAGAACTATGCTCAGTCCCTTGAATTTAGTCAAGCTATACCACAGAACCAAGGTAAAATGCCAGAGCAGTCTTGATGCAAGCATCCAGTGTTCCAGTAATGTTGGGAGAACCCCAGGAACCAAATTCACCAGCTTTACAACTGTTTTGTGGTACCAGACTGGGTTAGAGTGGAAAGAAAGACTAAGGTCTTGGGGTTTAATTTCATTAGGATAACACTAAATTCTTGCAAGGTTTGTATGTTGATGTAGAATGTCATCTACAACTGATGAAAAATAAATATTTTGGAAAATAAGACCATGCAATTAAACAACAGGAAACTAAGGCTGTATCTGAATTCCAACTTTCAGCTCCTTTGTTTTATAACCGATTTTAACCTTATTCATTTATAGTAAGACAAACCCTTCCCAATCATTTGAAAACCTCCAACGATAATTTTAGTTCTTTCCTTAACTTACATATTTTACCATTTTTCTGGCACTTTAGGTCTGCTGGAAGATTTGGATTCCAGGAGATTGCCCTGCTAGTCCTGTAAATCTGCTACTGCTCATCTGACTGAAGTATTTCCAAAACACTAAACATTGGAGCAGTCTCTTTGAGAGGCTGTAAATAGAAGGGAATACTCACAGCAATGTCTCATACTACCCCTCTCCTAGTTTCCATTATCATACCTCTGCATACCATAGCCATTACAGTTTTAGTTTAAGTAGACATTCAAGAGATACTTCTTCTGCAGTGTTTACCAAACGTTATTATCCTTATTAGACCAAATCTTCATACGTAAAGGGGAAAAAAAAAAACAAACACAAAAATAAGTTTTTTGTTCTTTGCTGAGGCTTATGCTTCTGTAGAATATTACCTTACTGTGTTCTTTATAGCTTTTGTAATTGTTTAACTCCAGTTGCCTGTCAAAGAACAAGATATTGCAATAACAGAAAGCCCTATTGAAATTTCATCTGCACAGCAGATCAGTGTCAGAACAGCAGATCACATTTTAAGCATTATTAGAAAAGGAGCATTGAACAAAAATGAAAATATCCCTAATGCCACTGTTAAATCCATGAAGAATCAGCATCTTGAAAAAGCACAAGCAGCTCTGGTTCTTGCCATCTGAAAAAGAATGTAGAGAAAAACTAGAAAGAAGTGTGAAGAGGCACAAGTATGATCGAGGGCGTGTAGTGGTTTCTAAGCAAGAAACAGTGTAGAATATGATTCTTCGTCTCGGAAAGAGAAGACGGAGTATGATGGAAATCTATTAGATGATCATGGAGAAGGGACTAAGGGATGACTGCCTGACTGATCACCATCTATTTTAATATAAAAAGTAGGAGGGTCATCAGATGGAGTAAGCTGTTACAGGTTTCAGAACAAAGAAAGGAACACTTCTTAACAAGTGCATAATTAACCTGTGGAATAACTTGACATATAATGTTGTAGCTACTAAAAGATTACACTTTTTGAAAAAATTCGTGGAGTAAAACTTTTCTTGGGCTTTTGAAAATCCATGCTACCTTCCTTATGCTGACAGATGGCTGTAATGGTTCATTTCAACAATATGGAGCAGACTGAAAGATAGATGTTCTATAACACATATTACTGTTATATTCCTTTCTACTGTGGATTCATTACGTATACCACAAGATTTTTAAAAAAATTCTTTTAATGGACTGGAATAATCATAATTGTCACCATGAAGAACACCTTCACCCCCTCAAAAACCCAAATAACATTACCTTCATCTGCCTCCAAACATATGTATACACTGTAGTTCAAGAGACTGTCATGGTATGGTTATCTCACATTCAGGGTACTAATAGGATGATGGTACTTGCTCCTGGGTCAGTGAACAAGCCAAAGCTGCCTAAAGTCAGAGTCAAGCTTCAAGAGAAAAGAAACAGGGGTTTGCTTTTTTCTTTTAAAAGAGGAAAAGTACAGGAACTGTTAGTTTTTACTGGTTCCACGCTGTTTCATCTTTGCATGCTCTCTGCTTTCTGTTTCAGCATAGCTGTGCTAGTAATATTCTTGCCTTCAGGCCAGAAGGTCAGGGGTTGAAGGACAACATAAAAACTTTGGCTCTAATTCAGTGATGACACGGAGGCACAGTGCTTGTAGGGGAAGAGCAACCATACTGTCAAAGGTGTCGTCTTTGGATGAAACACTGAACAGAGGTCCCTACTGGCAAAGTCAAATGAAAAAGGAATAAAAGCTCCACTGTGAAAAATGAATTTTAAAAATGACTGCCATACAGTTCAGAAAGAAAGTTAAAGTTCTGTTAGTTTTGTTATTTAGCTAATAAAAATTTGGTTTATATCCATCTTCAAAATTTATGGAGGTCTGGCAAAAGAAAAATATTTGCTATCAGTTTCATGTGCCATTATCAATTCCTGTTAGAATAATTAGAATATAAAATTTGTATTTTATTAAAAGTCATAGGGCTTTGTTTAATACAAATCAAGGTTTATAATTGAATAAAATTAAGTAACTTTTATTTTTGCCTTTTTGGAACCAGATTAGAAGGGACTCTTAGTTGTCACATTTTATAATTTTTAACTTTCTGTTGGCAGCCGGTTATTAGTGAACAAGTGTTTCAGTTTGTAAGAAAATTATTTTAAAAGTTTGGTGAAAGATATCTAAAACTGGGTTCATTCAGTGAGCACTAAATTAAGAACAAAGCTTATCTGAAAGCAAACAACTGACATTACTTTGAATTCCATAATATTAAGCTGAAAGAAGAAAAAAAGTTGTATGAAATACAATAAGTAGGAAATGTACCAGTAATCATTCTTGCTGATGTATTTTGGGAAAGATATGCAACAGACAGAAGGAGCAGTGCATGATAGTTCAGGGGGAACTTCAATAGTTAGATGTAGAAGATAAAAAGTTAGCAGGAAAAAAGTCAGAACAAAAATTCATCTGATCAACAGAAAGAGTGAGACATATGTGCTACCTACAACGGATAAGTCTTCTGTAATGTGAATCTTTATTTTCTGTGTTTCCTGAAAAGTTTACAGTCCTCTTCAGGTGCCACATTGGTATTTTGGAAAATGCCCTACTGGCTGTCTTTAATGAGACACTTGAGGTTTTTTTTCCAAGCGGAAAGTGTTTCAAAGACATAAACAGAATTTACACCCTGTGAAATGCGCGCTTTCCCTTACAACCCAGAAAACCTTGGAGGTGAGTAACCAGATGGAAAAATCTGGATTAGAAGATTATCATTTAAATTCACAAATCCCTTGCTTGCTTATAAAGATGTATGAGTCTGCACATACATTCCTTTTGTATAGACTTGCAAATCTGGTCCCTATGCTATTGCCTCCAAAGTGACAACATACAAGGAATCAGTAGCTGAAGGACCAGATCCTGCAGGATTCCCAGCATCTGCAGTGAGGTTATTGGATTTGGTGGGTTTTTTTTGTTTTGGGTGGGGTTTTTTTTGGTTGGTGTTCCCTACCCCCCCACACCCGATCAAGCCACCTATAGTGACAAATGTTTACAGTCCTGGTGATTTTATGTATGCATACTCACCCATACGCCCAGAATTGCCAACACATGTACACACTTATTTTAATAGCTAACTTTGTAAATGGGTGAATCATTTAGTATTGGACTTTTTTGTTTCTGAAACACCACACTAACTTTTAAATACAATTCCATATTCCAACAGTCAAATAAAAGTGCATCTGAAAACACAGTTTAACCTTTAAAACATTTATAAACAGCTGTAATGATGTTGGTCAACAACAAATAAAGAAATGTTGAAATCTCTAGAGAAAATTGGTGAAAATCTAATGTTATTTTATGGAAAGAAAAGAAACTCACAATTTTATTCTCGATTTTATTCTATGTAGTACAGGCAAATTTTTAGAGTTCTGGAAAATAAAACCAACAAAAAGTCTACCCACTGACTTCATAATTTCTGAGTGTTTTCATGTGAAAAAACATTATGAGTTATACCATGACTCAACATGTGGTCACCATCAGACAAGTGCTACCTAGACCTCTCTATTCACTGTACCAAGAACTGTGATCCCTATGATCTATAAGACCACATCTACACTACAAAGTTCTGCCAGCATAGTCAATCACTCCAAAATGAGAAAAGGCAGAATCTTTGATAAATACAGGAACACTGAAATTAAAACAGAAAACATGCTTTCGCCAGCATAACTTTTTACTTGAGAGTGGAAGGGAATAGAAAAAAGCACTACTATGCTGACGCAAAGCTTAAATATGTTTGCACTAGGAATACTGTCCTAGTAGGTATAGTACTCTCACATGAAGCAATATTGATAGAAAAACAAGATGTGTTTAGAACAAACTTTAGATTAACTGATTTTTTTTCTCTTAGCATAAAGATGTTACTAAACTGCATTAGAACAGTAATATATTGGCCCAGTCCTATTAAAAACACCTGCAGTTAAACAGGTTGAGTGAGTGCAAGTGATCTTACAGTGCAGGACTCAAAAATCTGATGGGCAACAACAGCCTGAATTAGGCTTTCAACCAAAACGCTGAGGTGGTACAACTATTTGCCAGTGTTTACTGTTTACCTTTTGCTTTGAATATAATAAATATTTAAGACCCTGTATTGGTCCTATTGAAAGTTCATTAAAGCTGTGCATAAGAGCGTTGAAGCCACTTCTAAACACTGAATTTTGGATCTTATGTTTTCCAAGCATGTTTGGAAACCTGAACATAAGCTTCACAAGAAAACTCACTTGTTGTTAAGCCTCTTAAATGCCAGAATTACCTCTCAAATGGGCTTATAGCATAAAAGAGCATAAAGAAAAGCACGTGAGTCAGAGTGCAGAAAAAGAAATGGTTACAATACTTCAGAAAACAAACTTTTTCCTGGTACGCACCCTTGCAATGAAGTGTAAGATTCCTCTAGAACTGAGGTGAGTCAAAGTAATGTGAGTCAAAATAATGTGAGAAATTCAGAAAGACATATTTCTCATTTAAATTGGCTAGCAAAATAACCATGTACAACTGAACTAAGCTTCGGCATTGGATCAAGTAGGATAAATTCTTATCAGAAATACAGGAAAGGTACAAACCTATGTAGTACAAAGGAAGTGATGGGAGTAAATTGAGCAGACTCTATTTTTTGGCTGAATGTCAGAAAAAATATTCCTAACAGAAAGGATGACTATTATACTGTAGAAAAGACACCCCCAAGGGAAGTGATTGAAGTCTCATTCCTTCAGCCCTTTAAAAATTAATTAGGTAATGCACAAGAGGAAAGATACTGCAGGAAAAAACCCTGCCCTTGTTGAAAGATTTTTAATATGACCTATTACATCTTTCTCATCTCTAATTTCTGTCATTTTATGAATATGAATGGAAGAGAATAGACCACGCATAGCAAGGACGGAAATCTCAGTCTGTCATTGGTTTTCCTCCCTGCTAGCCTCCCTGTTTCTTGCCATTCACAACCATTTCCGTCATCTACAGATGGCTAGAGGAGCAGGGGGCAACACACAATTACAAATTAATCTCTATTATTGTTGCAGCAGCCTGGAGTTGCACTCCAACAGCACATAGAGCTAATTTTCTTGTCTTTTCTTGGGAGAGGGAAGATTGGTTCTGCAGTTGTCAGTTTTATCTTTGTCAGGGGGGTTGTATGCTCAGTATAATGAGATAAGTAAGTAAAACAACGTTTCTCAGTCTTAATATCCTAAGACTTTTCACTGACATGGGGATTGCTGGCATGAAGCTTTCCTACAAAATTCTTTGTCACATACTGTATTATAAATCTATCAGATTCTCTCCGTTTCAGAGTCACTGACACATTTTCTAACCTTTCTTAACCTTAAGTCTCAGGATTTTCCCATACCACAAAAAAAAAAAAAAAAAAAGGAACCACCAAAAAACCCAAACCCACACCACCCCATCTGTTGCATTTAAAATCTGATCTCAAAAGAAATTCAGTCCAATTCCTTGGATACAACAGTTTCACCATGACTTCCAGATATGCCTACTTCTAGCAAGAAACAAGGGCTATGTAACTATTATTCAACCTAATATCAATTACTTTTTCCTGTAATTTAGGATAAATTGTCACCTTTTACCTTCATTTATTCAATTATATTTGGATTATGAGATATGATTACTTCAAAATATAAGCAAAGAAGAAACATGCTTCCCTTTCTCTCTTCACTCTTGTGTATCACTGAACCCAGAAATAAACTTATATCTTGAAAAAAAACCACAAACCACCCCAAACACCACCTCCTAAAACCACACAAAACTAGCAAAAACAATCCAAAAAACACCTTCACAAACAAAAAACTCTCTCAAAAACTACTATTTATGACATAAAAAACAACTTGGGAGAGTGTCTGTGCACTGCTTAAGTTTCTTTACTATTTATTTAGTTCTTTTGTATTCTGTACATCCCATCTTTCTTCATAATTAAATTTCTCCAGTATTTTCTATGCCCTCTCTGTATCTTTGAAGTGTGTTTTTTTGGAAAAGCAGGATTCCTTTAAAAACAACTAAATAACTTGATATTGCTGTTATTGGTTAATGAAGTATCTCAAATCAAAGAACAGAGCGAGGAAAGAAAACCAAAACCATGAAACGTGACTGGCGTGGGCTAAGAGGCTGTAACTAACATAAAACAAGACAAGACCATGATTAGATTGTTTGTGAGCTTATTTCTATTCCATAATCAAAGGAAAAAATATCATGGCCCTTCCTATTTTGACAAATCAGTAAGGATTACAACAATGGCTCGATTTATACCTGACACACGTTGGTTGTCTAGGAACCCCCTTTTTTTCCTTGTCTCCTATTCCAGTACGTTAAGCATTGAAAAGCAGCAACCTTTTCTAACCATAGTTATGTTGTCAGTGACTCGTTTCCTGCTGTGGTCTTGCTCATTCAAGTTCATTAACTCATTCAGTTTGTTTTTATTATCTGTTGATAGTAATCACTTGATAAATACATTAACCTGAAGATAGGTGTATGCTTTCAAGCATATGACTTTTTTGTCATATCCAGGAGACACACATGCTACATGGAGGCACGAGAAAATTTTTAACAGCTGAGACGTGCTGGTCCAACAGGTACCAGACGGGGAACTAGAGCATCCCTTCAGAGCACCCTGACTCGGCTAGTTACTGCTAAACAAACCTAGGCAGGTAACCTCCTCCCTGTATGCCCATACCCTTGTTTGTTTTATGTATATAAATAAAGAGATTGCATATCTACTCAGAGAATACACAATCCTCTGGAAAGGGGGATCTCATTGTGATTAGAACAGCATCAACATTCAAGAAAATGTTGGGTTTGGGGTTTTTTGTTTGTTTTTTACTTATTTCATGTTACACATACATGAAAACATGGATTCAGAAGGCACCTGCAATGCTCCTCTGAACTACATATGACGCAGTAGAGAATCGTGCTGGTTTTGCATATCTCCTGCTCACTACAACTTGTCTTTGCACCACTTTTAAATAAGTAAGGACTGAGGATTGCACCAGTGATATAGCAAAAATGGATCAATGGGACCCATTATTATATATATATCTAATGGCTCCATCACCACACAATTAGGCAAGAGACTGTGACCTGTATTCTAGATCATGTTGCATGCTCTACTACAGCCCTCAAAGGAACCAATTCATAAATCTGTGTCCTCAGAGTTAATATAAATTTCTTTTCCCTTGCATGTGAACACTATTGAGTACAGCTTGAACTTGGAACATGAAACAGCTAAAGAGATTGAGCCAAAATGTGTAAATTTGAGAAGACAAATTTAAGCTCCCCAAAACCTACAGCAGGAAAACAATTAGCACAAAGATTTCAGCTTCAGCATGCTGTACTTTCAGTCTAGTGAGTGAAGTCTTTAACATTCAACTCCTGCAAAGCAATTTGTAATAACCTACTCCAAGCATATTATAACATAAAAGCAATAAGGTATATCAACCGTGTAAAATATTTACACTTTGTTAAAATAGGTAGCTTTACATTTTATAAGGTTTGTGTTAGTCATTCATTTTTTGTAAGTCATGATTTCAAGTTTTTCTTGACAATCATCATTCACAAGTCAACTAAGAACACTATTATGAGAGCAGGCATGCCTATATTTAACACTTGCCGAGCTGAAAATGCTAATAATAGTGTGAACTAAGTTATCCAAGATTTAGCACTACTGCACCAGAAAAGACATTCATACTTTGGTCAGTCTGGAAAAGGAAGCAATTGTTTCCTATAATACTAAATAAATGGAAGGGGGTTGTTTTGTAATATATTATTTAACCAATAATATTTGTTTGTTTTGTAATATATCATTTAACCATGAAAAGCTGCCTAGTACAGCTGGATTATTTAAAATGTTATTACCAGTAGACTCGATAATTCACTCAAAACAGTTAAGTATGACAAGATATTAGGAAGGAAGGGTAGCAACAGACATTGAACACTGCTGTAAGTTATGTAGATAAGACAGAATGATTATAGGCATGCTTACAACAGATCTCACATGAATACAGAGAATATTTTCATTTATTATAACCAAAAGCTCTATTTCAATTTAATTTCTTGTTTTTAATGGTATAAATGCCAAGTAAATCATTAAAAGAAATGTCAGCTCTATCAGTGGCAGCTGCTCTTACTACTAAAAAAGGAGGGGGAAGCGTAAGAGCAGGGCAGCCAGCAAACCCCACAGCGGTCTGCAAAGTCACTAGTGGGAAAACAACAAAGGCCTTTCCATGCAACTAACACAGATGTGCCCATAGCCAAACTGTCAGAAACAGTTAAGATGACAGCTACTCACAGTTCATTATTTCCTTCTCACAGGTCACTGGGTGACAAGCTGGGTCACCATGCTTTGTCAGCTGCTACAGTCTTCCCCACCCCCCTCACCCCCCAGTTCTTATTCCATTTAAATAAAGGTAAGCCACTCAAATTGGTATACTAATGTAAACAAATATGTCCAAATGCTTTCTGAAAATGGGAATGTAATGTTTATGATACTTTCTTTTCATTTCCTCTCCGAGATGAGCAGAGAACAGGATTTGTATCTGTAGCAGACACAGCTACTACAGTAATTTTGTCAAGACGTGACTAAAGCAGGTAGTGGAAGCTAATTTGTCACCGATTCAAAGCTTTAACCTTTAGAACACCTACATGGCAGATAGATCACAGAAAATCATTGCAACTCAGTTTTTCTCAGAGAAGTTTTCACAAATGGAAACCTGAAAGGGTACTTCATTTAAGAAAATATAGTCTAAAGCACTTTTTTAAAGTGGAATATGTATAAACAGATTTTAAAAATAATCCAGCTGTGAATTAATTTTTTTAATACATTCTCAGCTGTCTTCATGAAGTAATTAATTTACAATACAGATGTAGATTATGACTTTTGCCTATGTTTTGCCCACTTGGAATTTAAAATGAATGAACAGCATATAAAGAATCAAGGTCAAGCATTTGCTTAGCTGTTACAGGCAATTGTACCAATTCATAGCTGTGTCACTGATGGAAGCAGGAGAACATTTCCAACTTCTTAGGGGTATTCCTTAGTCATTTTTCCTACACTAATAAGTCTTACAAAAGTGTAATAACTGAATTTGTCCAACTGATTCAGAAAAAAATAAAATTAAACCAACTGTCCTAGATGTGTCTTTCTCAGTATTAAATATGACAAGGTCATAAGCATTCTGACCCAGATCCAAAAATGCTTGTACCTAGCATGTACTTAACTTGGGACATACTTGAATGCATATCTGGACTGGAGACAAAATATTCAGAAACTTGTGAAATCAAGCCTATTTATGGAAGCAGCGCAATCCAATAAGGCCCAAAACTGCATTAAAACAGGTGATTAGTTTTAGAAATGTGAGTAGCATCTTTTAAAGGGACTATTCAAAAATTTAATGTACTGCTAGGACAGCACAAATACAGACCAAATGCTCTTTTTCCCCCCTTTTTCTGACTAGAATTTGTCTGCCAGTGTTCCCTTTCACTTGGGTTGCAGTTTCACACTGGAACATTAAAAAAAAAGGAAAAACCAATATCCTACATCAAGCACGCAACACTCCTCTGTGGAGACGTGCATGAGAACAAAGTGTGAACTCTGGCATGCAACTTCATTAAATAACTCCTTGTTTTAGAGACTTAACTGCCATCAAAAGATATTTCATCTGTTACAGTTGATGATATAAGAGCATTCTCTTACTTTCCTAGTCAGGACCAACAAGAAAGATAAGTCATTTAAAATGCTGTCAGAAGTTAAAGGGGTTACATTTCCACAATGTAAGACACCCAAACCATTAAGTTAGTATCATCTTTGCCTGGGTCAGGATAATATGTAATGTCTTTCTACAAGCATCCACTGAACAAAATTTTTTGAGTGGAAGGAGGCAATGATTTGCTATTCCCTATATGTGAAAAGTGAGGATGAGAATAAGGATGGGAAAGAATTGAGTGGCCTTTCGTTACTTATCTAAGTCATTAATCCTTGTGCACTGAGGGAAGTACATATATCACAATCATACGGCTCACCTCTCCACTTATCCTAAAGGCCAATCTTCTCAGCAACTTGAACCTTCTGTGTCTAGTAAATAGCTTATGATTGGATTTTGGTCTGTTTGGGGCAACACTTGTCATTTAGAAAGGATTTTTTCCTCAATGGTATTTGCTGCAATGGATGAGTTTTTCACCTTTGACATAGAAACTCATGGATTTAGTCAGGTAAATCAGAGATGAGGTTCAGGTTTTCATATCTTATAGGCATCATGTATCATATGAATTGGTAAATGTATGAGATGCATTTAAAAACCAACGTTGGAAGGAACACTGAATAAGGTGTTCCCAAAGACACTAAAGACTTGAAGAGACCACTAAGGTAGGACACAAAAAAACCTAGACAAGATCATTTCCTTGTTGTCTTTACTATCATGTGTCATAGGATACTGTGCAACTGGCTAAACCATGTGCAGGTAAGACTGCACCCTTCAACCAGCAAAAATGAATAAGGAAAGAAAATCTAATTGTATGAAAATCATTGCACACAAACTTGAAATCTGATTAACCACATTCTTTGAAACTTAGCCCTTTTCATAGAGCTCTTCCTACAACATCCTATAGAATAAGTTTTCTTTCAACATGGGGCTGACTTCATGCTGTTGTGACTTGCCATGAAATTATCACTGTTTCTCAGAATCCAAACCAGAAAAACACTAAGAACGACAACTCTGAAATGCATATTCCTCCAAAACGTTAAGTGGGAAAAGGAAACAGTTAGGGTATGACTTAATAGCTTAAAAGTAGACGCTTGCTTGTATTTGAGACAGCTAATGCACCCAAAGGATCTGCATAGTTCTCACAGATAGAACACAGGACTATCAGGAGCCTTGCAGTAACCTGAAGCAGCAGGAACCCTGGTGATATACCCCTCAACACCCAAAATTTACCCTAAACCCCTAGGTCTGCACAGCTGAATCTTCTTCTAGAGACAGTTCCCTTCCCTTCTCAATAAGCCAAAGTTTAAAAAAAAAAAAAAAAAAAAAAAAAAAAATCTATGAGAACGTTGAGCAGAGCAGTCAACCAAAGAGTTTTATAAAAAAAGAGTTGAACCTCTTGGGAGGAACAGTGATCATAATCTTCACTTCATTCACCCATATAGCTGGACCAACTCCTGAAACCAAAATTCTAGGACACACATATATAGTGTCCTCTACTAACACACTATTCATACCTCATTTGCGCTTATGAGAGTTTTTCATGTTATTTTGTAAAGGAAGGCAAATTTTATTGCTACTTGGAAATTGAACAGCTTTTCAAATCACAGAGGATAAATAAAATCCTGTCTCCTATTTCGTACATCATCTTTCAGGCACTGAAAGCATTCTACAAACTACAGAGTGGCATGTGGCAGCTATTTAACACAATACATTAGTATTTATCAGTGTCTAGTGAAAAATAGCAGCAAAAGAATTTAAATCACTTAGTACCTCCCATAATGGAGGTAACTGCAGAAGTTTTGAATTAGTTACCATTGCTATGTAACATCAAATGTTTCTAACACTAAAATAATGTTATTTTGGTATTAAAATATATTTTTCTATATTTCATTCTAGTTCAGGAAAATGCTTTAGACTGCATAAATCCACTTTTGGTAGAAAGAGATACATAAAGACAGAAAGTCAAGCATTCGGTGCTTACGGGCTATCTTGACTGCAGCTTTCTTTTTAAATCAAAAGTCTGTGTTCTGCAAGAAGAGATTTTTAGCTTAATATTTATATACTGTTATCTGGGGCTAAAAGCATGGACATGGAGGTGAAGAAATTTCACTTCTCCCATTGTACTTAAATGAAGTGAAATACTTTGTGGTGACCCTAGCATGGCATTGCATATTTAGAGCATAACAATTCCTACCCAAAGCACTGTGGAGAAAATGATCTTGTATGAGCTTTCACCTTACACCGCAGAAGGCATCTTTTGAAAGAGCCAATATAATCAATATTAACTTTGGTACTTTACGTTGTAAACATACAACAGTATTTACTAGTAGTTAATCTTCTATGTTTAACAAAGCTTTAAAGTTATTTGATTCATTAAAGAACAAAATTACCCAAAATACAGGTAACCTACCTCTACAGTTCCCAAAAACCTACTGATAGCCAATACCTTCATATCATAGTCTTCAGATGTGTTCAAGAAGTATTTTGGATAATGAAAGACTAAATATGTGCTAGTTAATATTATAAATGAAACACCAAAAATACTAGTCCTTAGAGGAAGACCAGAGGAGCAAATCCGTGGGTTCTCCAAGGGTAATACTGCCAAGAGAAGAATTACAATAACCTAGATGAAGCAACCCTGGTTGTTGTTTGCAGTCACCTGTAAATTACTGTTACTGACTTACTGTCAGTAGTAAAACCAACATTAACTAGGGCAACTTTCATTCTAATCATGAGTGATGTCTAGTAGTCTTTCATCTGAATGGGAGGTCCATTTAAAAAGCTTTGATCTAAAAATACCCAAAAGCTCAAAAATAACTAGAAAAATACCATTTGTAAAAGTTTCTGTTATCTAAAGAAAGGCAAAGTCTTCTGCCTGCTGTAAGTGGAAGTAATTAAGAACACTAACTTTTATTCAAATTAAAATCAGTCCTATATTGAAAGTGACGGTGTCACTTAGTATGTTGGCTCAGCATGACTTTCAGGTTTCTAACAAAACCTTTACCATTTAAACTTAGGTCTTGAGGCGCAAAATGTGCCACAATGTTCATACAAGTCCTATTTCTTTATGTAATTTGCACGATGTGAGGTTTGTAGATAAAAATGAAAAAGTAAATTTGCAATTATTACCAAACATCATCCACATCAATCTTCAAAATAAAAAAAATAAAGCACATAAATGTCACTCCTTTTCATTAATTTTGGTCAAAATCCCTGTTTGCTTATCAGCCAGAGGGTTTCTGAGATATTTCAATAATATCCAGGAAATCAATCTTACATGAAACTGAAGGAAAACATCTAATGTCATTGAACAATAAATATCAGTTCTGTCAGTGGCTTACCTTTGAGCTGAGGCCTTAGGATGTTTCTCTTCTAGTTTCCTCACCAGTGCCACTGTCAGCTGTGTAGTCTCCCCTAGGGGATCTGCAGGCATTAAATGGGCGTCCAAAGGTCCTCAAAGTTGTTTTTGATTGGGGTTGCTGACATTTTTTTGTAGAACCTAAGAGATGGAAGTACAACCATGTAATTTATATATTGCTAATTAAAATAATGTGTGTCTACTTTTTCAAGTAAGGCTGTTGATTAGCAGAAAATGTCAGAAATACAAATAGCTATGTCAAGATGCATCAAGAAGCACAAATCCAGAGATCTAGTGATTTTTTTTGTTTGCTTCCCTTCCTTCCTTGAGTTTTTCCACATAGGAAATAAGAAATTTCAAAAATTGCCCCACGTGGGCTATAAGCGTAAACTGTTCTGAGACACAAATACGTATAAATTTTTATTCATGAAAATCCTGTATATAACTATTATTTGTCTAATATATAAATATCTCATTAAATTAAGAAATCAAATGAGGTTATTTATTTAAGGAAATAAGTTGACTTCCACACTGATATTTCTCTTTTCAAAATGTGTTTTTGAAAGGACTGTCTCTGACCTGCCTCTGGCTTAATACTGTGACCTCTTCTGCTGAGCTGCTGTCTATCTCCTGATGAGCTGCAGACCAGGCCCCATGGTGAATGCGGTTTTGTCTGGGTCACCTCCTCTCTTTCATTTAGTTCCTCTAGGTAGGTCAGGACAAACTCAGGGTAAGCCTGTAGGAAAGGACAAAAGCATAGGAATAATGAAGAAAAACATCAGCTACATCAGCAGAATCACAATAGTCTAAACACCAGGAACGATGGGAAAAGTGGTTGTTGATGTAGACAATGTCACCAGAGTTGCTGCATGTAAATAACTTTGTATTTCACAAAGTTTTCAAAGTCACTGTTAGATAGTGACCTTCTCATATGCACTAAAGTGAAAAACAGAACATTTGAATGTTCTACAAAAGTTTAAGAATAAAGACCAACTAAGAATAAAGACCAACAACTCTCAAAAATCAAAATTCTTATAAATAGGAGTATCCCTGTCTTTAGGTAATATTTAATTAAGTATAGATGACATTTATTCAATGTAATACATTAAAAGAATGTATTACATTTCAATGTAATGTAATATATAATGACATATTTCAATGTCATACATTAAAAGAATTTAAAACAGCATATTCTGAAATCAAGACACGTCATATACAGGAAAAGCCTTCCCGATGGTTTTGAAACCAAAGAAAATTTTACTGCTTTAATTCATTAATGAAGTCAACTTACCTTCTTAACACTCTTGATCCTTGCTACATGGCAAAATGCCCCATATAAAAAAAAAAACAATCGCCACATAACAGTTCCGTTCTGTTGAATTTGAGACATTAACATCTCCGCTACTTAACCTTATAATACCCAGATCTTGTACCACAGTAACATGATCAATTCTGTTTCTTTAGCTCAGCCTGTGAAGTGACTGTATGGCAGTTTCTCAGGTGCTACTTCAATTCAAGCAGTAGTCAGTCCACTGTCCTCATGATGAAATGGGCAGAAACTTCCTTTATATGAAACATTTTTTAACTATAATGAAAATTGTAGTTTAAAGTTATGTGTCTGTACTGTTTTTAATAGAAAGTGTATAGATATCAACTACACTAAATTAGACCAAAATTAGGAGTTATTCAAATACATTGACAGTTAACACTTTAACAAATTGAAATCAATAATCTACTAAACCCTTATGGTTACAGAATGAAGTGTAAGAAAGTATAAGAAAACTCATTTTTTTCTGTTCCATCACTCGTTAGTGAATAAACATAAGCAATTTCATTTACAAGGCAGGTAACACTACACTTGGGCATATTTTCCAAAGCCAATTCTGGATGGACATCCCACAGATTCAGTGAAACATCTAAGCTCAAGTGGAAAACACAATACCAAAACTGAAACCTACCCTCAAGTTCTGAGAAGACTTTTTTGCTCATATCTTAAGAATACTTTATAATGTTAAAATATTTTGTTGTTTTGATCTTGCATTTTACTAGACATTCCTAACAACAAAGCTCAGGTTTTTGCTTCAGTTGCATCACTTTTTCTTTAGCCTTCTGTTACACTTTTCCCATGAGTACAGATATTTTCAATTTAGGACCACTTATATTTTACTTTAAAATAAGTCTCTTCAACAGCAAGAGTACAATAAACAGTGCTGTGCTTTTATTTCTCAAGGAAAAAAAATTTTTCGCCAGTCAATAATACTAACTTTCCTGCTGTTTATCACCATGTATAGACAATATATTATGAAACTTTTCTCTCCTCCTTCATAGTTTCATCTGCATTTTAGTTCTGATGTAATACATTAATTTTGATTTCTGGAATATTTTTCAGACTTGGCTGCATGAATAATGAGCTAAGATTCCATTTCTTTCACTAACAAAGGCTTCTGCACTCCAATGCTCGCTTTACTTACCAGTGCTGCTAAGAAAAGGGATTCCATTATTTTTTTCTCTCTTTTCACCTTTTCTCCCTGTTCGCATGCCATCGATGCTTCTGTGCCAGAAGGAAGCCTTTGGCAACCATGCAATGAATACAAACAGAACTGACTTAAATTAAAATTAACACAGTAAAACGATAGTTATTACCCATATTCATACTCAAATCCAGTTCACTGTGTGGCACCTTTGTGCCAGAATGCCAGGCAGCATGGAAGCCAGTGTGAGAGTCCCCGTTTCTGCTTGCTCAAGGGCTGTAAATCTGCATTTCCTTTATGCTGGACAACTTCTTCAGGTATTCCAGGGAACTTCTCTTCTTCAGGAAAGTAAAAAAGCAAAACAAACTCCCAGTGCAGAATGTGACAAAACCTCAAACCTTCCCAGGACAAGAAAAATCACTTCCCAGCTAGTTCTACCCTTAAGCAAATACAATATGTTGGAAAGTTTTCTTTCTAGTCTGAAACGTGTTTCACCATGTGAAGGATACATTTTCTTTCAATGCACACCACTTATGCTGAAATCTGTTGTGAAGTAAATGTTCAAAACCCAGAGTATGTTAAAGAGCACTATTAGCTTATCCTGCTTACTTTCTAGAATAGATAATTGACTTATACTTTTATTTACTTATACTTTTTTTATTTCTTTATACTTTTTATTGACATACTTTTCTTTGAAGTTATCCTTAAGTTTTACATGAATAAGAGTACATAACTTGACCTATTACAAATATTGACATCATTAAATATTAGTCTATTAAATAAAAATGTAATGGAAAAAATATCAAGATTAATTCATTGTTTCTGCATAAGAATTATTTTAGGAATCAGGAAAGCAACATCAGGATTGAATTATGAATCAACATCTTAAAAAATACTTGATTATTTTACTATTTTTTCAGAACAGGCTAATATTCTCTGACCTAAGAAAAACAAACCATACCTTGATTGCATAGGGGAGAGTATGCATAGAGGAGAGCATGTTAATGGCAAACACAGTAAGTAGTAGGTATTAATTCCAAGAAAGTGAGTTTGCTTCCCAATCTGAATGATGTGTCACATATCATTACACTGTATTATGCTGTTTTCCTTTATGTCAGTTTTTGTTGGCCTACGTATGCTGCAACTTAAGATAACATGACACTACAAAGTGAATACGATAGGAAACATACAGAGAAATACACAATTTTTCAGAGACCTACTACTAACTACTAGCATTTTTTCCTGATAAGAATAAATACAGGCTAGAACTGAACAGTGTTATAGTTATTCACTCTCAAACTTTAGAAATATCTCTCCTCATGACATACAAACTACAATAATTTTTATATTCCAGTAAATAACAATCAGTATGCATAATGAAATAAAGAATGGTAGAGCTGACAACTGTATTTTTATTTAATAATGATCTGAATTGTTCTGGCATAATTTCAGATAACAGACAAAGCAATGGGAACACGGTCTCCATTTCAGACTGTTGGACTTGTGCGAGTAATGGAATCTAATCTAATGACCAGATGAAAGGATGAAAAAGGAGGGTTGGTGCTAGAGAGCAGCATCTGGTATTGACTTCCTACTGGACAGTGATCCTCTGCAGTTTACCCAAGGCTAACAGTACATAATGCTGCAGACACTCCCAACACTCCTGTGAATGTTCTCAAATTGTTCAAATGCTCAGAAAAAAGTACAATTTAAAGAACCTTCAGAGGCACATATCACTGGATATAGCCCACTGATATGCTAATGCAAAACCACCTCTTATTTGAGGAGAACAAGGCTGCTGGGGATAAACCCACACTTCTGTGAGTACTCTACCACCCTTCCATTGCTGTCCATAGATTCTGGGTAGTAACTTCCGTGAATCAGCTGACTTACAAAACATCAGACTTCAACCAAGCTGCTGGCCGAGATCCCTGGCCATAACACACACAAATGAAGAAAAGCTCCTCTGTCAACATTGTGCACTGAAGACCATTGCACTTGCACCAACCGGATTTTTGTTGTCATTCAAACACTTGATCTGACCAAAGTTACTAGAAAGGAACCTCTCAGCAATATATTTTTCCAGAAAAAAATTTAATAAACAAGCTATTTTAAAAGGGCTATTTTCTTTAGCTATGTAAAAGTAAGTACAACCAAACAGTAATTCAATATTATTTTGAAAAAAACTTCTGTTGCACTTACCTTTTCCACTTCACTGGAGTGAGGGTTGTTTCTAAATTTGGCATTTCTGCTTAGACCTGAAGAGGAAAAAAAAAAATTGTTGCTAATCAGTGCTAGTTTTTAGGACACCTGCTTTGACAGAGGAATTTATTAAGACTCATTGAGATTTATCCATAACAACATTAAGGACAGTAAGGAGAAATCTAAAATTCTCCCTACAGCACATTAATTTTGCACAAAGATGTTGCATAATGTGCAATAAAATAGGATGCCTCTAACTTCTTTAATCAAAGATCATTTCACTGTTTACTAAAGTTTTTGCCATGTTTGTTCTATAAACAATTTCTCTGTATTTCATGCTTGTTAAATGTTAATAGAATGTGTTAGTAACATATCAGGCTTGAGCTTAAGGGTCTTAATTTCTATCCCAGAATGTGTTTTAAGCCTCTGTTAACAAATTTATATGAGAGCAGTGAAGCATACAGCTCATTTTAGATGCCAATTGTTCTTTAGACTTCTTTTAGAGTTGCCTCACTTCTAAACACTGGCTTCTAGTTATCCCAGGTTACTATACTGATTAAAGAATAAGATCTATTTTCACTACATAACTGAAATAAAATAATCGTGCACTCCAATTCAAGAAAAACCATTTTAAAAAAAAATCAAAATTCACTAGTAAAATCATGAACTGGTTCCATTAAGTTTAAAAAGTTTGTAACAAAATACCATATGTTTCTATTTATTCACTAAATAGAAAATATTCATAAAAATAACATGAACAGGAAATAACGTAGTGATATCACAGCATCAAAACAAATATCATTTGTTCAAGGTTTCACATAGAAAAAGGGAACTCATTGTAAGAAACAAAAACCCCCCAAAACCCAGCATCCAGTAAATACTGAAATAATGTCATACTTTACACTAGATGGAGCCATTATTTCCTAAACCCACTGTTGATGCTGCTTTTGTCCCTGTTACAGAATGAGTAATTCAAAGAGTTATATCTCATTTTACCAAAACACAAAAATATATTAGCAGAGAAAAAGGCATTCACACTTCAAATAGCATGATTTCGCAAGGAAAAAAACACTTGATTTCTGAAACGAACACCATGAATAAGCATCTAATGCAGTAAATAAAGATGTGAAAACAAAATAACAAGTCCTCTGCAGCTTACCCTATTGGATAAAAGGAATGGGAAATGAGTCATGCATTAAGGCTTTTTGAAATTAAAAGGAATGAATTTATTTTTATAATAATGCAAACTAAATCAGAAAAGCTACCTCAACCAGAACAGTTTTCTAGCTCTATATGATACCAAGGACACTGGAATTTTTAAATCAGGTTCCAAATTATTACATTTCCCATTAATGTTTAACAGTATTTGAACCCAAACAACATTCATTAAGAAAGAGAGAACAGATTTCTGAAAATACTTTTTCTTTTTATCTAGAATAGAATAATTTTCAGTTGGAATGGACCTACAGTGTTCATCTAGTCCAATCACCCGACCACTTCAGAGCTGACCAAAAGTTAAAGCATGTTAAAGGCAATGTCCAAATGCCTCTTAAACACTGACAGGCTTGAGGCATCGACCACCTCTCTAGGAAGCCTGTTGCAGAGTTTGACCACCCTCTCAGTAAATAAATGCTTCCTAATGTCCGGTCTAAACCTCCCGTGGCACAGCTTTGTACCATTCACATGCATTGTATCACTGGATACCAGGGAGAAGAGTTCAGCACCTCCTTCTCCACTTCCCCTCCTCAGGAAGCTGGAGAGAGCGATGAGGTCGCCCCTCAGCCTCCTTTTCTCCAACCTAGACAAACCCAGAGTCCTTAGCTGCTTCTCATAGGACATCCCTTCCAGCCCTTTCACCAGCTTTGTTGGCCCCCCTCTGGATGCATTCAAGGACCTTCACATCCTTATTAAATTGTTGGGGCCCAGAACTGCACACAGTGTCCAAGGTGAGGCCACACCAACACTGAATACAGTGGGGTAATCACTTCTTTTGACCAGCTGGTTGTCCTGTGTTTGATGCACCCCAGGATGCGGTTTGTCCCCTGGGCTGCCAGGGCACACTGCTGACTCCTGTTGAGCCTGCTGTCAACCAGCAGCCCCAGGTCCCTTTCTGCAGCACTGTTCTCCAGTCACTCCTCTCCCATTTCATACTTGTGCCTGGCATTACTCCATCCCAGGTGCAGAATCTGGCATTTGAACTTGTTAAATTTTATCCTATCAATCATAGCCTAATGCTCCAATCTATCCAGATCCCTCTGCAAGGCAACACATCCCTCAATAGTTAACAGCACCTCCCAGTTTGGTATCATCAGCAAACTTGCTAATGGTGCATTCAACTCCTGCATCCAGATCATTGATAAATATATTGAACAGAACTGGCCCTAGAATTGAGCCATGAGGAACACCACTGGTGACCAGTCATCAGCCAGATGTAGCTCTGTTCATTTTCTCAAGACATATATAGGCATATATTATTTTGCTTCTGAATCCCAAGATATATATCTGTATGCACATATGTAGCATTTTATTTCACTAGCTGTATTAATAAAATACTCAAGAAATACATCAGAAAGTATCATATTTCCCTAGAAGAATAATCTAAGCCTGATTTTCAACCTTAGAATTGCCTCCCTTTCTGAGGGTTTACAAAAAAATATTATGGATCTTTAAAAGTCTAATATATTGGAATGTAAAGCCTTTGTAGTAAGGTTCTTGAAGCCAGTCCAAATTTTCAGTTATTTATAGGTTAAAAAAAAGTTGAAAGTCAGCTCATAATTCAAACTATAGAAAATTAATCAACTGTCCCTGACTAGTTTCTTGCAGACAGTTTTTCATTACAACCAACATTTCTTTACATATCAAGAGACACTGAACAACGTTTTTATGCCAGATATGAATGTTGGGAACAACACATGCTAAGAAGGAAAGAAAAAGTTTATAAGTAACTAAAATAAGAATTGCAGTCACCCTGTCATCTGGCAAGCTCTACAATATTAGATAAACTGTAAATTATCTTATCTATATTAGTTGAACAAAAAGCAGTCACAAAACTTAAATTTATTTTCCACAGGTAGAACTGCTAAAGCTGTATGATATAAAGTTATCTTTACCTAAGTTTGATACAGTTTTTTGAAACTGAAAAACAGCTTCAAAAAAAAAAGGGCAATGCATACAGACAGAAAAAATTATGATCCTTATGCTTAAAACATAATTTATATTTCTTACTTTGAGATTTAAATAACCCATATAACATAGTTTTTCCTCAAGTCTTAGGGAAAAAATAATTCCAAAATATTTAAATTCATTGAAAGCATAGTATTCCTGGCAAATTCAAAAGTTCAAATTTCAAATAAGTTTTAGTTTATGTTGTTCTGTTTTTCTTAATTTCAGTTTTCCAAATTTCTTCATTCTCTATTATTAATTTTGACATTTGATAGTGGTCTAAATAGTTTATTTTTTATGCAACAATTGAACAGAAGTTGCTTAAATAGATGCAATGTTATCAAGTCTTGAAATAGAAGCTGCTCCTGCTCTGTAGTTTCAGGGTGTTTACAAAAACCCATTCCTGGAGTAGCGTCCTACATCAGGCAAGAAAGAGTTCTTCGCATGCCAATATACAGATGGTTGCTTAAGGATATACCAGCCAGCCAGGATCACACGTGTCTGACTTGCATTAACACTTGCTTTAAATATAAATAAATCAAAACTAGGTTCAGTACACAATCTTATTCATCTGGGACATGTCTTGGGAATGTCTAGCAGAGGTAGGGGTTATTTTTCCCCCTAAGTGTCAGCAAGTGACAGATCTCAATGACACCCCATGCTATTTTTCTACAGGGAGTACCAAGAAGTAGAAACATACAGACTTAGTATGAATCTTGACATCTCTAACAGTCCCAGGGTATCACATCAGCCCCTTTAGGTTATTTCAGTTTGATCTACATATCCATGAAAATAAAAATCAATGTGCCCAATGGTCTAGTAAAACATTCACCCTTATCCTATGCAGTTGTTTCTTTTCTGTGAAGTCAGGGCATAAAAGGCACAGTGACCCTCAGAGCTATGCCACTGGGAGCATATCCATCTTAGCAAATGATGCCTCTTGCTGAACAAGTTAATAGGTGTAATGTCTGAACAGAACTTTCCCCTTGATTCTTCTGCAGTGGCCTAGGCCTAGTTATAGCAAACATTGTAAATATTTGCAGGTGCTTTTGCAGGAGCCACGTAGAAAGACCATAAGCAGATTCTTTGAAGGCTCTTGAAGAATAAGTAAGACTATCACCAATATCCAAATCTAATATATACCTTTTCTGGTATAATCTCATCACATTATAGAGGCTTCAGCTTACCAACAGAGAATTTCATAATATTTCAATGACTGAGACAAAAATATGGATTGATACTAGGAGAAAATTCTTCAGTATTGAATATTAGATCCACTGCATTATTTGCTGTACATAGCTTGGGTTTCAAAGTCCTCTGAAATTAGCAAATATTTTTTCTATTATGCCAGTGAAGTTTGGCAAGACTTACAGATCTTGTGAGGGAGTGTGTTATAGAAAACATAGTATAAAAGAGAGACAGCAACATTGAAGATAAGCAAAGTATTTATACACCTGACATATTCCAGGTATACACAAGCATACTCTACTTATGGCTGGAGGCAGCTAAAACAGCCCTCCGAAATGCAACTTACTCACTGTAGAGCCAGAGTAAACTTGGAGCTATCCAGAAAATACTATGCAAATAAAAACAAAATAAACATTGCTCTTTTGGTGGGGAACAAAGAAAAGAAATATAGGCACGGGTCCTAATCTGAGATAAGATGGTACACTTCCACTGACTTCAGATCCTTACAAGATCAGAAGAAGCATTCAGGTCTGGAAACCAAGTGCTGTACACTACATATAACCCCTTTTTCTTTTCATATTTTGAAGTGGCAAAGTTCTTAAAATATATAAATCTTTATCAGCATTTAAAATATTTAATAGGTAAGATATTATGATTCAATTGTTATTTAGTGACTAGTTATAAAACTGCAACTTAATTCCAGTCAGAATATAAATATGAAATGTCAGCTATAATATAATGTGGGTTATTATAGCATGGATTACTTACTATACCAGATTTAACAGCTATCAAAACCAAACAATATTGAAGGTATTCCAATAGCATCCAAAATACATGCATTATCTTACATACAGAAAAGCTAGTGCAGATGTAGAGTACCTTTCCTGTATACTTCAGTTTATATTCATCTACAGATGTGCTGCCACCACCACCAATTTCAACTGTAATTGGCTGACCAACAGTGAGTCAGCTCTGTACTGCAGCTCAATTCAGAATCCTTCCAGCCTTCCAATGAATGGAGAAAAAGGAGAGGAAAAAAAAAAAAAAAAGGGTTTGAATAAGTTAAAAGAACCAGAAAATTCAACAATGTGTCACAAATAGAGAGGTCATTATGCCTGGATAACCCAGGATATTAACAGTTGCAGAAAGTGAAACACTATCCACAACTTAGCAGTCAATGAGCCCTGCTCAGAACCAGTGATCTTCTGTACAACAAGGGTGGCATTTTACAGTTCAGTGCAAAATGGAACAGACCCTTGATATCTTCATTTGTCCTTTTTCTGTGCATATTTCACAGTGCAACGATTTAGGGTCCATAACGTGTCACTTGTTATAACTACAGAGTTTACTTGAAATATGTATGCACAGAAAAAAGTTCAGTGAACTGCAAAGATTGCAACAAATCTATACTCCTTGAGCCAATATAAAGTTTTACTCCAAGTCTGAAACAATGCTGGTTAAACATACCAAAAGTCCAGTTTGAACTGCTTTTGCTTCCAATGTGCGCATTTACTACAGAAGCAGATCGCTTAAAGCTTTGCTAGAAATCAACGGCTCAAAAATATCTTTTCATTAAACTCCATTTTAAAAGAGCAATGGCTGTATTAATAATATCATTAAAGTATTTTGTTTTCAACATTTTAGTACACTGGCTATAGGGTAAGAAAAAATTAGGAATGGAGAGAATTGTTCTGCAAAGGACATTGATGTCATCATTGCAAATTTGAGTCCTTCTTAAAAAGTTACAGTAGAAAATGCCACTAACAGTTATTCTATATTGGGAATACTGATAGATTTTCTATATGTATTTCTATGAACTTTTTCTGCTTGTACATCTTTCTGCACAACCATAAATAATCATTCTGTACCACTGATTAAGAGGCAACTTTACAAAAATATCAGTCTGCAAAGATGGTTTATAATTTCTAAGAAAAACCTGCTGTATGAATACAGCTTAATACCTGGAAATGTTTCAGATAACATTATGCCACTGAACAGTAATAAATAAACAAATGATAATTGAAGTTTACCTGTGTACTGTAGAATGTCAGCAAAACATTATTTTGTTCAATTAAGCATGAAAATAGATGTTTCGTCAGCATATCCAAAAACTGGACTGAATGATTTTATAAGTTCTGATAAAGTTTTGTAACTGAACTTTCATATGTGTTGCACTTTCTTCTGCTACCTGAGGCCAGAAATGGAAATACCATGAGGTAAGTTTTCCTGAATTGCTGGCTTGACTGCAACAGAAAATACTGGAAATCATAAAAATGCCAGTTTCGTGAGCTTTCCACAGAAAAGCATTTTCACATGGATTCAAAGGAGCTTTCAGACTGCACTGTGCTTACTTAACTGAACTTCTGAGGGTCCTATGTTCAATCTTGCCTTCCAGTTATATGCTTCATGTATGGGTTTCTTTTCACAACTCACTAAATGAATGTTTTCATGCAAAAAAATAACCAGGTGAACCTCATTTAAGCAGAATATTAAGATGCAAAGGGAGACCCATGTGTCCTGAAAGAATGAAAAAAAAAAGAAACAAAAAAGGCTTTTAAATCACAAACATTAGTATTTTCATTACACAAAGACCATTGGTCCTTACTCAAATATGATAAGGATAACATAGGGGAAGAATTAATTGAGGCACTGTGCTGTTTATCGTGTATCTTGGAACCATAACACCTGTATTAGAATACAAACTCTTACTCAGGCAAATTTATATAAGATAAATGGTCTATTAAAAGGCATTCAATTAATTTTGCCACATAGTGAAATTAGACACTTCAGTATATGCTTACTTCTTTGCAGTAAAATAAAGGAAAGAGATTGAGTTTAGGTCACTTCAAAAGTCTGTCAACATTCAGATTTGATAGAATTATTACAAATTAATCCAGTTTGCTTTTCCATGTTTCAAATGTACTGTGGATCTCTCTCATAAGCCATAGAAAAATCTAACTAAAAATAGTAAATTTAGAAAAGGCATACACTGAGATTTCAGGAATGGATTTTGGATGGTCACAGTTGTGTGGGGTGAACAAGAAGGTTTCCATTTGGGTGTATCAGTAGAAAAGATCTATGAATAGCAGAAATAAGTAAGTTTGAGTTTAACTAAACTCTGTAAAATGCTTAGACACAGCTTAAAGTGTAAGCCCCCAGAATGAGCTATTTCTATAATTCAAATATACTCCAAATAATAGTGTAACACTATCCCAGGCTAAACCAGCTAATTGGGTAAATACTCCTTCTGCTGACTGAAGGATGGGCTACTTACAGTATCACCACCTCCTTTCAGATAAATCTGCACAGTACAAGTAGTTCACATTTAGCAATAAAGTTGGCAATATGCTAATGTACTTGATGAGTATGGAAAGGCTCTGTTGTTGCCAGACCTTTGACTTGAACTTGATAGGGCTGATTTGGCATTCAGCTACTGGTTACATGCATCAAGAGGTGAAGCTTCACAACGAAGATAATGTGGTGGAAGCAATTAGTATTCAGAACATCAATAATAGATCTTTGGCATGTGACTGTGGGCTAAGCAAGGCTTTAATAATATCTGGTATGTAATACTTTAGAAAAGCATATCACAAAACTGTTCTAATTTTATACTGAAATATCACCTGTTTTTCATGTATAAATATTTTTAAAATATACTCCAGCTTTTTATTTAATCCAGGCTGTACTGATCTTCACAAATACACATTCCAATACTTCTCTAATATTTCTAAAGTGTTAAATAGATTTGTTTTCAATTAAAGTGCACAATAAAGTGGCAAAACACAGTTTTCTCCTTTTCTTTGGGAATTAGCTTATAAGCCTTAACACTGGCAATTTATGGCATCAGATTATAGTATATTGTCCAGTGAGGGTGAGTCAAGAAGGACAGCACTAGTAGTTTCCCCCAGAGCTGCCATTGTCTCCAACAGGATCCCTGCCAAGAAACAAAATTATTACTCTGGGCTAGCCAATAACTTGGTTTTGACTGTTTCAAAGACCCTGTCTCTACCGTTCTCTCCAGAATTTGAATATGAACTCTCATTTGAATATGCTCCCTCTGCTGTCAGTTGAGAGAATGGAAAACCGGGGATAATTCTTAGCTATGAAGGCAGTCCAGTTATTAATGATATGTCATAAGAAGTTGTTGTACCTCATTTGCATTGTTGGAGTAGAGCGAAATGCAGGATCACATCAGCTCCATTGTTTCTAGAAAACCTTTAATCAAGAAAATGCTTTTGAAAGGAAAAAAATAAAAGATTAAGTCACAGAATCATTAATGTTGAAAGGGACCTTAGCAGTTCATCTACTCCGAAATCCTGTTCAGGGCTGGGTCAGCACTGAATTCAAACCTAGTTGTTCAGAGTTTAATCCTTTCAGGTCTTGAAAATCTCCAAGGATGGAGATTCCATAACCCTTTGGGCACCTTGTTTCAATGTTTAATCATCCTTAAAGGGATGGGGTTTTTTTTCTCTAATATCATTAAACCCCTCCTCTTTCAATTTATGACCATTATCTTTCATTGTCCTGCCATGGACCTCCATGAAGAGCCTGGATTCATCTTACTAGTAACCTCTCTATAGACACTAGAAGGCTGCTATTAGATCTCCACAAGTCTCCCCTACTCCAGGCTAAACAAGCTTACTTCCCACAGGCTCTTTTCATAATGCACCCACTTCAGCCTCTTGACCAGTTTGGTGGCCCTCCACTGGACTAACTCAAGTTTACCAGCTTCTCCCTTATACTGTTCTTTGTTGTAGAGTAAGTGCATATACAGAAATTGCTACAAACAGTAAATCCACACAGCCCTGCAGTGAAAAGGTATAGAAAGAAAAAAATAAGAAAAATCCAATTCAATATGCAAAAAGCAGATAACTACATAGCCTCTACTGTATTTTTCTAAAACTTTCATAAACTTCATATAAGTCCACATTATTTATTGCTAACTAGCTGATCTTCATACTATAAAATGGATGATTAAAGCTATACAGATAACTTGTTTCCTGCTGAGAACAAATTTATTGTTACTGAAGTTTCAAAATATCACTTTGCTAGTTAGGAAAATTCCAGACTGGAAATAAGAAAATTAAATGATGTGACAATTTAAAAAATCTAACCTACACTTTGTTTTCCAATGAAATATGAGAGGAACATAGGGCTGAATCACAGAGGAAAAAACTTAGAAATGAAATCTAATAATCAAATCCTGATTTTGAACAAGAGATTGTTGGAATAAAAGCCTAGAATTAAGTGAACTTTGCACTGACTTATGCCTTCTCTAAGCAAACTTACTGACCTAGGTAATTTGTCAGAGCACCTAAATAGTTGGAAAGGTGTATTTTAAGTGAATGAAGTTTAAAATTAGATAGGAGTGGTAACAATTTCAAATAGATATCTTCCTTCTGTTGTTCAGGTATTATCTGATGTTCAGTAATCTTTCTGTTCCTCAATGGGTATTTACAGGGTATTCACAAGAACAATGAGTATTATTTTCAACCATGCCTTTCTCAAGGAAAGATTAGTTAGAAGTTTTCAGTTGTGTCTTTACTTTTCTTATGACTACTTTCTGTCATCAGCTTATGCTTCCATGACCACAAGGCTTAGACACTATAATTCCCTCCAAGCACAGTAAAGCTTTCTGTGCCACTTGAACAGAGTACAGGGGAAAAAAAACAAAACCAAACACAAAAGCCAACTTGCCCTGCCCCCTCCTCCTATGAATACTGGCTCAGATTTCCCTGCAATATTTTACTTCAAAAAAATAAAAGTGTGAGGCTTATTTACACTAGAAGTATTTTACGATTATTTTATCCTCATGGCGACTTGTACAATCATTACACTGGCAAAGTTTATGAAACTAGAGATTATCTCCTAACAGTTCAACTAAGGAATACTTTTTTTTATAATATATTATGTTTTAGCCCAAGAGATTATTGTACCTGCATGGTATAGATTACCAGGTTATAAAATCCGAATCAATCTAGCCTTTTCAACTTTGAAGTCGTACCAAAACCATTGTTGATGTCATGAGGGAAATATTAAAAATCCAGTGAGAGCACAAACAGTGAAAGAAGAGTCAGCTCTCCTTATTGCCTTTCCAAGGGCAACTTCAAGCCTTCTACAGCCCACACATGATAGAAACATCAGAAGGATTGCCCTACCTCTCATCTCCTTCTCCACGCTTGTTGGGAGCAAAGATGGTATAGCTCCAATGATCTTGTGATGCAAGGAACATCAGAGTCCTTTTCATAAGTGGCAACCCTTCGTTAGAGGTAACACATTTGCACAAAGATGTAATTGCAACAGATAGTTCATTGTATCTTCTTGTGGAATTAATCACTAAGACTGATGGAAGGGACAATATTTCTATTCATGTTGATAATTTCCTGTTTGCTGTCCCAAAATGTAGCAGAACCTCTGCTGGGCAGCACAAGCTAGAGCAATGTGCATTGATTGTATGGATGAAATACAGTCTTCAAAAGGAAAGAGCAACTACTTAAGACAAAACAGAATTAGCAAAGCTTAATTTCCTATGGATTTATGAATTCAAGTTGGATTCACATTGTACAAGTAGGCAAGTTGAAAAACTGCAGTTCAACAGCTCAGCTGAGACATAGTTCGTTCCTTTGTATCCATAGTTCATTCCTTTGTATCCACAAAGGATCCTTGGTACCTAATTGGATTTCTGCTTGTGCTGTACTCTTTCTGCCAACCCGTATATTTTCATGAGACTTGAATGACTTTTTTCTTAAGATCATGAAGTCACTTCAGTGTGAAATTTAACATGTATGATTTTTTTTTTTAAAAACAACACAGGAATATGGAGAGAGAGAAGATACATTTTGTTCTCTGAGGAAACCAAACCAAGAATATCTAACACAATTCTTACGAAACTTTGATGAACATGGCTTCTATAACATCATCCTACAAAATACGAATATTGTACATTAGCACAAGTCAGACTGCAAAGCCCAGTTCAGATACCCATATAGTTTATGTTCGTGGCTGATTTTTGTGACAACGTGAAAAGACAGTATCACAGCATATGGGTGCAATATCTAGTGATCAGCCATACATTAGCCAGAGGCCAGAACATCAATGGTACCAATATTTTCCGAGAGGGTTTTCTCTGGGAAATGCCATTATTTTCTCAGTGGCAAAGGCACAAAACACCTTGGGGTTAGCCTAAACCTATCAAGATAAATTAATATACTTACAATTTTACTCTGTTAACAAAGTCAAAGTATATCTATTAATACAAAATGCACTTTGGACTTACAGTGCAAAGCTTTGTTTCTGTGTATACGATATTTTTTTAGGTAAGAGTTACTGAATTGGCCTATTTGCACAAAGGATGAAGAAAAAATCAGTGAAGCATAGTAATATTAATGAATTAATTTGAGGTTGAAGGTTTCAACCTTTCAATATTTCATTTAGTGGTTGATCATAGACCAACTCCCAGGAATACAAAGAGGCATCATGGTTGTGACAGTACATAAAGAGTCAACATCATGCTCTTCTTATCCTGCTTAAAATGTTCAAAAATGCAGAACCAGAAGAAATAGCATCTATAGAAATGACTGGCCATTACCTTTCTTTATGGGGACTTAAACTTTTTCAACTTATTTTACAGCTTGACTACCAGCCCGTGAGGGTCAGTTACAGAATCAGCTAAGCTAGAGCAGCCAAAGTTGCAAACAAATTTGAAAAAGTTTGTGGAATTTGCAAACAGCAAGAAAAATTACACCGGTTGTTTTATTGTGCCACACAAAACTATTACATCACACATTACAGACAGGGTGCCTTTATCCTGCTTATGAGTTTTCTTTAAGCATTCATAAGACAAAACACCAAATTCTCCTTTAATAAAATCATAAAACTTAAATGCAGACAAAAGTACAATGCATCTAATAAGATTACAGAATAAAACAAAAAATGTAAATTAGAGAATAAAAAGGGTTTGTTCATTAGTTAAGTAAGTGAAAGTTTGTAATATTAAAAAATATTAGGGGAGGAACTTCAATAAAGAATGCCAGTGCAGTCAAATCAATACAGTAGGTAACGTAAGTTTTTTCCTCTTATTTTTTATATTGACAAACATTCATTTTAGTAACTATAGTTTGACAAAGTATTCATAGTAAAGCGCTAAAACTCTGCTTAAGGTGTTTAATTCATAAATGGGTCTCAATTATTTTCAGTTATTATGCTTTCTTCTATTCAAAATACCTTGACTGGATGCTTATACACAACATGTAACAGCATGATGGGAAGTCAGACTTGAATTATCCATAAAACACTGCAAATTTCCCACTACAAATGAAAGAAATTAGTAACCTTTGCAGAGAAATTTAAGTTATTCCACATTCTGCAAAGTATCAAGAGCACGGAAGGGTACAGAATAACTCTTCCAAAACTCTTAGCAGAAATAGACTGTTGAAGTCCACAAGGGCAATACATATTTGTCAAAAAAAAAAACCAACAACAACTCTCCCCCTATTCCCCCATCCCCCAAAAAACCCAAAACAGCTGATAAAATGCTAAGAGATTATATCAGTTGATGGTTGTCTATCCCAGCTTGCTGGTTTATAGATGATCTTTCTCAGTGATAAAAGAACAACAGGTTCTAATTGTCAAGGTTAGCTACAATCCCAGGCTTATGCACAAGGATTATACATCCTGAATTCTCCTCTGCTGGAAAGGTTTTACTTGGCAATAACAGATTAAAAGCAACAGCCAGGGGCTCAGCTCTAATACCTAAATCTGAAAACATTTTTATAGTATATACACCCAGAACATGCATCTGAGCCTTTTCCCTCTTGGTGTAATCCTCTTAGTGCTTTCTTTACCTCACTGAACTTCAAGATTCTGAAAATACAAATACTGTCTGGCACCTTTACCCTGAATTTAGCTTTAAGGGTCCCTCTTGAAGATATCACATTATGATTTATAATAAAGTGTTCATTCCAGATGCATAACTGTTGGATTCTTGCTTCCTCTTTTCTAATATCAAAGCCACAAGATATAAGCACAATTTCTGGTTTTAAGTTTGTGTTAGCTATTCCTTTTGGTTTTATACTATATTTTCACCAGGAATATTCAAGTATTCCTGATCATAAAATGGCTTTGAGACATTAGATCACTGTGAGCTGATAAAATATAAAACCACTGCATAATGACTAAACACTGCTTAAGCTGACCATTTTGAAAAAAAAAATTGCTAAGCATATTACTATTCTGTTGCCAAAATCAAGTTGGATAAAACTCAAGTCTTCAAATCAGAGAAGTACTAATCACTTCTAGCTTCTTCTGCATGGACTCTTCTCACATTCCACCAAGAAAAGGAAACTAACATCTTCTAGTGCTGTCTACTGAGTTGTATACAGCAATAGTCAGATCAGGAATTTATCCAAAACCTATTGTACTGCAGTGATCATAGTGGCAAACTGCTTTGTGAAGAACCTCTAACCAAAATTATTTAAATTCTTCTAGGACAAGTTAACTGGCTTGTTCATTGTTCAGTCAGGAATAGCCATAGGAGTGATGTTCATCACAGAATCACAGAATGTTAGGGATTGGAAGGGACCTCGAAAGATCATCTAGTCCAATCCCCCTGCCGGGGCAGGATTACCTAGACCATATCACACAGGAACGCGTCCAGGCGGGTTTTGAATGTCTCCAGAGAAGGAGACTCCACAACCTCTCTGGGCAGCCTGTTCCAGTGTTCGGTCACCCTCACCGTAAAGAAGTTTTTCCTCATATTTCTGTGGAACCTCCTGTGTTCCAGCTTGCACCCATTGCCCCTTGTCCTGTCAAGGGATGTCACTGAGAAGAGCCTGGCTCCATCCTCATGACACTTGCCCTTTACATATTTATAAACATTAATGAGGTCACCCCTCAGTCTCCTCTTCTCTAAGCTAAAGAGACCCAGCTCCCTCAGCCTCTCCTCATAAGGGAGATGTTCCACCCCCTTAAGCATCTTCGTGGCTCTGCGCTGGACTCTCTCTAGCAGTTCCCTGTCCTTCTTGAACTGAGGGGCTCAGAACTGGACACAATATTCCAGATGCGGCCTCACCAGGGCAGAGTAGAGGGGGAGGAGAACCTCTCTTGACCTGCTAACCACACCCCTTCTAATACACCCCAGGATGCCATTGGCCTTCTTGGCCACAAGGGCACACTGCTGGCTCATGGTCATCCTGCTGTCCACTAGGACCCCCAGGTCCCTTTCCCCTACGCTGCTCTCCAACAGGTCTGTCCCCAACTTGTACTCATACATGGGGTTGTTCTTGCCCAGATGCAGGACTCTACACTTGTCCTTGTTATATTTCATTAAGTTTCATCTCAGTTCACATTAGATATCTACATCTGAGCCAATCCAGCTCTGTAGCCAATGATGAGAAATAAGCACCAATAGAGTGCAATTCAGGAAACCCATCTGGAAATTTACTTTAGTATGCAATTAATAGCTCTTTACAAATGTGTATTCACCTCAATTAACTATGAAGGTAGTTTAGATAACTCAAGAGTAGATGACTACTTTATAACGAGTTGTCAATCCTAGTTCAGTACTTGCTTCTTAGGGATAAATTGCCTCTTTAATTTGCATGAGTAAAAAGTTTAATTTGTACCTAAATACCTAAGTATTCAGTTATTTATACACTTGATTTAATAAGCTAATTACTTCTGCATTGAGACACCTTATGAAAAAAAAAATAAGGTATCAGAATAATATACTACAAATCTTATTTTATATAGATACGATACAGACATATGCTTCCAGTATCTTTTCCTATAGATATGTATGACATGCATTCACTTCCAAATCTTACATGAAAACAAATATTGCAAAAGTCTTTAATCCTTGGAGGATGTGAATTTATCATACATCTCTAAAAATTAACAGAATTGTAACAGGATCCTGATGATCCACAGGCCATACAAGGAAAATTTAAGATCTTAAATTGCACAAGACCAGGAATTGAGACTCAGATACATAAAATAACTCTTAAGTAACATTAGTTTTATTATGCTGCAACAAAAATAAATGTACTGACCTTCTACTGTATACAACAGCTTTTCACATCAATCCTGGCCAAGCTGTGAAGTGCATGTTACTCTGTATACTAGAATTTTTCTGGGAGCCTTGAACAAGCTTGCCAACTAAGGGTAAACAAAGGCAAAGAGATTCATTTTTAGAACTTTGGCAAGGATGTATTTTTTTAAACAAGTGTGCTTTCATATAAGAATTCCGTTTTGGCCTCATTACTATTTAGAAAACAGAATGAAATGTACAATAAGATACAATTAAAGTGTTTTATGATAGCATAACTAATAATAATCCACATTAAACTGAAGTAAACTGAAACCATAAAAACGGACACAAGTTCCATGCCATCCTTTCAGTTAAACTGAAACAAAGAAGAAAAAAATTATCATCTAATTCTGGTTTTGCTCTGACCTCAGATGTAGCATAAAACGTGCCTCAAACTATTCCAAGCAATCACAGTGACACTGACTCCACGAATTACGAGTGTAGTGATGTTCCAGATGTATTTTCTCTGTCACCTTCCAACACATCCTCCAAATTGCAAGCTCTAGAGAGGAAGATGATGGTGAAACAGTTTTCTGGCACCACGTCTCCAGGGGAATACAAGGTTTCCTGCATGCTTAGAGTTTTGTCATGAACTTCCATGACAGGTAGGTTTGTCCCCAGTATCTGTAACCAACATCAAGTGGTATATGTTTCATTTGCTGAAGTTGCTACTATTTCCCTATGAAAAGTTAATGTTATCCCATACCAATATAGAAACAGAAGCCAGTCCTGACAGACACATTCCTGACGTTTTCATCATTATAGAATCAACTTGTGAGCCATCCTGCAGGAAAAGCTGTGCATTCACAGCGAAGTACCACAAACCTTACTTATGGCACCTCAGCAAAACTGGGCATGGGAGAGATGATGGAAAAGAAAGACTACGACTAAGCAAATGTTGTGACTAACCTGTTATAGATGCACACGAGCATCAAGTTAAATAATTGTATAAAAACAGAACTTGCTTGTGCAAACCTCAACTGTCTTTCAAAAAGCCAGCCAGCAAGCAATAGCAATGACAGACTCGAGAACAACAAGTTTAGGCTGTTATTGTTGTAGATAACTGAATTTCTTGGCTGGTACTTAAAAATCCATATGTACATGTAATAATGGAAATATAGATCCTAATTCTGCAAAACACATACATTTATGTCTGCCTGTTCTGACCACATATGCATTCTCCTTAAATTGAATGAAGCTGCTCATGTTGACTACTTCAAACTTGGATGTGCAGGCACTTACAGGACCAAGAATATACAAGGGACAAAAGCGCACACAAGGCATTAAGAAACCTAAGCACCTTCTGCTTTAGCATATTGGCAATTTTTACTTAAGATACATTTTAGCAAATGTCAGAATAAGTGTCCTTCATTTTTATTTCAATTTCCAGTAAGTGCTGAGTTGAAATAACCTATTCAACTTTTGCAGAGAGAAATGGAGATGGTATTCACATTTATTGTGGAACACATCCTGTTATAAGAAGGATGTAATAAATTAACTAATTTTTGTACCTATTGAAACCACGACAAACTGGTGATAAAGTAATGCTGTGCTACATTGCTATCAATCAGCACATTTCTAGGGAGATTCAGAAGGCTAGCTTTTCAACGTTTTAATTTTTTTAAAGTCTCTTTCCCCTACTCTTTCTCTAAGTCCAACTATTTTATTATTTCAGAGAACTTTGACAAAGTGGGAATTAATGCGCTTGCCATATCCAATCAGCAGATAAACATTAGGATCCAGAAAAGTTTTATTTATAAACTGTAGTACTACTCTTTTCAGCTGCAGTCAACCTCTGAATACGATTCAAGGGAGACCTGGAAATAGAAATAACATCAAAGCTGACTTTTGAGCAAAATCAAATGGCTGCAAAGCCAATAATGAGATTTTATATACATAGGCAGTAAACACAGCAATGAATGCTCTGCAGAATGAATTAAGGAAATGCTAACACCTGTATTGCATTTTTATATGTTGGATGGAAAACTAACAACCTAACAGCCAATTGCTGGTATTAGTTCAGGTACTTCCACCTCAGATACTAACTCTCTCAGCAGCCAGCTTTTTGTCTTTTTTAGCCTATAGGTTATAGGGAATAATTCAATGTGATTGGTATCAGTAGTAGCTTTTATACTGGCACAAATAAGAACTATTTGGAAAGAAAGATATTTGAACTATATGATCATCTTTACACTGATGATAAAGGTGATGGTTGGTTACTGTTCGTAATTTATAACCCTTATAGATGTCTTTATCCAAAGTATTAGGAAATTATGCATATTTCAAGATTATTTACCTGAACTACAATGATGAAATATCCATTGAAGACTGTTACTGGTAGGTGATTTGTTATACAGTTATATATCTGAAAGCATTCAATCTGTTAGAAAATAAAAGCAGCAACAAAGTATTCTCTTTTTAATCAAGGATATTATAAGAGACTTCTCCTAAAAAATCATTGATTTTCTTCAGATACAAGTCACAGCTAGGATAAGTATTACTCAGATAAATTAGAAAAAAAAAAAAATGTATATCTTTTCCTTCAAGGTTTTCCACTGTGTACACTTACAGTATTTTGCACATAAATGGTTTCCACTACACCAGCAGTTACCTTCCTGTTGTTGATTTTGGTATTTCAGGCAGATAATCAGAAATCAAGGTTAATGGTTTGGGGGTGGCTTGTTTTTTTGGGGGGGAAGAGGCTTTTTCTCTGTTTTTAAATCCTTTTTTTCCCTGGGTTTATATGGTCTGTTTTACTGCAAGGGTATTGAGAAGGCAGCTCAACCTAAAGAAAAAAAGAAACACGCATACATTTAATTAACTCCGGTGAAATTAGCCAGTATTAGTTGTCAGCTTGACTTTATTATCAAAATTCTTTAATGGACCGAAATAAACTTCATAACACAGTAAGAAGAATAGCACACAGCAAAATATGTAAAATAAAAATTTATAAAATGTATAAAATAAAACATATGTTATTTGCACAATATATTACTGTCCTTCTAAGGAAATCCATCGTAGATTGATGGGGGAGTAGGAAGAAAAAAAAAAAAGAGTAACACTGCTTTTGAAATCAGACTGTTATAACTATTATTAATAATAATGTAATAGTCCATTTTCCATTAAGTTATGAATTAGTATGTTTTATTGGTTTAAAGCTGGTCATTTGATTATGGATATAAAGATAGCCAAAGCAATCCTTTTCTGATATATGAAATACAGTCAAATTGGCTTATATAAAGAAAGAAACTAAAATAAAAGGAATAATATATTTCAGTTAGCATCTTTTCTGAATAATGACTGGAAGATTTGCCATTGAGTATTTTTTAGCTTACTTTCCAATTATAATTGATTCTGAATTTACCTAGAATATTACCGAACACAGATTTAGCACAGGCATTTTTAAAAATCAATTAGCTTGATCACTGGTGCAGTCAAACATCCGGATCACAGCCAGACTTTTAAAGGTAACTCATTGCCTAAGGATTTAGAGAGGTGCCTAGTAGCTTTTTCAAAATTGCATAGTCACTTAACACATTTAATTTAATCCAATGTAAGCATTTCAAGGTGCTTCTGAAAAAAAATACCAGCAAGTGTCTGATCTCACATTTTAGTACCTAAAAACCTTTAATTCTCGTAGTGTGTGATTTTCATTTAAATGGAATATTCTACAACATTTAGTTTACTTTACCATTTCTTCTGCATCCTGAACTTGTTTTCATCCACGATTTTAAGATTAACCTAGCTTTTATGCTATTCTTCATTTTTATTTAGCTTCTGAGTAACAATGGAGATAACTAGTATATGGTGCTACTTTAACTTAAGAATGCATTTTATATATTCCAACCAAAATGTCATTAAATAGTTTTGAGGCTGATAAAATATATATTGAAGAAACTAGAATTATCAAAAGTATTTAGGCTAAAAAAATAGTTTAAACCTATTCTAACATTTAATATTGGAAAAGGAACGTTATTTCTGTATAGCAGAAAGGACATTCAAAGCCACGTACAAAGCTTTCTTGACACTTCAGAACTCATACTTCCACTGTAAAACATCACAGTCCTAACTTTCTGAAGTTACGTTTGATCCACTGATACTGATAACTTTTGACCTTTCCTCTAGGAATATAAAAGATATTTTAGTATTATGTCATATTAAATAAAAGCCTGTATATAAATAACATCCTCTTTCACTATTCCATTGACTTATCACTTTAAGTTGGAATGATTTTAAGGGATTTATTTTTTAAGCAAAAATTATTACAAAACCAAAACCTAAATTCTAACTGATTGTAATTTCACACAATTTTTGTGAAGCAGATTAGATAATCTTAATAAAAAATAATCCTAAAATGCCAATGCAAACTACAGTGAATTTATGAGTCTTTGCAACTAGGTTTAGACATAAGTCTACAAGTTTCATGTCAATACACTTAGCTTTATGATGCTTCAACATGATCAAAATGGATAATAAAGTAATGAATTGACAATTCATGTACAGTTTCCATTAGGAAATCAATAATTCTATGCAAAAAAAAAAAAAAAAAAAAAAGGATATATCTAAGGAATTGAACACCCGCAGGCCATGATGAGGACATAACACAGCTGGGATGATTCCTGAGGAGGGATAAGAAAAAGCTTTGGTAGGCCAATCTTTATAAAGCGTTACCAATTTAGCTTGCTTTCTACTCTTATTGGTGCTTAAGAGGTTAAGGCTATATTTGTGAAAACAGAGAGAGGAGTGGGGAATCATGTTGTCTGCAGCTTCCTAAGTCTTGCTTAAGATCCTTTTCAATTACCATCCATTTCTCCTTTAAAAAGGGACAAAAAAAAAAAATAGAGGAGTGGAAACAGGTCAGGGCAGTCTGTGACAATGACAGTGTGATGGGCTTGGACCTCCTGTGGCGTTTCCATCTGCTATCATTAAGGTGACTATTCAGACATGAAAAAATCCCTCTTGCTGTGCTGACAGGCAGACATCAAGAACTATGACAAGGCATTAAGACAGAAAAGTAGAGACAGAGATGTCATATTCCACAAACAATCCTGCCTCAAACAAGACCTCTAAAATTTTATTGGAATTTAAAATAAAAATCAAAAGGGGCTTTTACCTGGAGGTTATCAAACTTCCCCTTGTGTTAGTTTGACAGCGAAGATATTGCTGACAGTCACAAACACTTAGCTCCTACCTATAGTCTCTACCATAAGAAACAAATTTTTTATTATTTTTTTTTCCTCACTCTTCAATAAAAGTGGAGCTTTAATTTATTTCCCTCTCTCATCAAAAAGCGGAGCAGGAAGACAGAGGCCCAGCGGTTTGAAGCACGTCCAGCGCTGAAGCCTTTGCCGAACCGCGCCGACAGTAACGAAAAGAAAACAAATTAAACCAACAAGGCGAACACGTATGATAAATCGGCTTCACTTACGAAGCGGCGAAGCCCGAACAAAGGGTAATTAAGTTCACACGGGTGGCTAAAAGGGGTGTGAAACGGGCGCGGCGCTCGGCCCGCTGCGAGGCGCCAGGCGAGCTCAGGCCTCTCGCCGGCAGGGGGCGCGGCAGGACCGCGAGCAGGGGCGGCGGGCGCGCGCGGCCGGCTGTCAGCGGCGGCTCGCGGCGCCTGCCGCGCGGCTGCGTTAGCCCCGCGCCCGCGCTGCAGACGCCGCGCTCTCGCCGAGCTCGCTCCGCCCTTAGCAGCGGAGCTCCTCCGCTCCCTGCCCGGCCCTCCGCGGCCGAGAGTTTGACAACACCGCAAGCCTCATTAAACCGCTCCCAGCCGCGCCCCTTAACCTGCCCTACGCGAGCAGCCTCGATGCGGGCTCCTGCGAGCCCCAGGCCCGGCCCGCGGCACCGCTCCTCTCAGGAGCCGACCCATAACGTCATTGCGAAGGGTATTTCCTCTACAGACGTCACCCTGCCAACAGTGGCATCCACCTCCCCACCACACAGCCCTCATACGCGATTTGCCATTTCATCACTCTGTAAAGATGATTCCGAGTCTTAAGTCCTCTTCCTTTTGCCACTCTTCTGACTAAAAAGCAATTTCTCTGCAAATACCACTAACTCTTGAAGCATAATTACATCTATTTTGGGTTTCTTCAGTCACAGTTTTGGTGCAAGCTCTCCTCTCCCCTTCTGCTCTGCGCACTCTCATATCTGTTCCCAAACCTTTGCATCTTCACAACTGTTTTTTTTTAGCCATGTGATGAATCAGGCTAGAAAATTGATCCTTTGGGTTTGGTTTTTTTTTTCCTTAAAATAAGAGAGAACAGGGCAGTAATATGTGGATGAAGTGCTGAGGCCAGAGACTACTTAAACAGATCTGTCACTGGAAGAAACATATGTATGTAATCATGCCCATCTTACCTACTCACACTCCATCTCACCACTTCATTAAATTGCCTCCTAATCGCACCTAGCAGAGGCACATTAGGCACAAACGCTAAGGAAGGCAAGGAGAGTTAGGTAAAACAATAGATAAAACTGATATATTACTTATATTAAAGTTCTCATTTGAGCTCATGTATGGGGGGGGTATATACACACATATATATATGCTTCCATATTTTTAAATAATCCAGCTACATGGTGGTGGGAAGCTAAATACTGTAAATGAATGCTACACACCAAACAAAGTTTTCCAGACTGTTATACCAATTGCCTTGGTATTGATATCTATGAATTAATGAATATTAATCAGTTCAAATCAATCTTTGAAGTATTTAACAATTACTCATGAAAAGATAAATATCTAATAGTTGAAGTTACATTTGTTGTTCACTTAATCTTACATGCTTGTTCAACAGTCTGTCGCAATATGAAAAAATGCATTATTTGAAATCTGAGTTTCTCTATAATGTTTCTAAGTTTAGTTGAATCACTAATTTACATATCAGATATATATAGGAGACGATAAAGTAAAAAAAACTAGGATAGTGCCTTTTCCTCCATCCATTTACAGAAGGAATGAGGCATGACAATTTAAATTTCTGTAAGCACTACACCTATTTCAGCCACCAGTTTAAGAGGAGTTCTTGCTTCATTTAGAAGAAATGATATTCTAAAAGTTAAACCATCTAGTCTAAGCTAAGCTAGTTGTTTAGGACTTTTCTATAATCTATAGGATGAGACAGGCACCTACCTGAGGCAATTCACACTAGTTCTAGGATTAAACAGGACATTTTGCATCATTATCTGTCTCTCTCCATTGAGAACAAACAGCCTAGACAACTAGCTTATATTAGTTATTTCATTGCTGTTAACAGAGACTAAAACCCAGCCAGCCATCACTCTCTTAAATAAGGAGGATTGTAGCAAGAATTTCAGTGCAAAAATGTAATTTCAATCAAAAATATTAATTACATTTTGATTATAATGAAAACATTGGAATAATGAAATATCACATTAAATAGAGAGACCACAGTCATAGTTGCCAATGTATCTTATTATCAAATAATGAGGAGGTTTTGCCTTTGAATTACCCGTGCAAGACACATCTGTGCCTCATCCTTCTTCATCTTTCCACCAGTTGAGTTTATCTGACACCATTTAAGTTCCCCCTTCACAAAACTCACAATAGGCTCTAATGCATCCTGTATTCATTTTGACATGGAGCTAGCCATCACTACAGATGTCTCAGCAATAAACTATTTAAGAGAAGGGAAAGGCACAAAAATACCCCTTCTCATGTCAAGATTTTGACATGATTAATTCTTAGAGATGCAAAGCTAAGGGGAAAAAGTAGTTTTAATTTGGATTTAAATGAAGTCAGGAAACAAGCAGGAGAGAAATCCAGGCAATATCTATAGGTATACCCTGCACTAAACAACAAAACAATCCATCTGTATAAGAAAGACCTACCATAAGAGCTAGACTTCTTCCATGCTCTTAATCAACATGATTTCAATTAGAAATCCTTTCACTAACATTTGAAATGTGAAACATCTCCAATAGGGGCCAGAGGCCCAAAGACTGGGACCATGAAAATCCTGAACATATTTAAGCAGTAACAGATACAGAGGTCTTAACAAACCTCTCTGAAATTTTGGAAGGGTTGAGTGTGAGGACACTGAAGCTGTATCAGCCAGCACTTATGGGCAGAGGTCTGCAACCCTTACACACCTTGACTGACCTGGGAATGAAACCATGTTCCTTTAACTCTGGCAGGTATCTTACCAAGATTGTTACTGAGATATGAGCTGAAGAGGACTGGAATGCCAAGCGGGTCACTTAAACCTCCAGAGATTATCCAATTCATTACTGCATTCCTGAACAAGGTGACTGAAAAGAGGTGAAGAGGAAGGAGAAATGAAATATTTCCCCATAATACATATGAGAGGAGAAATAACTCCCCAATGGGAGGAGGTATAGGATTGCCAAATGTCTCCTTGCCTCCCTGCTAGACAAAGCTAATTTTTTCCACTATGAATGTAGGATTGAAGATGCTAAGCATTAAATGTTAAAAAAAGGAAGACAAGTTCATGCAAACAGTGAGGGGAAATCAAGGGTATGTCAATAAAAGCAAATATACCAGCAAGGAAATTTACAGGGAAAGATAGAGCATGTTACATACAGAATAGTAAAGAAGCTGACATGAACTTCAAGAAACCGTCGAGAAAAGATCAAAGTGTAAATAAGATCATAGGGGTCCTTTTTTATTTTTACAACTTGATTTATGTGCCTTTTATGTGTGGAGGAAATAAATAAATAATCTTTCGTTTGAACTTTAATCAACTCACAGATTCCAGGAACAAAAGGGCTTATAGGTAGCAATCCCTGTTGTTTCAACAAGAGAAACAAGGGGTTCCATCCCCAGAGACCCCTACAGTAAAATGTGGGATCATTCATCTACAAATAATGTGGATTTCATTGACACTGAGTGGTGCATTGACTCCCTATATAAAGGAATGTTTAATCTAGCAGACAAAAGTAGAACAAATGAGGCATAATTTGAAAAACAAGCAGCATGTATTTGTCTTTTTTTAAAGAAGTACATAGTAATATGATGGATTCTTTAATACACAAAAGCTGTAAAGTGACTGGTATCTTTCCAAGGGAAGGATTGTACATCAAGTAGACATCGAGACTTATCTAGAGATCACTGGGCAAAATTCTGAGCACAGTCAACTTTCTTTGTTTTCTGGTCACTGAATTGAGCATCTGAGAATGACTAACAGTATCTTAAGCATCTAAATGTGTTCATAAGAAAGTTATCTTTATTCATAAACATACCTTAAAAATATCACATCATAGGCACACTGTGTAGAGCTAGTCACGTACTCTATCCAAAAAGATAGAATAATTGAAGATTCAATACTCTAAGCTATTTGTCGCTCCCCTTCAACTGAGATATGATAATCATTTGAGAGCTCTTAGTGGGTTTCTGTTCACTGTGGAACAGGTTTGTCTAAGTGTGCAGACCTTAACATCATTGTCCCCAGACCTAACAACCCCAGCTGCGGTTGGTAATCAATAGTGGCAACAATCTAGCACATAATATGTGTCATGCAGCATGACTTTGAGCAGATCTACTTAAAAACAAGCCTGACACTAATGGCTTGCAAGAATAGACTTCCACCGATTCCAGCACTGATAAGGTAAAATTGATATTAACAGTGGCAAAGTTTAAGAATTTTTCTAGTGAAAGTCTTATTAAAACACCATAGGGGAAACTGTGCAGCAAAATGAAGAACAGCGACAGAAACTGAACAATGGTGAAACACTGACGGAAAAGAAATTACTTTGGATTAGACAAGCTGAATTTACGACAGATATGCACTTTCACAGAATAATCCCTTGAAGCAATTCTTGGATTAGACTACTGACAAATAAAAAGGCATCATTTGTGGATGGAATTATTTCACCGCAGACAGGTTCTTCTTACGTCAATTTTGGAAAAAATGAGAGCACTAGTTGAGAAGCTCTCAACGGGTAGTCTTAATAATTTAGAGAAATAAAATTAAACTACAGAAGTGACATAAAAGAAGAACCTTTGTTTAATAAAACAATTATGGAAATACTAATTGACTATTCTACAAAAACACTGTATTAATCTATCCCTGGATCTCTACTGGGTAGAAGTGTTCTGCCATAAACAAATGGACAAGCAGAATGAAACAAAATGCCCCATTGGGGAAGGCACAAAGAGTACAAGACATCACAAGCAAATACTGTCTTTCAAAAGTAGCAGCTACCTGTTCTTTCTGATGTTACTGCATTATTTGTTGAATTCAGTAAGAAGCTGCTTTCAAATATCTTAAAGTATGTATTCATAAAAATAAATTTGGGACAAAGTTTTGTGGTTTGCAAGACATTATCATCACTGAAAAAACTCTCTTAGAAAGAAAAGATAAATTTGTCACTAGCTTAAAGAGATTTGTCAATAAAGAACTCCAGGAATGGAGCCAGCTTCTACCAGCTGCTTTCAAAGCAGATGAATTTTCAACGTATAACAAGAATGATCACTAGCTAGCTTTTATGGGTGATGGTGTTTCAGTGATGCCAGAGCAATTTGATTCAAATTTTAATTCTTTAATGGATCCGTTAAATTATTTTTTCAGCAGTCATACTTGAGCATAGATCAGGTTGGTAGTAGATTCTACCAGGCCTCCCTGGAGCCGGACTCTTTTCCTGATATAACAATGAACGCTTCTTAATCAAAGACACCTACTTTCAGAATATATGGAAATTTACACAGAAACTGCAGTCTGATCAACTTTGTGACTGTATTGACCATGAATCTGTGGTTCAAAGACCTCTCTGCACGAGAGCTGAGTTACAGAATACGGAGTACTACCAGAACTACCCTATAAGTTAATGTTCCCATCAAATTGGAAGGAAGTGTTATAGTTATCACAAAAGAATAAATCATTTGTCATTTTTGTAAAAGCAGTCACCAGAAGAGGCACAAAAGAAAATGTAATCATTTTTGAAACTAAACTTGTTAATCTGGATACAAAATTCAAATTAATTAACAAAGTGATATTATATGACCATCTGGTTAGACAAGGAATAGAGTAAAGAGATTTTGTACATGTTGTTTTCACCAAAAATATGCTGGCCATGTAAGGAATGAGCTAAGACAACATGGCAGGAGATAAACCAGCTGGTCTCTCACTCAGTTACACTGATAGAAGCTAAGCCCGTTATGTTCATTAACTACTTACGAAGTAGAAACACCAGTGTAAGCTTGTACCAGGGCTTGAGTTCTATGGTCACTTGTCCTCCGAGAATTCTTCCTGCACATCAGTGTCATGACTGTATCTCAGATGCCTGAGCACAGCGAGTCACGCATCTCTACCAGCAAGTGTCCAATGGCACGAGGAACATTGCTACCACTCTGATGTAGGTAAGGCCCCACATATTGATCCCCTGTGGCAATCTTAGTGGTCATCAATAAAAGGTGCATGGACATTGGCTTTTCTGAAGATGAGCAGGCTCTATTGATATTGCCCTCAAGTACTACTACTATGCCTTGAGATGCCATGGTATACTGGAACAAAGGATCTTGAACAGCAGGAAGTTCATGCCAGCTGCCAAACCTGAAGACAGTGGGTAATGCTACTGGACATCACACAAGGCCCACACTAGTTCCTTCCAGCACCACTAAAGTTCTGCTGAGTCTCACAGTAGGTGTCACACCAAGAGGGATTGAGCAGTACCCTTTTCCTGTATTACAGCCGAAACAACTTTTCACCCAGGTGCAGAGAAACAGAGAGAGATCTAACTCAAAAGGTGGAAGGAATGAAAGAAAGATGAACCTGTGGTTTACTGCCCTTGGCATAACAAATACAAAGATCAGTTCTTAAAAACTAGATGCAGAAGACTTTTGGAGAACTTGAAGCAAACCACTTGAGTTAAACCTGACTATGTCATTGCTACAATGATCCACATGCAGAGACCTCTATAACCTCTCATTTAAGTTAATAAGCTGATTCCTTTAAGAAAGGGGAAACAAATATTTGTTCATTCCCACTGATTTAGTTTTCCTTTCTACATCTCTATTTTCCTTTCATATTACAGCATCTGGGAAGAACAAACATCAGATAAAAGTGAATCTCTACTGCTAGACAGATTTAATCTATTCAGAAAAGATTTAGACTATTTTCTATATTTTTTAATGACCACATGGTACAAGAACAACAAAAATCCAGATAATTTGAGTGTCCTTTTTGATTCAGAAGAAAATTTAAATACTTAATGCAGTCTTTAAAGCATCCCTAATTCAGAGCATAACTATGTGTTTAATCCCATTCTTACAGAGCAAATTAGCTTAAGGTAGAACTTGTTTAAGGGCCAGATTGGGATAGTTCTCTGAAGAAGGTCTGTGTATAAATCACAACTAGTTAGAGGTCAAAGTCTTAGAATTCATGTTTAGGTATTTTTTTAAAGAAATATTAACTTCTATCAGCTCAAGTATACCAGTTCCCCTAGCTGTTATGAACCTATACAGAAGCTGTCATCTATGGATCTTTATTCAGCTCTCAGTGCTGCAAGCACACTGAAGTTACCTAGAACTGCTGCAAGAGAAAGTTTCCATACTTGATGTAATACAACTCAAAACAGACACACAGATCATTCATAAACTTTAGAGATAAAATTATCTCTAAAGAATAAAGTGAAAATTCAAGCCTGAAGAGTAGTTTACAAACTTCCAACATATTTAAGAACTAGAAAGTATGAAAATGGGATGCAGAGAATGTCTTGTTTGTTGTTTTAAATAAGTACATACCACACACAAATATATATATACACACACATTTTTGTGTGCATACCTGTGTTTGATCTAAGTAATAAAAAATAAATTAGAAAAACAACTCTGCTTTTAACTGAGAGTCTAGATTCTTTCAGCTGTATGCTCCAAGTCAAACTTTTCACCTGTAATCTATGAGGAGAATCAGGCCATTGGTGAGAAACACTAATCAAAATGTACAGTCAATGAAATAATGCCACCTTTTGATGAAAAGTGGCAGATAACCAGTGCAAAGCTTGCTACACAAACAGCTGAGAAATTTTGGTACTATACTATCAGGTGACACCTGGGTGTTTGGAATTCACCCAAACCAGCAGAATACACTGAAATGAGTGATTTTTAGTATTTCTGTATGTATGCAGCTATAACTGTCCTTTAATGTCACACAAAAGAAAATACTTTGTATGCAAATCAGAGCTAGACAACCTTAGTCTACAAACCAGGATCTATATTCCCTGTAGACATGACATAATGTCTTGGCATTCCACAGAAGTAAGCACTTGCACTTAAGAATAATCTAACCTGTGAGTGCAAGCACAGAAGGATTAAAGCAGATTGTGCTGCACAGCACTTATGACAAGAATGCATTGTGTGTTGTACTCTTCGTTCATCTCAGTCTTTTTTTTTAAGCCACAGAATATGCTTCTTTACCTACAGTATGGTTTGGTCATATATGATTTAATTAAGAGTCAGTCTGCACATACACAATGCTTGATTCAATGACAATTTAAGATGGACAGCCAGATGTGTCAGCATTGTGGAAGTGCTTAGACAAGCATTTAATGGACAGGAGGGAATGCACAATGAATCAAATTTTTTACCTTGCATCTATTTTGCAATGTAATAAGAAGTAGCCATGAACCAGAGAACAATGAAATAAAAAGCAACCAGAAATCAGAGGTCAAAATTGCACCAAAACCAAGAAATAAGCATCTCACTTTGCAACTCAGCTCTATGTGCAACCACATTTCCTCACCCACCTCCTTTTTTTTTTTTAATTAAACAGCTGACCCTGTGAGCTGTTAACCACACAAATAATCCTTATATGGACTTGTAAGGAAGTGATCTTCATTTTTATGGAGGCAGGGAAAAAAATTCTCATCAGAAAAAAGTGTTAAAAAATACATGTTAAGACCGATTATTGCAACACACAAGTCTGTTAGAAGACATTTTTATAACTGGAATATATTTGAAGTACAGTTTTGATTGAACATGAGCATATATATGATGTTTCACACAAAAGCTATTCAAGCCCTACTACTGCTCATACTAAAGTTAATAGCAGAGTTCTATTGTGAGCTATAAATTAGCAAGTGTAGTGCTGGTATTTGTGTGGAATATATTTGATTCAATCTGGGCTTCTTATGCATAACATGAAAATATATTTCAGCATATTACAATGTATCCATCATAAGTACCTCAAGAGAGTACAACCTTAAAATAAAAATCAGAAAAGTTGCTTGAAATGATCAATAAGAAAAACCCACCATCAAGTCTTCTGAAGATTAAAATGGTTCACAGAAACAAAGAAGAGTGAAGAAAAGGTTTCTGTCTGCTGAAGTTACCTGTTGACAGTTACTCTCCTTTTGCAGTTTTGAGATTAAAACTACACAAGTACTTGACAAATACAAAGTACTTTTGACATAAAGTGTTAAAATTTTAATAAGGATGTTCACTCCACACCCAGTCCAGGTGTAACACAGAAGCACACTAAAGACAGCAGTTGTCCCAGACTTTAAAAAGAACTGAAGGGTTTTTTTTTAAAAAAGTAACTTATACAAAATGGCAATTATCTTTGTGATAGATACCCAAGATTCCAATACGTGCTAACAAGCAAGTATTGCTCTTAATGTAATAAAAATAAAATTTTTCAGTTAATTATTGATGTACTTCAAGTTAGAAAAAACATTTCTGTAACTCTCAAAATCATATAACTTATTAGACAAGAAAAATACCTAGGTAGTGCTAAAAATGTTTTCTTTCAGATATTTAGGAACAACATCAAAGCTTGAGAAAGCAAAAAACCTGACATGACTGACAATTAAGGACTGAAAACATACACCTGTGGTATATGATAATATGCCTGCCTACAAGACATGTGGAACAGAGTTCCACCACACAAGGAGGTGGAACAGGCTTACTTTCACTAGCCATACTATGACTTACCTAAAAAACTATACTGCTTTAAGCAAATGGAATACCCAAAATATCTAAAGCTGCCTCAAAAGTTCCAGAATTTCCAATAGCAGCATAAAAAAACAACAAAACACAAGCTCAGACTTTTCATTTAGTTTCCAGCAGCACCTAGTGCCCCGCCTACAATAAGCATTCAGACGTACTGCAGTTCCTGAGGCAACAGGTGCCCTGATTCTCGCCTGGTTAAATCACAAGACATTGGGAACAGCTGCAGAAATCAATCAATCTGCATAGCATAAACCTGAATGATGCAAGGTCAAAACTTATTTTCTTACTGATCAATTCAGGAAAACATAAAAGTTAACTACATATGTGTATATTGACAGGCACGAATTTTAGCTTCAGCCAGTAGTTTGTTCTTAATGTCTCTGAAGAAAAATGTGATTATGGATTGGGTTTAGTTGCAACAAATATCCAAATAGGAAAGTATAGGTCTAATTCCCAATCTGTACTGCTATGTAGGTACCATGTTCAATCACTTCACAAGCACACGGAGAACTAAAGCAAACTAAATATTTTTAACTTGCAACACCTGCAAGCTCTAGTCCTCAAAGCTAATTGTTCCCAGGCTAGTCCTGGCAGACACCATCACAGATTTCTTTATTCTCACTTAAAAGTTTCTTACATCCAGAATACAGAAAAAAAAAAAAAAAACCAACCCAACTGTGATTGATTTTAATTCCGAGGAACACCTCACATTATATTTCACTTGGATAGGGCACCATAGTCAGAAATAAAGAGGTTCTCTTCACTTTCCAAATGTTCAATGTTAAACATCAGTCTTTGTAATGTCTCCCCACTGATGTACAACTGAGCTACACGTACTTTCTAGAGACTTTGCCAGAAACAGCTGTTAAATGACACCAGCACAATTTGACCTGCATAAAACTTCTTGTTTTTCTCTCTGGCAAAAAAATGAAAAATATGAAGTTTTTTTCCAAAGCAAAGTCTGAAATTACCACAGTTTATAATATAGCAAAATGCCATAACATCAAGAGGAAAAATTTTAGTTTTAGAACTGGGCTTTCTTGGAAAATGTCAGTCATATGGCAAGTTGACTTCTTGAGTGATAACAATGAATTCTATAGGTGTCCCGAAGATGTGTAACAGACCCACAGTACTCAGTACAACAGCTTGCTATAGGAAACAATGAATATAGGAAACTTGGATATGCATCCACTTCCTTTCTGTGAAAGAGTGAAGAAAGAGAAAGAAGACATCAGCTATGCTGTCAATGTAAGAGAATTCAAGAAACAAGATTTAGAGTTATCATTATAGCAATGAAACTGCTAAAACAAGTAAGGACAGACTAAGCTGAAAAAAGTTAAGAGAGCAAGTTCCAAACATGCTTCTAAGCTGTTCATAAAGTTGACCCAAACCCAGCAAAGTCAGCTAAGTACTCCTCTTCATTTGAGCTTGTTAGACTCTATAACAGGTGCCTAACACTCTTTCAGGCAGCGTAAAGCAAACATTTCTGTGTAAAAATCATCGTGAATTATTTTAGTTCTCACATGGCTATCCAGTAGGTCAAAGTGGATATCCGTATCCACATCTAAAGTGGAAATGCTACTGATCAGAATTCCTTGGAATATTTGCCTGTTAAAGTAAGGCTGAGTATAGCTTACAACAGGTTCATATCTTAAAGTGTATTTTCCCAGATGTATTAATATCCTTTCTCATGAATACTATAGATCTTCAGGCAATTCTGTTAAGGTTTTTAATGTTCCAAGAAAATCTGCTAGAAAGTGCTATTTAATTTCACAGAATTTAACTTTCAGTAAAGGAGTTTAGGTGCATATACATCATGCTCACTGACTTTCAAAACTAATTAGTGAAATGAATTCACAATTTCTACTTATTTTAACAACTTTAAGTTAAACACTATTACAAACCAGCTTGAAGCCTCTCCCTCAAATGGTAAGAAACATGCTCTATTCAACAAATGCATTAATACATTTCAGAATTCATAGAGGTATATATGATGATACCAAGCAGAAGCCAATTTTTTTTTAATCAAGATATTAGACAATTAAAAAAATATTGAAACATACCCTGCTTCAGCTACAGATCCTGCAATGCACTTCTGTTTGTAGAAAGCTCTCTTATATATATTTTTATATATATATATATATATACACATACACAAAAGACACTGCTGTTCCTGCTTAGCCTCTAACAGTGGAGCAAGTTTAGAGAGATGACCTCTATAGCTTTGGCAGCTGCTGGTAATTCATCAATCAGCTTCCTCACCTGAACGGGTAAATTACAACAGGCACTAGAAAGAGCTGATGTGGATGTCACACCTATGCGAATTTTCCTTACAAACCTACAGAAAATATGGGGGGTTTTACTGTTCCAAGTTGGACAGGACATATAACACATATGTGTTAATTTCTACATATCAACCTATTTCTAATACAGATGTACAGGTATATTTTTATGCCTCTGAAGAAAAAGAGGCATAACCAAATGCAGAACCACATACAAGAGTGGCAAATGCAAGGAATAAACAGTTTTCCTCCCCCTTTGTTTTGCATTTTGTAGACAACCACATAAATCACCAGTAATTATACACTTATAATGACCTTTAATAACTGGAAAAAAACATTATTTCCATAATTGGTAATTTACAAACTCACAAACAAATTTACAAAGGGCATATATTAAAATAAAACAGGACCATGTAATTCTTTAACTCCCAAAGAAGTTATATGTATAAACTATACATGTTTCTTTGAATACATTTAGCACATGTTCTTCCAGCTTTCATGAAAATATTTCCAATATGTTTACACATCTTTCATACCATATTTTCATTACACCAGATATATTTTTTTAATGAATTTGGGAAGGACAAGAGAGTGTCTCAAATCAAGGAAGTACAGAGGAAGTCTAAATAAAGTAAAACTCATCCCAGCCACGCATTCAAAAATCAAGATTATCCTCAAATGTCCTTTGAAAAAAATAGATAGCCTTTCCAGTGGTGAAATGTTTATATTCAACAGACACAGTAACAATCTAGTTACAGTTTAGAATTTACATTCATGGAGGTGTTAAAAATAGCTGATCATGTAAAATATGTAATCAAGAGCATCCTAATGTTAAATTTTGTAAATCATCAAGAAATCCTAATGAAATTAGCCTTCAGAAAGGGCTAACGTCAGCAGAATGCTCAAAAGAGGGATACTTCCAAAATGCCAGACCAAATTCTCTCAACCTTTTTGGTTTCAGAAATTTCAGGTTTCAGAATTGCAAAGTCTCACCAGTCATACACCAGTTGTATAATTTAAACACAGGACTACAATTATGGAGTTATTTTTCAGTATGGACACATAAAACTTCATATCTTACTTGAAAATGTAAGCTTTACATGTACAAACAAATAAAATACCGTGACCATAGGATGTTTGAGCTGATGCCTCCAGCTGTCTCCATTTGTGTTCCAAACTTCATTTTTCACATGTAATTGTGCATCTAACTTAAAGAAAATTAGATTACATATACCATTAGTTTTAATAGCTTAGAAGAAATAACTGGGATTGATTGTGCATGGCAATTAAAGAGTTATAGCTTTGTATTGCATGGGCAATCACATGATTTTCTATTTTACTGCAGAGTATGTATGCACATACAGAAAACCATATTCACACTATCAAGGCAGCCATGAAGTCTTGAATTGTATGAGATTTTCCAGTTTTATTTATTCTGCCTTCTGTTTGAAGGACATTGTAACATATATTGAAGGGAAAAGGTTTCCCAAGAGCTCGAACACAGATTCTTCTTCTTTATTACTAGATTATTATATCTCTTGTTTTATTCCTTTATTGATAAAAGACATCAATTATGAAAACATAAGACCTACAGATTCCTGCATATTAAAAAATAATATGAACATTGCCACGTACTGCTCAATCTAGTCCAGTCCAGCTGAGTCTCTGACACTGACCCTTCCTACAGAAAGAGACACAAAACATCCTTTACAGAAGTATTGACCCTACTAAGTTAATGACTTACTGCACATTTTTATCGCGTACTGTGCAAACTTAGATTTTCTGAAGTAGTACAACAATTATCTGTTTATTTTTGCTTATTTGCAAGCAACAAAGTTACAGGACTCAATGATATCTTGCAAAAGTGAGTTCTGGAATTTCATTAAGTACTTCAAAGAAAAAAATGTAATGAGCCTTATTTTTGTTGAATCTCATCTGGTATATCTATTTTATGCAAGTTATAATTTACTGGGGTTTTTAGTATGTTCAGTTTTAGTCTCATCCTAGTTGAGCCATAGTCTTCATTTGTACTTTAAATAAAATATTTGTGCTCTTTTTGAAGACAAATCTTTAAGCCATTTGTACTTTTACTGCAGCTTTCTTTCCTATTCCTGTGAAAAAAAATAATTTGAAATTTCGGATGGTGGCACTTATATAAGAACATTACGATATTTTGCTATAATTTTCTTTCCTAATTTTATACAGTGTCAGAGTTGATTTCCTTTCATTACGATCAGTTAACCCAGCCTATAGGGCTTCCTAGATGATTTTACTGAGCAGTAACAGTCAATTTTTGAATTAGCAATTCTTAAATTGTATAAATAATGCCAATGATTCTTTCCAATGTGTATCACATCTGCTATTAATGCATTTAATCTGTTAGCATAATTCCCACTCCCTTAGCTTTCTTAGGTTTCTCTGAACTTGTATGACTGGTGTCCAGCCTTAATCACACTTAAAAATTCTGTATCACTTGTGCACTTTTCTACTTCAGGATATATTGTATCATTTTTTGCAAATATAAACAAAGCATAAAGACATAGCAATACATTTTTAGCATTACAAAAAGTGAGCAGTGGTGTACTTTAGAGATTCATACTTGCAAGTATTTGCACTCTCTCATGCACACATGCAAACATACATAAGTAAAAAGATGCCAAAAGTAATGCAGAGCTTTAGGGTATAATGTTAACCTTTTGCCATCTTAAAAGCATCTATTATTATTTCAGGCCCAGTTCTCTGTTTCTCAACTATGTTTTCTGCAGAAAACACAGCAGAAAATATATTTAGGTATGAGAGTGGTTTCATTACTCTGCATAGCTGGATATAGAACTTGAAAATACAGCAGTGGAAACTTCAATAATATTGTTTGTTTTTCCTCTGGCAAAGATATTTGTGAAAATAATGTAAATATTACTGATGGTGATGTCTGGCAGAGCACTTTGTAACATCCACTTTTATGTACAAGTTTAATATAACTTTTCAAATTAATAGTCTGAAGGTTCTGAAGGATTATTTCAACTTCAATGTAAGATTTTCCTAAGAGAATATTTTAAGGTCTAGACCTCTATTATTATCAAAAAAATAAACATCTAAAGTTTTTTCTTGGAATATTTTTATAATTTTTCTTCAGTTAAACATATCCACTACAGTAGCAGGAAAATTTTGCTCAAGTTCCTTTTTAGTGTTTTTGTTCCTTAGGTAGCAGGTCATTCCATAAGGTAACCCTACAAGTGACTCAAGTGAGATATATTAAAATCTAGTAATACAATACCCCTGAACTATTTTACATAATAAGATTTTTTTCCAACTCCCAGATGTTGCTAAAAGACAGAAAAAAAGACCTGTAAAATTCTTCATCATGAATCTTTTTTTCTGCAAATCCCTTTTTCCCCCCCTTTCAAAAGCAATTCTGAATAGAGGTAAAAGAAGACAAAACTTGACCTTTTGTGATCCCAGCATTAATAGGTCTGTTCATAATTCAATCTGTGTGTGTGTAGAAGCATCCATGTGGAAACATGCAGGCCTGAGAGACATAAAGCCTTTCCCTTTAAACATTATCTGACCCTATGAGTCTTATTCACAAAAGAAGGCTTACGTACGCATAAGTTGAAAAAAAATGCATGCTTTCATTGTGCTACAGAGAGCCTACACATTTTACTCCTCATTCTCCAGGAAAACTCATCATGGAAATGACACTTGTACAGGAGCTGGGTGAGGGAATGGTAAATGAACACAACGTAGCAAAAAAAAAAAAAAGCACACGCAAAGAATAAGCTACTTTTCTCATTAAAAATATAGGAGGGTGATCTCCTCGGCTGGCATATACCAGGGTAATGATACTGATGTGAGAGAAGTTGAGGTCCCCTCTATATTGCCGCCTTGCAAAATTCTACCTTATCAGAGAAGCATGTTTTTCTTGCTATACTAAAACTACATTCTTCTTCCCTAATCCCCCAAGGTGAGGGATGACTGTGTCATTTCTACCTGGACTGGTAAATATTTATAATACAATGATTATAATATCTTAGAGTCTAATGAACTGCTTATGATTATACAGTACATAGGCTTCAAGGCAACTCTGAAAGGTACTTTACAAGTTAAAGTCTCCCGGTGCTACTGCAAATTCTCAGGAAAAAAGAGTATCAATTATTTTTATTCTGTCTATATATAAAGTCCCCCTATTATCAGTGTCTCTTCATGCCTCTTCTGTTTAGTTTGGCACTGTAAAGTCAGCTGTCAGTTTAAATGCTGTATTACTCAGAGTCTACTCACGTTATCAGAGAGTGCTCTAAGCCACTTTGCACTGAACCTGTCAATTGAAATGTGAACAAGGGGCACAAGATACACAATTGTAAGAACAGCAATAAGACTTCACATTTAGTGAAACAAATCCTCAGCTGGTATAGATCAGCCAAGCTTCAACAACTTCAGTATTGATTTATACTAGGATCTGAGCTCAGCATCTGTAATTATTTTCGAAACCAAGCAAAACAAATGGCATCAGGGATCACGAGGAAGGCTTTCCTTAATAAGTCATGAGTGAAGTAATTCTGCAAAGTGATGACTTCCACATCAAAGTTTCCAGCATTTTCACTCCCAATAGAGAGGAAATACTGCTCAGATTTTGAAAATCACATTCTGTACCTATGTGCATCTTCATACGTCCAAATGCTTTCCAGATATGGCTTTGACAGCACTCATCTTCTAGACTCTCAGAGCAGGACTGTTAAGGAAGGAAAGAAATGGAAATTTCATGGACCTTTATTACTTTAATTGTAAAACAGAAACAAGACTATTCAATAGGTAATCAGAAAAGAGAAAAAAGCACCTGAGAGTAAGGCTGTGATGGTGCTACAACTAGTGATTTACTATGGGTGCAGATGTTCAGATTCAGCACCTTTTAAATAATATGAAAAATACCGCCCACCCCAGTGATGCCAATCATGTTAAACAATTGGTCATTTTTTGCTACCTTGAATGTCTAATTAAGTTGTTAGTGAATAAAAATCTAATATTTGATTGACTAACTATATCTAAATTTCATTATTTTGCATAATGCAGTTGAAAGTCAATATGCCCATTAATATGATACCCCTTTTATTTGAAATACACTTATAAGAAAGTGTTCAGTTAGACGAATTACAAAAATAAGGAATATTTAAAGCTAAAGTTGGATCATTTAACATGGAAGTATTGTTGAATCAGTATTCATGCAAATATCAAGTGATAATAAAATTAATATCAACATCAAAGGATATACGAAATATTGACAACCAATTGAGTTATTCAAAAGACAAAACAAATAGGCCTGCATCCTCTGAGCAGTGGATGTTATAATTCCATCGAAGAGGACCAGGGAGCTGTGACTACATTCCACCCAGCAACCACTTTGCATGCTTTGCCACTTGGAGTAGCTTCTTAATTCCTCCAAATTGCTTCATCGTTGGTCATAGGTTAAAGCTTCTCACAGGCGCAGTGGTGAGTTCTGCCAGTCAAATTCAGACTCATTCAAACAGAAGTGTGACCTTTCCTGTACTAGGTGCTTGGGTGGTGCTGTACCTGGCACCACTTCCATGCTTTTCAGTGTACCAGGATAGTTAAAACACCCTGCTGAAGATTAGTGAAAAACCTGAACAGCTATTGCATAAAAATTAAAATAGGTCAAGTGGATTTGTATATGCAGGGTATTAATTTTCAAGCTCTAAACAGAAATTTCAGTGTCTGAATAAGATGTACTGGATGTTAAACATCTAGAACCAAAAAAATGTTAAAAATTTTGCCCACTTAATACATATTTCTCTCTCTACATAAATTTTATTGTTCCTTTTTACTTGCATGGCCTTCTAAACATTTCAAGGATGGTTCTGGGCAGTATTTTTGTTATGGTAATAATAAAATAGTGTTTGTTTTCTATCTCCATATTTCTGGTAATAAATGATGGGTCATTAAAAGATTTTTATTTGGCACGTGCCTTTCAGCAGGCAGAAATAAAATTACCAAGCACATGGAACGGGAAATACTATTCATCCAACCTCAGGCAGACAGTTTAGGATTTCTGCCAAAGTAAGGGGCTCAAGATTGAGGTCTACATGTACACGTTGTTTAGTGAGTCTGGTTTATTTAAGAAAAATGTGAGTTGTTAGAAATTAGTAGATAAGAAGGAAAAGTAATGTTACTGAAAACAAGTTCATGTCAAACACAAGTTATTGGTAGGAAAATTAAATATCATTTATATAATTCTAAAAAGACTTTAATTATTCTAATAAATGAAACATTAAGATGTATTTACTGGTGGCATTGCAATAAGACGAATGTATTAACATTATTGTATCTGAAGGAATAAGGGGTTTTTGCCATCCAGAAACCTACATAGAAATCATTCTTTACTTTTACCTGCCATCAATTTTGTATTAATATTTTGTTTATAGAATACACTGTCAACTTCACAGCATGAGCTATTGTAAGAAAAATGCTTGATTTAATAGTTTTTCATTCTAATATTTCCTGCATAATCTTATGATTAGCTTACTTAATCTTCACGTTGTAAACTACACTTTTTCCCTAAAAGAACAGAACAGAGTTAAACATTTTTCTTTAGAGCAGCAATACAGTTCTAAGAAAAGCAAAGGAGTTACTTAAAGTCGTAACTGAACACTAAACATTTTGCTAGGGTGAAAAATCTTTTTTAAATATTGTTTTACTAGCCAAAGGAATCACATATTAAAAATGTAGGGAACAAAATTTGAAGAAAACATTCCTAGTTTCTTTAGAAATTTCCAGAATTGACAAAAAGTATGACATATACCAAAACTTCTATTGAGTATATGAGATCAATTTTTCATACTCACTGCGGTCAGAGAGGTTTTCTCTAGAGGAAGGATGAATCCATCCTCCACATGGGGTCAAATACAGTGCTGGAGTCACACAGGACATTAAACATATTTACAGCTACTGCATAGAATGTATTGGAATATATTGAATTTTCACCTCATTTCAAACTTCCCACCCATCCTGTGAGTGGGAACACGCAACCACTGGCGTTTTTTTCTTTGTTCCAAACACGTTGGCAGAAAGTAGGGTGGCAATGATAAGGAGAGAGGACATAGTCTTTACTATACATTTTCATCATGCAAGTAAAGGTACTGAAGCTGGCCATGAGGGAGAAATCATCTGTGCAAGTAAAAGGGTCAGTGGAATTTATTTCTGTTCTGGCACTTGCCAAATTCTGTTTGAGGGCAGAATAGACAGCTATGCACTGCTTATTACACAGACTAGCAACTTTTACTTTTTTTTAATCAATGTTAGATGTCAAAAAAAAAAAAAAAGAACACTTGATTATAACCATGGATCCTAATGCACTACTCATTTTCTGTTTGGCCATTGAATTAATTGGAGCTAGAAGTTAATCTTCAAAGTATTTTTACACTGTAGAAAACATGTAAATAGAAAGGGCTAGAAAAGAGAAGAAAGTTAAAGAGTACATGTCAGACCCACTCAATATGGAATTAGGAAGATAAAAAAGAGAAAAAAAAATGGGGAAAATGCAATAGTTGTCTTCACAGAGAAAAGGGAAAATCAGTCACCAACTTTGTTAACCTAAAGAATTTACAAATACTTTTGAAGTTTTAACAGATACAGTGATATCAAAGTGACCAATGCCTTACATTCAGAGACATTGCAGAATATGAATAATTTTTGAAAAAAAATTATTCATGAAAGCCATCATTCACTGTAAAGTTCATTTACTTTAACAAGGACCGAGGTTTTTGTGCTAGCCAGTACTGATACTGACTTTTCAAGGTATTTATTTGTTTCTGATAAGCATGGTTAAATTTATTAATAGAACTGAATTATAAGCCAATGAGAGATTAAGTTTAAAATAGGGTCACATATATACAGGCATCTTGAAGATTTTTCTGTGTGTTCCTAAAGGAAATGCACAGAAGAATAGCAAGTTGTTAGCTCTTGCCTAGTACAGCTCTTGCTCTATCTGCTGGGAAAATTATCCTTTGCATCTGGGGATCACAATACTCCACGGAAAGAAGATGTATAAAGATTCAGAAATCTATATCCTCTATGCATGTGAAATTATTTTTGGTGATTGCTTCATTAAGCAATCATTTTGGTGATTGGGTCATTAAGAAGCACAGTGGTAGAAAACTGCCCCATTTTTATGTGGAGATCAAAATCAGCTTTAAAGTCAGTTACAAAAAAAAAAACCAAACCTTTCTGGCCTTCAAACAAAGTCTTCATGGTCTTTTTCTCTCTTATTTGTCAACAAAATTACTTTATATAATTCACTTACTTCATCTCGCTTTAAATATAATACCTCTGTTACCATTGAAAGAATATCTAATGATTTTTCACTTCTGAACATTAATAGCAAAATCCAACTGAAAAATAAAAAATAACATACTACACACACATGGATTAAAAACCTATATGAAGCATTTTCATATAAACTTATATGATATTTTCTTATACATTTTCATATCAGCATTTTTATCTACATTTGTTTTTTATTCTGCATCAACTTGAAAAGGCACGTTGTTAGGGTTGGCTTGGCTTGCAATATAATTATAATTAATTAGCTTATTCTCAGAATGAATAACCTAAAAACTTCATATATCCCAAATATGTTTTTCAGTGGTCAGTATTTTAAAGCTGGGGAAATGGTGTCTAATTTATATGCAGTGGAGACAAAGTTAAAAAAATTAGGACCATGCTACTTTTGACAGTAGTCAATTGCTTTTGTACGGCCTGTTTAAGTCTCTCAGTCTCCAACTCGTTGAGGGGGCTTTATTTAAATGATACTTGTACCCTGCCTATGGTAGGGATTGGCCTCACATCTGAGTTTTCCTCTTCTGAAGAGCAGGCATTCTACGATGTTTTTGCCTTCCTCTAGATACGTGTCAGAAGGCATCACTATGAGAGGATCAGTTATTAACTTCAGTGAAACCAGGATTTCATCTACTGTCCCAAAGTTTGAAACAATTCAAACTATTCATCTAAGTGTGGTAAATGAAATCTCCAGAAAGGAAAAGGGTCTGTATATGCTCGCTGTCACAAGGAGATTTGATTGACACTAGTACACCCACTGGTCTTCAGCAATTACAGCTGAAAGCAAAACCGGAACAAGTGGGAGCAGATGGGTAAGCTTTTAAGTAAATATAAGAGTTAAAGATGATTGCTGTTAGCCTTATCACAGAAATGTTTTCTTCCTGGCACAAGCAAAGGGCTAACAAAGTTAGCTATACATGACACGCCTTCATCTGACAAAAAATACTGTTAAAATTCTGATTCTAAATATGAGAAAATGCCTGGACACTTGCAAAGAATCTGATAACTTTATGTTGACAAATTTGTATTGCACTACTAAGGATTTCAGAACATATAGACCTGCATTTTTATGCATAACTAAAAATAAAGTAAAACACCTCTAAAGAAAAATTAAACAAAAGTTTAAGCCAAAAGAGTTATTTTATGGCAAAATTCTTTGCAAATTTTCATACTGCATCTTTACTTCCATTTAGTGGAAAAGAAAGATACAAATACGGTGTCCTGATTTTTCAGCATACATTTAATTTTATTCTTGTATCATGCTTATCACTGTCAAATGGGACTGGACTGACTGAAAAAATATTTAAACTGTTGGGTATATTTCAGACAGGAAAAAGATATGTTTCTCCAGTCAAATGAGTGCAACTTGTCCAATGAAATAAACATACTTAGATAACTGCAACATAATGTCTTGCAAAGACCAGGATCTGCTCCTGATCGTCCTTATTTGTTTCCGTGTGTAACACCTGAAGCTGTAGGAGAGACAAAAGCTAAAAAGCTCTACAAAGCTGCCGTTCAGAGACTTTTCTGAAAGGCTTTGGTGGAGAAGGCGTAAGTCCAGGTTTGCATGTCACTCAGTTAAATGAGTAAAAAGCCACCAACTTCAACTGACATCACTTCACTGCAGCTGAGCGTCTGTCCCAGGACATTCAGATACACAGGGGGAGGGACAAGTCAATTGTACGTATGGCAACGTTGAGATCACAGGAAAACCCGATGGATCTCTGGGTCTTCACAAAAGCTACAGAAGCTACACAGAAGAATAGCTCTTCCTTTTCTTCCCCCGACCCTCCACAACTAGTAAAGAATGATGCTACTATGGGCTCCTGATCTACATCCACAAGGCACAGAGCAAGATACATAGAAGTTAAAGACAACAAGACAGGCATTAATTTCTGCAGGAAATTTCCGCTCTACGCATAGATTTCTATATAAAATATAGCTCTTTCCAAGTCCTCTTTGCTCTGCTTATACAAGCTTTTTCAAAAGTATGTTAGTCCCTGGTGTTCACATGAAAATCGAAAAGAGCAAAGACAATTAGTTAATTTTTCCCCCTTGCAATTTACCCACTAGGAATTTTTTTTAAATTAAATCTTTGGTAATTTTAACTAGGTTCTAGCAATACTTAGTGAACATCAGAATATCATTGCTGATATCATATCATATATTACGTTAATATTATATATTTTGTTAATCAGATCTGCCTGGGCAGCATCAATGACAGGTGGAAATCTGTGGCCTGTCTGTGCTAGCACTCCAAAAGGGAGATAAATTATGTTAGGAAAACTACATTAAATAAAGAAAAAGGAAGTAAGTACAATAAGCAAAACTATTTTTGTTTGGAAAACAAATTAAAGATTAAGAATTAAAAGAAAGGAGATACAAGAAATTCTTACACAAAAGATGGAAAGAATAAGAATTTGTAAAAACAAGGTACGACATAATTAACTCACAGAAGTAGAATAACAAAATAAGCAAGATTCAAGGCTGATATTCCAGATTAGGAATCCAGAATTTATACTTTCAGTTTTCTTTTTATAGGCATAGAAACCTATATAAATCAAAATTTCACACTTCCTTAAATCTTATGAGAAACATAAGGAATATTCACATGGATACAGGGGATACGATACCTCATTTCCTTCTAACTTGAGTAGCTTTCTACAGATTTTATGTCTTGTTGCAGTAAAATGCTAGCATTTTGCATTTGATCTGCTACTATTTTACGTTCTGTGTGCCATGGCTAACACAACTTCACAGGTGCAAGAACCTGGAGAATCAGGAGTAATGTGGCATTAACTCCATTAATTCTTCATGACATTTCTGTATGTGTTAGTAAAATGCATTGGAAACATACCTTCAGCAACATTCTAATGAGCATTTAACTTCCCACCGTGTTTCGTAACTAACAAATTGCAGGACTCAGTAGAACTCTGCACCCTTTTTTTTTTGCTATATAAAAATTGTTTCTGCAACGAAGCTGTTGGACAAATTCAGCATCTTTTTAAGTAACATGCCTCGGTATTTTAAATTCTTAAAAAAGAAACCAAATACTTATTTACTTATTAAAGAAACACCATAGCAATAAAAGACGATATAAGAAGGCTCACTTTCTTTAAAATAAAATTTTGTGCATATATATATATGTGAAGAATTAACACAGTGTATCAAAAAATAAAACATAATAGATTATATGCTACAACAATGTGCAAAAGTTACAAGATGAATTAACAGTTATTCAAATATTTGTTTAGTTGTTCATATATAAAGAAGTATCAATATAACACGTGTATAGCATATTACTTTAGCAACTGGTGTCAAAAGGAAAAAGGAATTTCTCAATTAAAAAAGTTATGACTATTAATTTTTAAGAGTTAGTATTTGTAACCAAATAGCAGTTACTGTAAATACTTTTAAAATTGTGCTTTATATGCATATCGATATAAATAATATCATTTAACCAAAATCTTATGACATTCAACCTTCATATATATGTTGACAAGATTCTCCAATGGTTTGTTACCATACAAAAGAGTGGGACAAATTACTTATTTATATATACAAAACATGCTTATAAAGGCCAGCTGCAGGTATTTTTTGGAAAGTGCATTTTAATAAGGTCCTATTCAGTGGGGGAACAAATGGGGAAAAAGTAGTTTGCACTACAGAGTTTAGTGCAAGAGCTTTCTCTTTTTCTAACAACGAAATCAATCATTTGTCCAGACTGTGGGGAGTCAGAGTTAGTTACTGAAAAGAGCTCCATATATAAACAAGTCAATAACTCATTGTGTGTTATTGTTGGACTGAAGAAGTCTGCTTTCAAAAAGCTGCCCCTGCTTCTCTGAGAATGAATGTCACTGTATTCAGAGAGTGAGAGAGGGGTCTTTTGTTTCTAGCTATTGCTGACTGCCATTTATGTATGGGAAAAGAGATGTGGCTGCTAGTTGTCTCAGGAAAACCATACCATCACCACCGCACAGCTCTACGTTATGGTTGCCCTGGACCTTACTTTTGTAAATGTACTTCTATAAGAGAATTCACACATTTCATTGAGTTTCTGAATTCACTAGTAACATTACTAAATATTGTTTTCATTTTATAAAGACAAAATGGCTGAAGACTAGAGGAAATAAACATATTTGAGCACTTATTTTATCTATGAAAGTGTAAGGAATAACACTCTAAATACATTAGCCCTAAGGTCTTCTGAATAACTATCAGTATGTTTAGAAACTCAACAGTAGGTAAGTGAACATCAACAAGTTTTTGTACTATTTTGTGTTTCTTGTTTTAAACAGAGTAAAACTCACAGTTGCTGAATCATCTCGATTCAGACTTGGGGGAAAAAAAGAAATTAAAATGTTCTTTTTGTTCACCTAGCTAAGATTGCTTCCTTACACTCCAGCCCAACTAATTAAAGAAAGTTCCCACCTTTGAGATTTAATAATAAAAATCACAGGTTCTGCAAACAATATTGCCATTCCACAAGGGAACTCAGTGGAATCACATTCATATCTGTTAAGCTATTCACATGTAGAAGTGTTTTCAAGAGCATACATAGCTGTAGTCTAGATTTGACTACTGTTAAAAATGACAAACTTCACTAATTTTAAAATAATTCTTTTTTCATTTAAAAATGTTACTTGACGTTTTCTTTACATTGACATAGAAATTGAAAATTCCTTTTTGTTGAGCCTAATACAACTGGAGAAAAAAGTCATGATCATTATACCATCTGGTGGAATTAGCACAGGTTCACAGAGGAAGGCAGCTTTATCCATGTTTCAAAACATTTACAACACTTCCTTAGACTACAGAACATTTCTTAGGTAATAAAAAAATACAGAAGAAACAGCATACTTTTCCCACCAAAAACATCGTTATGAACATTCAATGTTTTTAGGAGGCAGATTAATAGAAAAAGCCCAACAGGAAAAGCCTATCAATATATTTTCACAGAGTAAAATCATGATTGCACTGTAACAAATCCCACCTATTACACAGATTTGCAGCTCACAGCTGATCTAATCTGTGCAATCAAACATGGCTTTGATGAGCACCATTGCACTTATTCTGGATTTTCAGAATTCACTGTTCTCCTGTAACATCTCTCATGCCTTTGAGTCTCTGTGTGGCTACAGGACAGATTCAGGTGAAGTACACTCTAAAGCTAAATTATATTTTGAAACCTGTAATTTTGAGTATTTTTTTATTACCAGATGCAGAAACATTTACAGTAGTTCCTTTTGTCTGTTAAAGAGTAATGAGATTCTGTTTAATGGGGAAAGCAGGACCTCCTGGATGAAAATAATCATTGAAGAACTCAAATAAGATACAGGAAATTAGTTACTAAAGCTGACGATGCATTTAAAAGCTTTGTTAAAACCCAGATTTGTACACTGTTTTTCTGAATCATAGAATCACAGAATCATAGAATGGTTGGAAGGGACATTAAAGATCATCTAGTTCTAACCCCCCTGCCACAGGCAGGGACATCTTCCACTAGATCAGGTTGCTCAAATCCTCATCCAACCTGGCCTTAAACACTGCCAGGGAGGGGGCAGCCACAGCTTCTCTGGGCAACCTGTACCAGTGTCTCACCACCCTCACAGTAAAGAATTTCTTCCTAATATCTGATCTAAATCTACCTTCTTTCAGTTTAAAACCGTTCCCTTCATCCTGTCTCTACTTGCCCTTGTAAAAAGCCCCTCTCCCACTTTCCTGTAGGCCCCCTTCAGGTACTGGAAGGCTGCTATGAGGTCTTCCTGGAGCCTTCTCTTCCCCAGGCTGAAGAGCCCCAACTCTCTCAGCCTGTCATCATAGGAGAGGTGCTCCAGCCCTCTGATCACCTTCGTGGCCCTCCTCTGGACTAGTTCCAACAGCTCCATGTCCTTCTTATGTTGGGGGCCCTTGACTTACACCTTAGCAGTCTTCTAAGAAAAATCTGTCTACAAAGGCAGGCAGGCAATGTCACATCAACTTGGGACTCTGACAAATAATAAGAGACTGAGTTTGGGTTCTGAACTGAGAGCACACCTTCAGAAGGGTTCAGGAGATGCAATGAATAAAGAACCTTCCAGATGGTCTAGCTATAAATTTTTCCCTTCAATATTTTTTACTTTGTGGATACTGAGATCCTGTTTGAGAATATGGACACTGTGCAGCCCAAGTCACATAAACAGAACAAATTCTGACCTTATACTGAATAAAGACCAAAACGTGAATATGACAGAATAAGTCCACCATAGCTGAGCACATAAACGGGTGTACTAGCTTATGGATGACAAACATATAACCTCAAATATATCATACCTCAAAAATAAATCCTATACAAAAAAAAACTTATGTCACAGTTACGGAAGCTGTTAGACAACAATATAGCTCAGTCTTTATGTCCTAGAAGAATTTCAAATGTGACAGTTCAGCAAAAAAATATATTGTAAACTGGAGAGTTGCCTGAATTAAAAAGGAATTAGTAAGGGGATACTTGTAGGTGAAATATAATCAATTTAATATTCCTCTAGTCATGCAAAGCCTTTTTGAATTGGTAAGTTTGTCAAAAAGCAATTAATGAACAACAACTTATAAGATACTTCAGAAGGAAATAACTTACTTATACAATTAAGTGAAATAACAAGTTTATTTAAGGGGGGCAAGCAATATTAGAAAAATACATGTGGACTCCATAATATGAGTAGGCATAGATTTTTAGGAAAATGTTAGGCCTGAACTTTTAAAAATGCATTTACTTTGCATGGGAAAGATACTAATAGTCATTAAAGAGACTTCAGGTAAGAAACCTGCCTGATGTGAATACTTTCCTTTACCAAAATTAAAAACAATAAAACATTTCAGTTATACAAACATTCTAAGTGCTACTTCTTAATATCATCAGTTCTCATCATAGTAAAAAATTCAGATTAAAATTCCCCTGTGAAAGACAGTATGAGGCTATTTATTCACATATGGCAAAAAATGCAAAAAACAAAGAAAAGGATAAAAATAGGATATTGGGCAGAAAGAATCTGATTATTCAAGAAAATAGCAATTAGTAATGAATTGGTATCCCTTCACAATGAAAAGGGACACTAATAAATATTATTTGTCATGGCTGTTTTGCTTGCCTTATTAAAATGAACTAACTGCTTAGGACAAGATCCCTCTATAACAGACTTGTATTGCAGAGAATTATTTGTAAAGATTGAAAACAGCCAGGGAGTGAACTAATAACCAAATGGTGGGGATAAACGTCAACTAGGTACTCAAACTCACTACCTGGCCCTGTTTTATCTTAAATTATTTGAAAATCAGTGTAGCTAAGTTTTAGCCTTCCCTACTCCTCTGTTTCCAGGATTTTGTATATTCCAGGAGAAGGCACAAAATGCCAGACATGTCTGTTCCCTCTGAAACCACAACTCTCCAATGGGTAGAGTGAAGCCGCTTTTTATTGCCTGAGTACTATAATAACCTAAGATACATTACAGACTTTGGTGCAGGGATGATTTCAGATTGCACAGGATAATTATCAAGATTTGATATGAACCATCTAACCTTACTGAAACATAATTACCCTTCTCCGGAAAAGAAATGTTTGCCCCCATACAGAAGCTGGTATTCCTTGTTTAAAGACTTTCTCAGCTAAATCAAACACCAGAAGCAGTTCATAACTATCTTACAAAGGACTGAAATAGATTTAAATGAAGCAAGAAGTCATTGAGTCAAATATGGGATAATTTCATGACCAAACACATTTAGCTTGCTCTGTGTGAGAATGCCTTTTAGAAATATTTTCACTTGAAAAATTCAAACCCAGATAGGGTTTCAGGAATTCATGTTGGTGATGGGGAAAAATAACAATAATAATCAGCAGTTTTAATTGTTGTATTTTCCACAAGAAATCTACTGCTTTGAAGTAGAACAATTTTATTTAAAAAAAATCAAACAAAATGTAATTTTTTTGACCTGAAACAACTTGTGGATTTGACATTTTTTATTTTTCATAACCACAAAATCATTTATTGAGAATACTCTGCTTATAGCAAACTAATAACAGAAAACTAAACCTTACATCTCATGTAGCATCATCACCTACAGACATCAGGAAGAAATTCTTCCTCCAGTACACAGACCTGCACAGCTGCCTAGGTGCTCCATAGGGAGCGTCTGGTG